>NC_134854.1:105366223-105717723 GCF_049852395.1 Peromyscus maniculatus bairdii
CCGAGTTCCTACTTGATCTAGGGGCATCTTCCGGTCGCCCGGAGGTCGATGTTCTGGTGGTTGGTTCTCTCCCGCGTTGGGTGGGCGGCATCCTGGTGCCCACATGAGCAGTGGCCCCAGTTGGGGGCTGGACGTAGTCTGGCTGTGCCCCACAAAAGAAGGGCAGAAACCACATCCCGGAATGGCAAGGCGCTCTGTTCCAGTTTTGGCTTCCCTGGGTCATCCTTTTCTCCGAGGCCTTGATCTCTTCCACCTCCCAGAGTTCTCAGCGCTGCCGCTCTGCCTTCTGGGGTCTCGTCTGTCTGTCTGTACGGACTGGGATTTGTCTTCTGTTTGTGGAGCTCGGGCCAGCACGGAAGGCAGAGGGGCGCGGCTGCCCGTAATGGGTCGCCCCTTGATCACAGGGGCTGCTGTCCTCAGGTCGCTATTTAGTTGCACACAGTGTGAGGGATCCGGTCTGAGCTGAAGCCACCCTGCCCTCAGTACCAGCTGGAGAGGCTCTGTCACTTCCAGGACTCTGGAGGCAGAGGTATCATTTGAGGGAGTTTTCCCTGCCTGTGCCGGTGGTTAGATTTACGATTTTGTTCACAGATGCTGGTAAACTCTTTACTTGTTGCGATTGTCCCTGTCCTGCTCCCCTTCCCAGATTTCATCTCCACAAGTGAGGAATAGCTGAGCCAGGCATGGCCAGACCGGCCTCTCTCCACCCCAAAATTCATCAAGTTCTTTGTTTTATCCCCACAAATGAGCAGTACTTAAAACCCAGGATGGACAGACTGCCCTCTCCCTGTCCCCAGACTTCAGTAAGTTTTATCTCCTGATATCCTTAGAGTCTGGCAGTGTCCCTCCTTCTGCATCTGAGCCAGAACTTGCCTGACCTGCTGAGACAGAGTCCTACACCTGTTGTCCATTTATCTACTCTCATTTCACCCTGATGCATTTTTTATACAAGAAACCCTAAATTTAGTGAATTATTTAAAATTGGAATGGAGTGGGGAGACAGCTCAAATACAGGAAAAGTTTAAGAAATAAAAAGCCACCTCCTTGTCATGGCCTGTCACAGTAGGCTCCTCTGTTCTGGGGTTCTCTCTGTCTCAGCCCGGTCTCTTGCCACTCAGTCCTCACTTTCTGATCTTCTTGTTTACTGAATGAACCCTGCTTAGCTGCAATTCATGGACATAAACTACCTCAGCTCTCACTCTCCATGCTGACCCCTGGTGTGGTTGAAGTTCAGGTTGTCTACTCCTATAAGAACTTGGAGCGTTCTACTGATGGAATTAATGTCAGTTACGTGGAGACTGAAGACACTTGTCAGTGAAAGGATAGAATTTGAGCCTTTTCAGCCTGTGTGTATGTATCCATTACTCCTAATATTTTCATTAATATTTTAACTTGGCATGCAAAACACAGGTTTTCATGCTGTTTTCATATATGTATAATCAATACCCTTTGATCATGTGCACACCCACAGTTCTCCTCTTTCCCTTTGCACCTGCTGCTGGATTCCCTCGCCCAAATGCTTCACGTTATATGTTCACAGCAAATAAATGAGTGTGCACATGTATGTATGTGTGTGTATATATTTAGATCCCACATGTAAGAAAATACTACTTGACTTGCTTGCATCCCAGTAGCATCCTCCTTGCCCCTCCTCTCCTCTAAGACTCTTTCATCTTCTGACGTAATCCCCCTTCGGCTTTCTTCACCTATATGGCACCTTAGTATTTGATGCCAGGTTGAGTTCTATCAGGGATACAGAAGTTCTGGCCATATCTAGGAGTATTGCTTATTGTTGGAGACTGCTGCCCTGTTTTCTTGCCCTGCATCTATATTCAAGATGGGTTAAGGGGAGAAGAAAAGTAAAGATGGTTATTAGAAGGAGGTGTATGTGCTGAGTGGAAAAGGCCAGAGCAGAAAGAAGGAACATGCCTTGGGGGGGCATCTCACCCCCACTTTCCCCCAGGGCACTCTTGAGCAGAAACAGCATGAAATATTAGATACCTGGAGAGAGAGAAAGAGACAGACAGACAGAGAAAGAAAGAGAGAGAGAGAGAGAGAGAGAGAGAGAGAGGGGAAGGAAGGAAAGGAAGGAAGGAAGGAAGGAAGGAAAGAAGAAAGAAAGAAAGAAAGAAAGAAGGAAAGAAGGAAAGAAGGAAAGAAGGAAAGAAGGAAAGAAGGAAAGAAGGAAAGAAAGAGAGAGAGAAGAAACCCAGAATAGCCTCGGAAGGGCCTGGATCCTAATCCATCGGGCCCTGACTGTCTCTGTCAAAGGGCTTTTAAAGGAATGCCAAGGGGTGGAGCAAAAGACCTCTCCCCAGCACAGCCAAGTGCAGATCATTCCAGACACTTGGTGACCATGCATGTGATCAAGCCATCCCCTAATGCAGCCCTGCCATGTAAAGCAAGCTCAGATCTAACTAGGAAACCTTTGTGAGCTCCCACACATACCATAGGGTCTTGGATCCTCATCATAAAGGCTTTCTTATTGCCCGAAGAGGACAAGGGTAATGTACAATTTGGCTAGCTATAATCCTTTGTAACAGGTGAGAAGACTATCCTTCAGTGGAAAGCAAATTCCTGTGTAGAATGCTCTGGTCTCCACTTTGCTCATTGCTGGGGATACAGGTATACATGGGGCAGTGGGGTTCTTACATAGGTGCTGAGATCTCAGCTCTGACCCTCATGCCTGCAGAGCAAGTGGTCTTAAGCACTGAGTCATTTTTCCATACCCAGAACTCTGTTTGATTATGTACAGTTCTGTTGTTCTTTCAGAATTCACTGATCTCCACTTTGCTGATGTGAGGTCTGGCCTTCTCTCATGGGTCATTTTGACAGGTAACCAGATAGTTTCCCTAATTACATGTTTATATTTGATGTCTCAAACGGAGGTTGAGCTTTGGAGACTGAGGCAGGAGGATCATGACTTCAAGGCCATCCTGGTTAATACAATTAGACTCTTTGAAAAACCACAATTATGGCTGGGGCAATAGCTCAGTCAGTAAGTTTCTTACCCCGCAAGCCTGAGCATTTGAACTGAAACTCCAAAAGACATGAGGAAAAAAGGGTACTGTGGCAACGCTTTTAGCCCTAACCAGAAAAGGGATTAAACAGTAAGGTCCTGGGGGTGGTTGGTCACTCTGTCCTAGTCAGTGAACTCCAGTTCAGTGAGAGACGGTTGTCTCCAGAAGCAAGCGCGGTGGCTCCTGAGGAAGGGCACTCAAGGCTGACCACAGCCTTTACACGGATGTGCACACTTACATGAATCTACCTAGACTGTGTACACGTACAAACAAGATACACTGGAAACATGAACACAACTGTAATGTTTAGTCAGTGGGCCTAAATGCAGCTCATCCTCCTCAGCTGAAATTGTGACCATGAAACATTATTCCCTTTCCCCACAGCTCCCAGCCCTAGAAGCCTCTGCTCTCTCGATTTACATGAATTAGCCAGCTCTAGGTGCCTCATAGCATCATGTAATGTTCTTCCCATCCTGCCTGGCTTACATCACTAGTCACTATTCGTGTCTCCCAAGTTACCTCTGAACTGTCTTGTGTGCCAGAATATTTTCTTCTCTGTGGAAGAATATTCCATTTCCTGTCTAAACTGTATTTTATCTGTACATGACCTAGCTGGCTCCATTCTGTTTCATATTAAAGGAACATTTAGCTACCATTTTATTTATTTATTTATCTATTTATCTATTTATTTATTTATTTATTTATTTATTTAGACATTCTGTTCCATTTATTATCCAGGCAGCAAAGCTGAGAAAACCTATTTCTACAGTCTACTGCATCCTAGATACACGGTCATTATGGATTTCTAGGAAGGTGAGTGAAAAGGCTGAACTTCCAAGTGGCTCCAAAAGGACCATAAGCCCCATCATCTCCATGTCCTGACTGCTGACATTACTTCTTCTTCTTCTTTGATGTGTACACAGAACAGAGTTGTGCCCTGTTTATGGAACAGTTTTCATGGACAGAACAATATTTCCTAAAGCCATAAGTTGTTAGTTTAAAAAGTCTAATTATGAAATGAGAACATGATAAAAATGCTAAGTCATTGGGATTCCTCCCATGATGCCCTCTCTCCTGAAGTCACCACAGAGGAGACATAAGGTCTCTTCTCTGACCACAGCTGACTGGAGAGCATGGTCATAGAATTTAGTGTCCAAATGACTGGATGAGCATTTTTTCTGGATGTGACCATGAGGAATTTCTAAGGAAACTGGTATGTATGTATGTGAGTGCCTGGGCTCTGTGGCCAAGATCCACTCTTAACATGGGTAGCCAAGAGCTGCAGGGAACAGAGAAAAGATTTTCTCTGTGTCTCTCCTGGGACATGCAAGCTCTTCCTCTGTCCTTAGACATCAGAACTCCATATCTTCTAGGCTCTGGCCTCTGGGTTGTAGATTTGTGTTTCTCTGTGTCCTTGGACTCTGGCCTCAGACTGAGACTCACACAAGTGGCTTTTCTGGTCTGTGCCTCTCTGACATGGACTGAGCCAGGTTATCAGTATTCCAGAGCTTTCACCTTGCAGAAAGTCTGTTGTGGGAATGCTCAGACATGTAGACTGATTCTAAGAAGTGTGGGGCCTAAGGAATTTCATTTAGATTTCAAAGGATGCTGTGGTCAGCCTGTGGGTTAACATACATACCTGTCTCAAGAACAGATCTCCACAGAGAGTCTCCTCTAAGGCAAAGTTGTAGGAGTGTGGTAACCCTTTGAGAATCTGAAACTATAGGTTAATTGGTGTGTACTTGTAGCCTGGAAAAGGGGCAGTCCTGAGACTCCAACTGTGAGAGCATCTGATGGACCGAATCCAGCAAAGTCATAGTCATCATAGTAGACAGAGTTTTGGAGTTAATTGGGACTGGTCACTCCTTTCTTGCTTGTTTCTCCCTTCTGAAATGGAACTGAACATCTTTCTCCTGAACCTCCATTGTATTTTTGCAAGTGTGTGGGTTGCTGAGTGCACAGGCTCACAGCTGGGGAAGGCGGACTCTCTCACTAGTATCTGGAAGCATGCGCACAGATTGCTGACAACTCAGGCTCTCAGATGAAATGAGGAATACCTTCACACATGGGCTTGTTAAAATAGTACTCTCTCTATCCTGAGAGGCTCTTGCTGATAAGCTGGGGACCACATATTTAGATTAATTCTTCAGCCTGAAAGGGTGATAATGCGTATGTGTTGGGCCCACATCATTTGAATGGTACTTTCCCTAGCATGAGTTACATCTTCACAGGCACCTTCTACACCAGTAGATTGTTGGGGCGTTTCCTATATAGAGAGCTTCAGGCTTAGTGGATGATAATAATGTGGTGAATAATGTGGAGAAATAATCTCCTCACAGGGATTTTCTGCATCAGCAACTAGTGGCTCAGTTGGACCAGAGACCACCTTGATTAAGTTCTAGACTAGTGTTTTTTTTACATTATTTTGTCAATGAATACCAGAAGGCAACATTCTTTGCTGCCTTTTTCTTCTTCTGCGGAAAGAGAGAAAAATAATTTGACTCATAGTTCACATTACAGAAAGAACTAACTCTTCTTGGCTTGGAGATGTCCAAAGCATAGTTTTGTTAGGTCTGATTTGCCAGCACAGAATCCATGCTCCCCTGCATACCCCAAGAGTCATGGAGTACAGTCACCGTACCCTTATTGAATTACACTGAAGTCTCACTATTCCCAATACCCCATTACACTTGTGTGTTTGTGTTTCCTGATACGTTTATAAGTGCATGTATGTATGAATGTGGCAGTTTGAATGTATTTGGCCCCCATAATCTCCTAGGGAGTGGCACTGTTAGGAGGTGTGGCTTTGTTGGAGTGGGTATGGCCTTGTTAGAGGAAGTGTGTCACTGTAGGGGTGGGCTTTGAGGTTTCTTATACTCAGGATACTGCCTAGTGATTCAGGTGACTTCCTGTTGCCTGCAAGATGTAGGACACTCAGCTATTTCTTTAGCACCATGCCTGCCTGCATGCTGCCATGCCCTGCCATGATGGACTGAACCTCTGAAACTGTAAGTGAGGCCCCTCAATTAAATGTTTTCTTTTTAAGAGTTGCTGTGGCCATGGTGTCTCCTTACAGCAATAGTTAGCCCTAACTAAGACAATAGAGCTCTACAGTCAGCTTTAGATGTAGGTTTCCAGTGGGTCTACCTTATGTTGGGGGAAAAGAGTCTTTTGTTTGCCTTGTTGGAGGTAGTGTGTCATTAGGGGTGGGCTTTGAGATTTCAGAAGCTCAAACAGGCCCAGTGACTCACCCTCTCTCTTCTTACTGCCTGCCAATCCAGATGAAGAACTCTAGGCTCCTTCTCCAGCACCATGTCTGCCTGTGTGCCACCATGCTTCCCACCATGACAATAATAGACTAAATCTTTGAACCAGCAAGCAAGCCCCCAATTAAATGTTTTCCTTTATAATAGTTGCCATTGCCATGGTGTCTCTTCCCATCAATAGAAACCCTAACACAAATAGTGGAGAGCAAGTAATGGGGGAGACAGAGCCCAAACTGGCCATCTCTTATAACCAAATGAAGCTTCCAGTACTGGGGATGGGTTACATCTAATTAGATTGTTGGCCAAAGGGATTCCATGGGAACCCTCAAACCACCCAGGCTATTGCCAAGACTTTAAGTTGCTCTCCACAAACTGAGAGCAAGGTACTATTGCTGAAGATAACACCTACACAACTCACTGAACAGTGAGAAGTCAAGGTCAAGCCGGTATCTGCCAACAGCTTTCACTCCTGCTGGGTAGTGTTTTTGATGTAGGAAGATACTCTGCACGCTACCAAAGGAGAAACATAAACACCAATCCAGCTGCAAACCCTTCGGTCTCCAGCAGTTTCCTGCCTGCAAGATATGCTAGAGCAATGGTGACACAAAGCTTGTGGGAGTCACCAAGCAATAGCTGATGTGACTTAAGACCCACTCCACAAGACGGAACCCATGCCCTATACTGCTTGGGTGACAAGAACCTGAGACTATTTTTTTGTAACCAGGAACACAGGGTAAAAGCAAATATTACTGCTCTCCTTAAGGAACATAGCACTAAAATGACTCCTAATGACATCCTGCTATCCTCACAGATCAATTCTTTACTCAGGCATCATTAGAGAAGATTCCTTATGCAGCAGATGAGAACAAATACAGAGACCCATGGCCAGACAATATGCAAAGAGTGAGAGACCTTTGGAACTCTCAGCCCTAAACTGGATAGCTCCATCAAATCCCTACCCTTGGGGCTTGGGGAACCCTGAGGAGGAAGAGGAGGCAGAAAGTGTAAGAGCCAGAGGTGATGGCGGGCATCAAGGAAACTAGGCCCTTTAGACCAACATGATCAACACACATATTTACTCAAAGAGACTGAAGCAACATGCATGGGGCCTGCACAGGTCGTAGATGGGGTCCTAGAGCTGAAAGAAGTGGACACCAGCCCCCATCTCTAGCCAAAAGCTGTCTCCAATAGATAACCACTTACAAATGAAAATTTAGTTTTCTTCAAGCAAGTAAGACACCAGGGAAACAAACTACTCTTGAAGGTAGGCCACATTCCCAGCAGTAGATGGCCAACAGAAAACAAACTCAGCGTCATCTTTAGAGGTTCCTTGTCTCATACTGTTGTGTCAGAGGCCTTTCTTTCTCTTTTTAACTTTATTTGTTTTCTAATTTTAAGTTTAATTTCTCTCTCTCTCTCTCTTGTTTTAGCCCTACATGTCCTTTGTGTATATATTACGGCTTTAGGTGTTGTGATTTTTCTGGGATTCCTAAGCGTGCAAACAAGTGGGTCTCTGCATCTGTATCTGTTTCTTGTGTCTTTTCTTTGGCTCTTTTCTTCCTGTTTGTTTTGTCCTATTCTGATGTGTTTGCTTTCATTTTATCTTATATTTTATTATTATTCCTTCAATGCATGTGTTTTCTAATGAGGGAAAGAAAAGGGGTGGATCCAGATGGGAGGGAGGGAGGGAAATACTGGGAGGAGTAGAGGGAGAGAAAATCATAATCAGGACATATTGTCTAAAAATGTAAAATAAAAAAGCTGATAAAAGAATTAAATAAAAGCTTTTAAAAAGCATTTGGTGCACAAACTTCAATGATCATGTGATTTCTCTCCTTGAGGCCATTAGTTACATGTTAGATTCATTGATTTGCTTGTATTGACCCATCACTGTATCTCTGGAATACTTTGGTGTTTTCTTGCATTCCATTTGCAAAGATTTCATGAACAATTTTTGCATTTTTGTTCATCAAGTCTGAATTTTCTTTATGAGGTGAGTTTGTGAGGTGAAAACATACCTTAAATTGGTAAGTGCTAGCAGATTTGAAGTAAGAAACTGTTGTGTATCAATTTCCTCCAAGATTGAAATATATCATCCTACAGGGAAGCTCTTTGAAAATATAGTAAAAATTCAAAATAGGTTCAGGAAATTCCTGAAACCGACCATGTTCACAGCCCACCCTCCTCCCAGCAGTAAACAATAAAGCTTCTGAGAGTCAGGCTCAGAGAAGGCAAGCTGCAAAGAAGACTGAGACCAGCCCAGCTGCCTGGAAAAGGCAGAGCAGCTAAGCAGCCTGACAAGCAGCAGAGAACAGCAGAGCTGCCTGAAAGAGAGAAAATTAGACCAACTGAGCCAACTCTAAAGGATATTCTCCAACCTTTTGAGCTGCCTTCTGACTGTACTCAATTTTCAGCTTTTGTGAGATGTCTGTCACCCACCCTGGGTGGACCTTGGTGATGCAGCTGTCTTTGTCATTTCTTCTTCTATAAGTAACCAATAATCCATATTCCTGTAAATGACCCAATAAAACCCATTGCTTCTCAAAGTTAGACACTGGTGGTATCTGTACATTGGTCTGTGGTGGGTTCCCTATTGGAGTTGAGTGGACATGTGTTGTATCTCCCCAGGAAGAGTCTGTCATACAATATAATTGGCACACAAACAAATACTCAACAGAACCAAAGCTGGGGAGGAATGAATGCCTGGTACTGGCTGAAAGGATTTTCCATAGTAAGGGTATCTTTGTAATTAGGAGCCAAGGAAAACCACAAAGTCACAGCACGCAACAAACTTCACACAAGAGATTTATTGGAGAGAAACACAGAATGACAGAAGGGGCAGGCTTTTATAAGGTCCTTGGGGCATATTCAGTGAGTTAGTGGAAAAAGCACAGCATGGCCACAAGTATTGCTTGACCATTGACCCTGAGTCAGGGGGCGGGGATTTCCAAGTCCTGGGTTTGGAGACAGGCCAGGAGCGGGATGATTTTCCACTGGCTTAGTGCCCTGCACTGGCTCTGGGTAGCAAGGAAACAAATGATGCTGAGGAGGAAATTCCAATGTGACCTTTCCTGTATGATGCATCTAAGTGTTCCTTTTTGCTATGGCAGCAGTTGCATGTTTCTGGGTATGTGTAGTGAGATGGCAAACTGAGGCTGAGCTGTCATTAGGAGTGTCTGTAGGAGACTCACAGGGTGGCAGTCTTTATGTGCTACAAGGCGGCATGACTGCTTGACAAGCAGAGTTTACCACGTGTATATGGAGATGCCCAGAAAAGGCGAAGGACTTAGAGATTTTGGAGTCTTGAGATTGTGCACTGACAGAGTTTGTATGCAAGCAATGGCAGAAGTTGCCTGCCCACTCTTTTGTGTAGAAGAAATGCATCGGAAGCTGATAGGGTGGCCACACAGGAAATTGTGTAAAGGAGGAATTACAATAAGAAAGGGAGATGCAGCTAGCATCCTCAGTGTTGGCCTCCTACAGGGCAAGTAAGTTAGATAAGTGAGAGGATGAGAGAGTGGTAAGAGCAACAGAAGATGCCCTTCAGGCCTCTAAAAGGGGGAGCTATGTGTTCCGATGCAGATGAGGACCTTAACAATAGCTCTGACCAAGAAACGAGGGCCAGAAGGAAATACCCAGCCCTTAAACAGCTGGAATTAGAACAGACTTTTAAACAAGCAGCAAAAGACCTGACACAGGTTGGCTTGTGAGGCGCTGGGACATGGATGGGGTCAGTCTAACTGCAGAAGAACTGAGTGACGTGACTACCTATCCCTCCTGAAGGCAAAGGCTGCATTAAATGAGACAGTATGAGGGAAATAATTCCCTGATGAGCTGGCTTATTAGAGCCTTTGGGAACACTTGGTGATCTCCATCTGAGGTCCGAGTAAATGCCAGGGGTGGTGGACCACAGAGGAGGGGCAGACGCTCTTGAGCAAACTGGGGATAGAAGCTGAGCTTGAACCCCACTTCATAAGGCAGATAGAACTATGTTGACAGAGTTAAAGAAGAGTTTGATCCAGCAGGGACCTCAAGGCTGGTCTGGTGCTTTAGCAACTGTTCTGAGCCCCTTGGAGGGGCAGGATCTTTATAAAATGGGCAAGTCTTTCTCAGATCTAGTGACATCAAGTGTCTGTAAAGAGAGAGAAACCAAGGGGAGAAAAGAAAAGGAAGAAAGGTCTGTATTGCTTACTTCAAGACAAATGTGGCTATTTTTGTTTGGATCCAGAGTTCTTACGGAAAAACACTGATAACCAAATCCTAGGCTAAGGAGCTACTGGGAGCCTTGAAAGCCCAAGGAGGCGTCACAGAAGACGTCTGTGATGGAACAATGCAGGTGAGGACAGCCAAGCCTGTCTCAGGAATGGATAATTATCCTCCCCAGACTGAGGAGGGATATTTCTTTCCCGTAATAGGCAATGCTGCAGGTGGAAATGGTTTGCCCAGCCATGCTCTGGTGAATGGAGAGGCAACAGCTATGGCTACAGGAACAGTGCCAATCCAGGGCCTCTTGGACCCAGGGATCCAGCAGGTGCAGCAGGGGAGAGCAAGGCCATGTTCCCTCTTGTCCCAGGGGAGGTCTAAACAAATTCAGTCAGACCCGCTGAGTTCATCAAGGGTGGAGAGATGAACAGAGGAGCCATGGAAGATCACTAGGATAGGGAAATGTAACGGCTCAGAGAGAATGACCGAGGAGTACAGAGAGCTAATTATGTTAGCTCCTCCTTTCCATGCTTTTGGACTCAACCTTGATCTGCAGAGGAAGCAACCGATAGAAATGGATGGAAACTTTCCACAGTCTTAGACCTTGATTATGTTGGACTTTAGTACCTTCAGAGTTGTAAGTTTCTGGGATCACCTGACACTTGCTCAGAATCTGTGACAATGGACTTTCAGAGCGCTTCACCAAAGTTATCTTAACTGCACTATTGGTTGTGGGATGGTGGCTCAGGATGTTGCTGTGACATGCCCATCTTTTGGAGAAGGTTTTCTTACATAAGTGGCATGATGCTAACCTCTGAGTGTTTGCAGATTCAGAAAGCCATGGGAGAAACATACAGGCACATCTAAAGGAAGAAGGCTGTGAGATCCACACAAGGTATAGGGCCCAGACACAGCTGTAAAATTCATGGGGTATTATGATCTGGTAAGAAATGTATATGACAATGTTGTTGAGAAAATCCTACAACAGCTCATATATGTAAATGTAAAGGAGTTAGAAACATTTGGGGGGCTCTTGGGATATTGGCAGATTTTCATACCCCATCTTTCCAAAGCTACACATCCTCTATATAACTTGAATGATATTATATGGAATTGGCATAGAAATATCAAGATTCTTTTGAGCAGGCCAAGATCCTTGTAGGACAGGTTAAACAGCTGTGTGCCCCATTACCCAAAAGTTCAGAAGGCTACAGCTGTTGGCTACATTAAACCTAAGCAGTCCATTTCTATAAGGTTTTAGTCCCAATCATGGAAAGGAGCAGAACTCATTACACAACACTAGAATGGCGACCATGAGAGGCAGGTATTGTGGTACGTGTGTAATCCCAGTACTTCGAAGGTATGTCAGAGGAGACCACAACATCTATGCCAGCCTGGTCTTCAAGTTCTGGGCCAATGTGGACTACAGAAAAATATGTTTTAAAGAATCCAAAATTAGGGCTTGGAGGTGGCTCATTTTGAATATCCAGCATCTGTGTAATTAGCTAAGCATGGATGCATGTTCCTGTAACCCCAGATTAGAGGTTGAGTGGGAAGATGGGTATGGGAGCCCGTTTTCAGGTTTCCTAGTGGCTTTACCCAGCAGGTCTGCATGGAGAAGATGATTGGACCACGGGCCTGAGTGCAGGTGTCTGAGATGGTCTGCACTGGGCTGTGCTGGGAGGAGGTCTTTTGCTCCACCCTTTGGCATTCCTTTAAATACCCTAGGGAGAGATAGTCAGCCCAATGGAATAGGTTCCAGGCCCTCCTGAGGCTATCCTATATTTTCTATCTGTTTATCTCCACACTCTAAATCCTTCTAATATTTCCTGCTGCTCTTACTCAAGAGCACTCTGAGGAAATGTGGGTGTGGTGGGTAGCCCCTCCCCCCACAGATGGGCAGATTCTGAGAGCTTGCTGGCTAGCCAGCCTAGCCAAAATGATGAGCTTCCCTTTCTGTGGGAGACCCTAGTAAGGCCCTAGGAAGAGAGCAGGAGAAGGAGACACTCCTCCCCTCCCCTCCCCTCCCCTCTGCACACATGTGGACGCTGTGTGCACCTATACATGTGCAGGGAACATAGACTCCCCCAAGCTACACAAGACACTCACACATATCTGAAAGTGAGTTTTCTTTCTTCCCAGCACTGGAAGAGAGGTTGTAATGGGTCTTCCAGAAGAATCTCTGCCCTTTCCTGCATGTCACGGGGGCTGGAAGAACACATAATGTGGCAAAGGACTTTTAGCACATGCTTATTTTCTCCTACTTCATGCTTGACAGAAACTTGACGTGAAGCTTGCCCTGAAGAATGCTTTTCTCCTTTGGATTGTTTTAACAAAAACAAAACTGAAGAGCTTTGACTGATAATTGATCTGACATGTATGAGGTGCTGCTATGAAGCTTTGTGTCACATGGAAACTTTTCCCCAAAGTCTGACTATGTTTAAATGTGTAAGAAATAAATTGCTTGACGTCAGACTCCAGAAATTTCGACCTAGTGCTGGCCAACTAAAGTCAAGCTGAACCCAAATTTCATTTTACCTTACCTGGATTGTTTCCCTGTTGGCCATAATGCTTTCAGGGACACCCAAAATGTGTGGCATGTGCAAACACTTGAAAATATGCATATGGGTGTGCAAAAGGAGAGTTCTGCTTCATAAAAACAAAATGCACCCATCAGAGAATGAACTCCCACTTCTACAGTACATGGTCTCTATACTGCATCCACATACATCCTAAGCAAGCTACTTGTCACCACGCAGACTCACAAGGAATTGGAACTTTGAAGAGTCACTTTTAGTAACAGATAAAATTAGAAAAGCAAATGCTCCTTTGACTCAACACTGGAACACTAGTGACTGTATATGCTCAGAGACAGGTGATCTGGAGCGAAATCTGCTCACAGAGAAACGTGGCCAGTGTCCTTCTAGGAGATAGGAGGAGCTGCCATTAGAGAGGAGGTCAAGATCTTCCTTGTTCTGTTTGTGACAACGCTCAGGCCCTCTGTTCTGCTCTGGGACAATCACATGTGTTATGATTTACTCCTCTCTCACCTGCCAATAGAAAACAACTTGTCACAATCTCTTGGCGCTCTCAGTCCCACTCATAACACATGTGAAACACCCCGCCCCCCGGAAGTAAATGACACTCATCTTTCTCCGTCACCTCAGTTATTCACAGCCTTGGCTGTTCTGCTTTGCTGGGGTGCAGTATTAAGCCACAGATGCCAAGGTGAACCTGAGATGTCCCCCTAGCACATGCTAGGCCTAGCTGGCCTGCTCAGCATTCTTGAAGTGTTCTGGAAGGAGCCCCACCCCTCGGCTGCCTAAAGCAGCTTCCCTGCTCCAGCTTCCTCATTAACATCAAGGTGAGGTTTGCTTTGCATGACTCCTTGACTTGTTTGGAAATGAGGAATGGGTTCAAGCGTGGCCCTGCCTTCCTCACAGTCCCTACATCTCCTAGTGAACACACTGCTCAGCACTCTCTCTATCCAGGGTTCCTTCCATCTCTGCAAAGGACTGCACACTTTATGGACACATACAAAGACCTTAGATAATTTATGTCCCCAGGCCACCACTCAGGAGGAGCTCAGAACAGGATACAAAAAAAAACCTGAGTCCTCTATTTAGAATGAGTCAACAAGCCAGCCTTCCTGCCTCATGCCAGCCTGTCTGCCTGCTTGCCTGCCTTCTTTTCCTGTGAGACAATGTCTCACACTCCATCAGAGGCTGGCCTTGACCTCGTATGAAGCCTTTGGTCTCAGTTTGCAAAGGGCTGGGAATACTGGCCTTAGCTACCAGAAGAATGAATATTTCTAACTGTCACATTGAAACAAATTGATAATTCAAGGGTCTCTGAAAAGCAGCCAAGTATGAAGTCATCAAATTCAAAGTACCCAGGCCTTTCTACCCCCTGTTCATTCTGTGGAGTGATATATACAGACTCTGACCCTGGATAGTTTCCGGAGAGTCACTGGCAGCCGAGGGGGAAGAAACAGTCTTAGATCAGGAAGTTTTCATATCTTTATCAGTGTACCACAAAGGATACCATGTGTGTTTGTTCCTCTCTCTCGGTGTTCTTTGGTGCAAAATGGAGGTTCTGGTTGTACAAATCTTGTGGAATGACCACAGGGCATAGGCCCTTGAGACTCTGAACTGCAATGGACAAGAGAGAAAAGTCTGAGGAGACAGGGGCCTGGTGTCTCTGAGCAGAACTCGGCCTGGCAGCCTGGGAGAAAAACACAAAGCCCTGGGGGTTCTCTCTGAGTCCCCTCCCCATGATAGAACCACAAAGCTCTGGCCACAGCTGACAGGGAGCTGTGATGATGGACTTTACTGTTAGCTTGAGTGAGTGGAGCAATACTTCTGGACGTGATTATGAGTTTAATTGTAAAAACTTTCTGTGTGGGTTTGTGGACTCAGTGGGCAAAGTTGAGAGGGGTCAACTCAGGTGGGCAACATGAAGACTTCTGGGAACTAAACAGACAAGAGAAAAGAAAAACTTTGCTGTATCTCTCCTGAAACAGACATGTTTTCTTTGTCCTTAGATCTCCAGGTCTGCTGGTCTCTGGACTCTAAGGTGCAGGCTTATGTTTCCCTGGGTTTCCCTAGCTCTTGCCTTAGGCCTAAACTCACACAAGTGGCTTCCATGCTCTGTGCCTTTCAAATGTGGACAGAGCCAAACAACCAGTATTCCAGAGCTACCACCTCTAGAAAGCATGTTTGGGAGATGCTCGGCCATATAGACCATTTTCCCCAAGAGCTGTGAGGCCATGAGAGGTTTCTCATGAGTAACCACGAAATTTTAAGAGGTTGCATACAGCCTGGAAACACACAGAGAAGCTTGTCTCAAGGTTAGACTACCACAGACTATCCCCAATAGGGCAATGTTGTAGAGATGGGGAGACCCTTGAGACCCCAGAACTGCAGGGTGATCCATGTGTTCATAAAGCCTGGAAAAGCTGCAGCCCAAGCAATTGTGGGTGAAGATGGTTCCCTAAGGCCAGCAAAGCCACAGGGCCAGAGATATCAACTTAGCTGGAACCAGTCAACCCTTCCCTGATTATTTCTCCCAGACCAATAGGAACTGAACAGCTTCCTCCTGCTCCTTCATGGCATTGTGCAAGTGTGTGGATTCCTGGCTCCACTCGAGCACGGGCTCGAGTCGGGGGAAGGCTGACTCTCTCACCTGGGTCTAACTAAGACAGAGCATTGTGATTTGAATTGAAGCTCCTCTTCATTCAAGAAGAGGTTTTGACTGATGCAAAGCAAGACAAGAATCAACCAATACTTCAGAAACTTCTGAAAAGCCAGCCCTAGTGATGCACACAGGGAATTTCAGCATTTGCGTGCTGAGGCACCATGGCCTCAAGTCAGGATTATTCTGGCTACAAAACCAGGAGTTGCAAATGACGAGCAATTTGGCTAAGGTATTTAGGAACTTTATATTTCTTAGATATTTGTAGATTTCCCTTTTTAATCCTTTAGGTGTGATCTGTGAGTATGTGTTGATGATCTGTGTCTATTTTGAAAATGTGCGTTCATGTGTGAGCAAGAACAGGCAGGTGCTTCAGCACACCTGCGGAGGTGAGCAGACGGCCTCGAGTGCTGTCCTTCCCTGACGTTTTGGTCAAACAGAGTCTCTTCTGTGCTGCTGTGTCTGCCCTGCTGGCTGTGCTGTCAGAAGCCAGGGCTTCTCCTCTCTCCACATCCCCTCACCTTGAGAGAACTTTGAATACAGAGGTGGCCAGCGCTCCCCTGTGTTCATGCGCTTTCTGGAGGTTCTGTCCCAGGTCCTAACACCGTCACCGCTAGTGCTTCATCCACGGAGTCACCATCTCCCTGGCTACACTTGAGGATTTCCTCTGAGGGTCTACCAAATGCTGAGAACAATCTCATGCAACGGAAATTCTCTTACCTTCACATCTCTCCCAGTGACACAAGATTATCCCATAGTCTGACTTTCAAAGAATAACAGTGCACAACATATTCCTTGTGACAGATGACTCCGTATTTTCTTAATGTGATTCTTCAAATCTCTACAGAGCTCTTAAAAGATGAGTGCCTACATAAGTGGGTAGTAGATGTAAAGCAAAGGATAACCAGGCTACATATAACCCACAGCCCTAGAGAAACTAGGTAACAAGGAGGACCCTAAGAGGGATACATGGATCGCCCCCCTGGGAAGGGGAAATAGATGAGATCTCCTGGGTAAAATGAGGGTGGTGCAGGAGGGAAAAGGGGGGAGGGATGAGAGATGGGAACATGAAGGATCAGGATGGTTGAGTTGGGGGAGGGACGGAGAGGGAAAGCAATGAAAGACATATCTTGATAGAGGGGGGACATTATGGGGTTAGGGAGAAACCTGGTGCCAGGGAAAACCCCAGGAATCCACAAGGATGACCCCAGCTTAGACTACTAGCAATAGTGGAGAAGGTGCCTGAACTGGCCTTCTCCTGTAATCTATAATTGTCATCATAGAGCCTTCATCCAGTAACTGATGGAAGCAGATGCAGAGATCCACAGTCAAGCACTAGGCTGAACTCCAGGAGTCCAGCTGAAGAGAGGGAGGAAGGGTTATACAAGCAAGGAGGGTCAAGGTCATGATGGGGAAACCAACAGAAACAGCTGACCTGAGCCCGTGGGAGCTCACAGACTCTAGACCGACAGCAAGGGAGCATGCATGGGACCTACCTGGGACCTCTGCATGTGAGTGACAGTTGTGTAGCTTGGTCTGTTTGTGGGGCTCCTAGCAGTGGGACCAGGATCCATCTCTGGCACACGAGAGGACTTTTTTTTGGAACCTATTCCCTATGGTGGAATGCCTCCTTCAGCCTTGATGCAGGGGGGAGGAGCTTGGTCCTGCCTCAACTTGATATGTCACGCATTGTTGACTCACATGGGAGGTCTTGCCCTTTCTGATGAGTGGATGGTGGGGGTGTGGAAAGGAGGGAAGGGAGGGGAATGGGAAGAAAGGAGGGAGGGGAAAGTGTGGTTGGTATGTAAAATAAATAAAAAATTTAATAATAATTTTAAAAGATGAGTGTCTGACTTCCAACAAGTTTTGAAGGAACTGAACTGGCTTAGCCTAAGTTAAAGGCCATTTTTACAAGACAGAGTAGCAAGACACACAAATACAGCACTCATCACACGAGGTTCTGTCCCCACAGCAGAGTCAGTGGATCACGGAACAAAAGCCTGAGGACGTGGACAAGGGGACACAGCATTCTCTGTGGTGCTCAGTGCTCCAGACTCCAGACACCGTCCACCGGCACTGCCTCAGCTGACCAGTGAGCTCCAGGCTCACTCCTGTGTGGCTGACCCAGACGCAATGGGGACCACTTCTACACCAGTCTTTTCCAAGTCAGGGACCTGTGGTGACTAACCTGGCCTTGTCAGCATCACACTTTCCCCGGGCTGAGTGGCTGATGCCGATGTGCTGGGCGCTAACTCATCAGAGGCTTCCTCTGGGCCACACCAACAGTGTTTTGCCAGGTGTGGTTCCTACAGAAGAGACTTCAGCCTTTGTAGATGACCATGCTGTACCACGGTCCACCTCCTCACTGTTATTTTTTTCACCACCATCCAAAGACCCGGCTGGATGAGAGATCCCCTTGGCAAATACTTCTGAAGTTTTCTGTAGAATAGTCTTTATGTCTTCCCAGAAAGCAGCTTTCTGTACCACTTTCTTTTCTTTTTGTTTTCTTCTACAGAAAAGGAAAAGGATTCAGGATAACTATGGTGGTTTGAAAGAAAATGTCCCCCCATAGGGAGTGGTACCATTAGGAGGTATGGCTTTGTTGGAATAAGTATGATCTTATTGGAGGAAGCATGTCTCTGCAGGTATGGACTTTGAGGTCTCCTATGCTCAAGCTATGCCCAGTGACACAGTTCATTTCCTGTTGCCTGCAGATTAAGGTGCAGAACTTTCAGCTTCTTCTCCAGCACCATGTCTGCCTGCACACTGCCATGTCCCACCATGATGACAATTGACTAAACCTCTGAAACTGTAAGCCACTCAATTAAATTTTTTCCTTTATAAGAGTCGCCATGGTCATGGTGTCTCTTCACAGCAGTAGAAACCATAACTAAGATACCAATACTTCAAATCTTAGATGAAAAAGCCTTGTCAGCACAGAGATGACCAAAGTCATCTTTTCAAGCCTGACATCTCAGCATAGAGTCCATGTGCCCCTCCATAACCCTGGTGCCATGAAGCACAGCCACCACCCCTTCCTCAGTTGCTGACTTCAGTAACAGCTAAGTCCTGATATTCTCAGTATCCCACTGCACTTTGTAGAGGGCAGTTGGGGGCTTCTGTGGCTGCCTGAACATGTGTGTGCAAGTGAGCCAGTCCATTGAATTACAGACTCTGCTGGTGCAGCACAGCACAGTCCCAGGCACAGGCTGAGTAGCCAACACAAAATCCTCCTGTCTCTGTGATCTCCACACTGACCTTATCTGCCAGGTGTTGTTCATATTCCCTGGTGTGCCTCTGTAGGAACTGGCACTTTAGGTTCTCAGCCCTTTCTAAAATAAGATTTACAATCTGCAATACAAAACCAAAGTGGAGAGTTAAAACAGTTCTAGTGTCAGAAGGAGAAAAAGAAGACAAGTTGGGAGAGGCAGCCATGTCTCATTCCCTGCCATCCTGAGCCTCTGTACTGCTCAGCAGTGGCAGCGGCAGTTCCTCTCCCACCCAGGGTCAGGATCTGTGGCTTTTCTCTCAGTAGTTCTGTGCCGCTCTGGAGATTTAGGTCAGCCACATAGACAGTGAAGACCCACCTTGAGGATGCTGGTTCAGTGAAGATCCACCTGAGGATGTTGTTTCTTCTCCCAGTGGTAGCAATGTTTCCATATTTACTGTCTTTTTTCAGTTTCTCAGCAAAGCATCTAAAGGAATAGAGCAGAGTGACTAAGATGTACATAAAATGTCCAAATGTCTAAATGAGGCCCTGAGGAAATGTGTTTCTGCACAGAGAGTTTCAGAGATGCCTGGAGGCACACCCTGAAATCCCGATTCCCTTCCATCCCAGTGCCTGAAGAGAGAGAGGCTCACGCTCTCAGTCAGCCAGCACACTCAGCAAACAGCAGCTATCGAGAAGTATGGCTAAGCTGACCTGGTGCTTGCTTGTCATCCCAGTGCTCAGGAGACTGAGGATTGAATTAGTGATCCCTAGAACTTCGAAGAAACAGGCCATACTGCTGAACTTCCAAACAGGAAATAAAGACAGCGGGTTCTTTCTTCCACTCCCAATAACAATATGGTGCTGTGGGATAATGCTTTTGTACACTGGTTTAATAAAACACTGATTGGCCAGTAGCCAGGTAGGGAGTATAGGCAGGATAAGCAAACAAGGAGAATTCTGGGAAGAGTTAGGCTGAGTCAGGAGATGCCAGCCTGCCATCCAGGGAGCAGCATGTAATGGCACAAAGGTAAAGCCACGGAACACATGGTGACATAGGCTGAGTTTAAATTAAGTGTAAGAGGTAGTCAGTGGTAGGCCTGAGCTAATGGCCTAGCAGTTTTAATTAATATAAGCCAGTCTGTTTACTTGGGTCTGAGTGGCTGCAGACCATGGGGCCACAGGAGGCGGACAGAACCAGGAAAACATTCAGCTACAAATGGTGCCAAAACATGGGGCAAGTGTTTCCACCTAAAACGTGAGAAAGCTAAAAAACAACAAAGATTCTAAAACAGAGCTAAAAACAGCTTCCTAGTTGTGTCTCTCAGGCCATCCATGAGCTACAGTATGGCAGGTTCTCAGTGATGTGTGGGTTTGAGTGCAGCATAGTAGATTTCTGCCACAGTACCAGTGGTGTCTCCAAGTGGCACAGTGCACTGCATTGTGACAAATTTAGCTTTTGCTAGTACAAGGGAGAAAAAAGAGGTTTCAGGACTACACACTGCTAGATGGAAGCATAGACCCACTGCTTCCCATAGCCAACAGACAGCATGGTTCCCAGAGCTGGCAGTGAATTATCCCCACCATGTTGAAAAGCTGAGATGGGCAGAGTCAACAGGTAAGGCTGCTGCTTCAGTACTAACCACTGCACTTTAAAGCAATAGATTCACAACAAGGCAGATTCAGATAGAATAAGATCTTAAACGGTTTACAATGTGTATAAAAATGTACATAGGCTTGGAAGAAAGAAGAAAATGAATATAGACAATTATATAAAGAAATAGTTTTAAAAAATAAAATATTTTAAAGGGACAGTAAAAGTAATATAAAAATAAGCCACATAAAGATGGAAGTCATACAGAGAGTCTGGATTATATTGTCTTTGGGATTTTTAACTGCAGAAAGACATTTGATTATAAAGGCTGCTCAGTTAAACCAATATGTATATTTTAAAGGTATCTTGACTTCAAAATTTGGATATAAGGATATGTTGCTTTGGAAAGGAGGCTCTGCTTTTGTTCCCACAGAAAGCAAGAAGCTATGGATTTGTTCCAGGTTAAGATACATCAGATTTGATTAGCCAAGACCCCCTGAAAGGTCACCAATGACACCATGGCCTAAATCATCCAACATCCAAAAATCAGCTTCAAAGCAACTAGCTGAGACAATCCATCCTCACAGACTACAGCCAAGATTTAACTATAATTCTTAATTTTCTCAGGATCCCTGTAAGAATACAGTGCCCTCAATCAGCAGGAAGCAGCCTAAAAAACTACACCCACATTCCCAAAATATGGATTATGGATATTTGTCATTGTTTGGGTTGTTAGTTTACAAATTGTTATTGGTCATAGTCAATCTCTTTCTAAAGTAAAAAAAAAAAGGGGGGTGTTATAGATAGGGTGAAAGGGTAGATTATTGAATCTACTTTTAAAGAGCAACAACTTGTTTGAAATGTTTTACATTGCTATAGATTTTAGTTTATTGATACAAATCAAAGTTAATTTTGTTATACTGTATATATATATGTATATATATATATATATATTTCTACTCTTGTTTAAAGTATTATGTTTGCACAGCTCATTTAAATTGTAATGGATAATTAAGAAATACAGATTAATAATTAGTCTTCTATGGTAGTCAAACTTACAATCATGTTAAGTTTTCTAGTTATACATAGATATAATTTAATTAGGTAGATAATCTTTAAACACTTCAAAGACCTACAGAATATGGCATTTAAAATGTTTTAAATGGACAATGACACATTTGCTCCTGGCAGCACCAATTACTTCAAAGGGAAAGATGGGCATTGAAGACACTCCATATGGAATTTATCTTCTTCTTGGCAAAAATAGCCATTTGAGCAAGAAACTGTTCTTGCCTGAACTGCTTGACAAAATGTTGACATGCAGGACCCATAGGAAGATGACTACTGAACTTTGCACGATGAGATGGTCCTTCAAGTTCCTGATTTGCAGAGGAAACTGCCAGACATTCTACAGGACACAGAAAGAAGTGACTGAGAGACTCAAGGCCTGTAGGCTGAAGAATGGATGCCCCAACATTGCAAAAGAACTTTGGGTAACTATCCATGCTGCCAGCTGTCTCTGTCATTCTAGATTTTTGCAAGTTGCTTACAATGCATTTCCTGTTTACTTAGGTAATATTATATCCTTCTGAGATCTTTGGTGTAGTTGAAGACTAGATAGTTATAATTTTCCTTGGTTAAGATAAAGGATAAATTAGATATGAAACTTTAGACTCACAAATATAGGATAAATAGAATATTTTCTTTGAATTTGCCAAATATAAATAGATATTGTAACTGTAATTCTTACTTGATAACTGTTTTGTTATATATAATTTTACTATGTTAAAGTTAAAACCTTCCTTTTTAAATAAACAGAAAAGGGGAAATGCTGTGGGATAATGCTTTTGTACACTGGTTTAATAAAACACTGATTGGCCAGTAGACAGGCAGGAAGTATAGGCAGGATAAGCAGACAAGGAGAATTCTGGGAAGAGGAAGGCTGAGTGAGGAGACACCAGCCTGCTGTCCAGGGAACAGCATATAATGGCACACAGGTAAAGCCACGGAACACATGGTGACATATAGATGAGCAGAAATGGGCTGAGTTTAAATTAAGTGTAAGAGCTAGGGATCTTTGCTCATCTAGCACCTTAGTGTATTGTTTTTCAACAAGACTCAACCTCGCCTTAGAGATCAATAGGTAATGAAAGGAGACAGATGGGGTGCCCAGAGCTAGGAGGAACTATGCTGTGGAGACCTAATGGGATGCTGGACCCAGGGATGCTGCTAACCTGCTTCAACACTCACTCAGTTCAAGAACCAGGAAAGATTCACGGCTGTGTCATGAACTGCTTGAGAGGAGGCTGTGCTCAGGACCTCAGTGTGACAAACTGGTGTCTGGGAGGACACATGAGTCCCTGGTAAGACTGACTTGTCCTTGAAGTGGGAGGAAGTGAGAGGGAGTTTTACTATGATCTTAAGAGACTGCCTTCCTCTTACAGAATACCAAAAATGGAAAACAAAAGAACCTATGTTCTAGAATGAACCCTGATGTAGGAATTGCACAACCTGGGAAATGCAAAAAGGTGATGTGCCTACGCAGCACACACAAAGTTGTGAAGATCAGTGAAGTTATGCCCAGGAAACCCCTCCTCAGTGCCTGAGCTCCTGAGAGCCATACACATCTCCTTAGGTGGTCCACAGTCCTCTGGTGACTGTGTAGCTACAGGGAAGGCTAACATCTTTCCTATACCACTCAATGAATTACAGATGAAAATAGAAGGAATCTGGGCTCTGCCACACACAGCGATAAGCCTGTAACTAGTAGCCAATTCGGACACACCCTACTTGTACCTTACCTGCCAACTCTTTTGTCTAATAGGTAGGACATGTGGGCACAGACAGAACCAAGTCTCCTACTCATGAAATTCTTTATTTGTGATACCACCATCTTTGATCCCCATGTCTTTGAGTAGCAAGGAAAAGCATATGTGTGAGCGGCCAGAAACCTGATTAAAAGATGACTATGTCAAGTTCTGTACTGTCCGCAAAGATGAGAAGCATGAAGAGGAGGGCAGGATGAGTGAGGGATCCGTCCCGGGAGAGGAGGTGGAAGCTGCACGTTCTCATGTTAAAAACTTGTGGTGCAGCATGAAGGCGACTTCTAGATGTCCGTGTTTATGGTGGGCTGCTGCCATCCCTAGGATGCTTTTCCCCAAGACAATGTAAGAGGCCCAGGATAGTTTGTTGTTTATTTCAACACTCTGGCCAACAGCATGTAAAATTTGGAATCACTCTTGGGGCAGGAGATTAACATCTTCCATTCTAAAAATGGAACTGATCTAAGAGAGAAAAGAGAAGACAGGGAGCATCACAACCCATCTCCTGCCATCCTGCCATTCCAGCGGTCTAGCATACTCGAGTGTGTGTGTGTGTGTGTGCGTGTGTGTGTGTGTGTGTGTGTGTGTGTGTGTGTGTGTGTGTGTGAGAGAGAGAGAGAGAGAGAGAGAGACAGGCCTCTCCCTAAAGAAATGAGATCTAACAAAACACCACATGGAGTGATTCAGCTCAAAATTTAGTGAACAAACCCAGCCTGGGATACTCTCACTACAGCAGTAAAGTGGCAGTGTGGGGACTGGCAGTGTCTGTGCCCCTTGAAAACATAACGCGGAGGAGCTCTTGGGAAGCTTTACCTTAGGGAGCAGACCTTACACACAGCCCTTTTATTGAGAACAGCACTAGAAGACTTGAAGCAGCTGTTAGTGGTTGTGCACACGTCAGAGGGTTGTGCAAAAGCATAAACCCAGCAGTCACCACCCAGGCTCCCCCTGATATCACTAGTAAGGGGGGGCACCTAAGCCTGGGGGGAGCACAGCTCATGTCCTCCCCAGTGCGATCCCTGCTAGAAGCAGAAGGCGTGATGGGTGTGCTCATTAACTTAGTGTCTCCCACGCTCAAGTCTGCAGGCACACTTGAGGGACTACGAGGAAGGAAAACTCTCTCCCTGCTGTTTAAGGATATCTGGGTCCAGGGCTGAGAGGCAGGAGAAGGAAACCCTCCTTTGAGAGCCGTGAATGAGCTCCATGTCCCAGAGCACTGCACAAGCCTGTCGTGAACGTTGCTCAGAACTGAGGGTGTTTAATTGCAAACATGCGGTGCACTCTAAAGACAAACTGGTCACACTATTGACCTGTTCTCTGTGATCCCACTGGCAAAGTAAGAAAAAGTGAGGCATGGCCCCTTGGACCAAACGATATAAAGTTAACTTTTAAACACAGGAAAAAGGCCCTGGGACTTTAAATTTTCCCATGTGTTTGCATGCAAATTACCTCTTTTTAACTCTAGGAGAATTGGCTCACTTGAAGCTCCAGCTGTTCAACGTCCTGCAGTACTTGAGGGCTCTGGTGGGCTGAGCTCCAGGCTTTAATAAGGCTATTGCCTGTCACCAGGTAAACAAGTAGTTAGGAAAGCAGATTCCTTTGTTCATCTGGGAACTTACATTCATTTATTTTAACGAGTACATTGCTAAAGTAGTGACCACTATGGCCATGGAGATATAGGCTTGTAATTCTTGGCTGAGGGAGGCAAGAGGGTAGCCACCTGCATTGCAGAGTGACACAAAAACAATTTTGATTTTTTAAAAATGAAATTGAATCAATGCTTTTTTACATGAATTTACAATGAATTTTAACATGAAGAAAAATTTCCTTTAAAACATAATAGAATTTTACTTCATAGAGCATGCTTGCTAGGAACTCAGTATGAAACAGAAGCTAGCCATGAAGTAGTGGTGACCCAGCTGCCTCAGACCACATGTGTTGAGGTGACATTACTTTTAGAGAGTTTGTTTGGAGGCTGACAGCAGGGATGATCCTGTGCCATAGACAGAAACACAGTCTCATTCTCTCTCCTGAAGGTCCGGTCCTAACTGTAAACCCCCAGTCCAGGAGAGTCTCACACTGAGCCCTGAGCAGGACACAGCTGCTTCTCCATGTCAGCCAAGGCGACCCTGCTCATGGAGGGGCGGCAGATGTGGCAGCCAAGTCCCCTCACATCCCAACGCGACTGCTGAACAGCACCGACATGGACATGCTAATGTGAAAACTGAGTGGAGGGCTGCTCCTGCAGGGAAGCATCCTGGCTCTGAGTGTGCCTGTCTGCACACCAGCGCTTTCTCTGCTTCTGTTGAAACGCTGGGGACTCCCTGGTTTCCTTCTCTATTCTGTGCTCCTAAAGTGAGCACAGAGAAGTCTGTCGGTTATTCCCTGGTGGAAGGTGAAGATCCACTTAGTGAGAGAGGAAATGCTCTGTCCAAAATCACAACCCCAGGCATATCAGGGCCAAGACAAATGCTATGGTACCAGAGTTTAGTTCAGTATTTTCCCCCATGCTTCCACGCTGTCTGCACTGTTGGGGAATATTTGATCACACAGTGATCCCGAGTTTCCATTTGTGTTCGTTAAATAAAATTAACCGTGAGTCAGGAGGCTGTGTTAGCAACTAGTTGACAGAAAGCAATCATTAAGCCTCAGAGGGTATCTAGGAGAGGTAGAGAGGAAGGACTAGGATGGGGGTTGGAGTGTGCAGGATTTTTTGGTTTGGTGAAGCAGAAGCTTGGGTCTTCTATGGACGCCAGCAAGGACAGAGCGTAGCTAGTTGCTACTCAGCCTCTCTGAGCTCACAGGTTTTCACTCCAGCTTTTGAATCTCAAGTCTTATTCATAATTAGAATGATGGAGATTTAGTTAAAGCATTCCACTGGGGAAGGTCAGTGACTACACAAAGCTTTAGGAATAAGCACATGATCCAAACTTCCCACTCCTGAGATCGGAAACACTCTATGCTCTGGTGACAATGTTCACTATGGTCAGGTTTCTTCCTTGCTCTTGATATGACAGAAAGGTCATAGCCATTGTCCTCAAGTCATCCTCTTGGACACATAGGCTCAAACTGTTGGAATTCTCCAAATCACCATTTGGTGAGCAACTTTTTTGAGTAATTGGTCTTTGTGCCCCCAAAATGAACTTTCCCTTAAATAAAAACCTCCACTTATGTGGTACAGCACAACCCAGGGCACATTCTGGGAAGCCAACACACTGCCTTCCTGCCTCAGTGCTGTTCACACTGACCTTGTCTGACGCATGCCATTCATACTCATGGGGCTCTGTAGGTCCTGGGGCTTCAGCTGCTCAGCTCCGGGAAAAACAATTTTATTTAGAGTCTGTGATAGAAAGCAGAAATAGAGAATCGGGATGTCAGCTAAGAGAGAGAGAGAAGACAGGTCAGGAGAGGCGCAGTGTCTCCCACAGGATGTGAACCTCTGCCCTGACATCCTGTCCTTCTGCTCTGCAGAGACAGCCTGAGCTCCTCTCTCCCACCCAATGCTCAGGGTCTGTGGTACTCTGGTCTTCGTCTCAGGTGCTCTGTTCTGCTCTGCAGATTCCAGGTAGAACACAGTGACAATGAAGACCCACCCTGAGGATGTCCTTTCTCATTGCAGTGGTGGCAGATGATCAAAATCTGTGGCATTTAAGCAATTTCTCTATAGTCTAAGGAAACAGACCAGAATGACTAAGCTGCATAGAAAATGTGCAAATATCCTGAAAAGACATGACCCCTGAATGCAGGGTTCCAGAGGTCCCTGAAGTGAAAAGAGGTACACCTTGAAAGTCCTTGTCTCCCTCTTCCCCATGCCCAGAGAGAGAGGCCTCTAATCTTCTCCAAGAGCAGGCACTTGAAAGTAAACTCCAGCTATCTGAGTGATGCATGCCTGTAATTACAGCACTCAGGAGGCTGTGGATGGCATTGGTGGACCACTAGAACCTAGAGGAAACAGTCCACACTCATTACTTCAAAACAGGAATGAATGTATTTGTCCCTTTCCTCCACTCTCAAGTCACAATGCGGATCTTTGCTCGCACAGTAATTGGCACATTAACTCTCAGCCAGGGCAACACTCCACCTCAGACAGCTTTAGGCGAAGCCAGGAGAGACTGGGGTTGTTAGTGATGCTGTCACTGAGTGGGATGCTTCCCCCAGGGATGCTGCTAACCTTCAACACTCGGCTCAGTCACAGGACCGCGGAGTCCCTACTGTGTCAGAATGGTGCTTGAGAAGACTGATAGACTCAATGTGTCATGACTGATGGGCTGATAAGAGACTCAGTGTAGGCTGGGTACTGGTGATACACACCTTTAATCCCAGCACTCAGAAGGCAGAGGCAGGTGGATCTCTGAGTTTGAGGCCAACTTGGTCTACAAAATGAGTTCCAGGACAGCCAGAGCTGTTACACAGAGAAACCCTGTCTCGGGGGAAGGGGGAGGGAGGAAGAAACTCAGTGTGTCATGACTGATGGACTGATAAGAAACTCAGTGTGATGACTGATGTATGTCTGTCTGTCTGGGAGGAAACATGCGGAACTGGTTAGAGTTGGTGTCTTAGGGAGGGAGGAATGCAGAGGGAGGTATACTATGATCTCAAGGAACTGCTATCTGTAAGTCTAGATGGAAAACAAAAAGAACCCATGCTCTAGAATGAAGCCTGAAATTGGAGTTACAAAGCCTGGGAAATGTCACTACTAACTGAAACTCAGGCTCATTCCTAACCCTGAGTTTGCTCTTCTGCAGACTATAACTGGATAGCAAGGCTCCTACTTGGTGCACACTGTGAAGATCAAGGAAATTTTGCCAGGGAAATCTCTCCTGAGCCCCAGAGCTCCTCAGAGCTCCTCAGAGTCATGGGAAACTCTTCAGATCCTGGAATCCTAAAGTGTAGACTAGCCATGAAGCAGTCTTCTCTGAGGCTTTAGGAGTCCTTCCCTGTAACAGCTCTGAAATTTTGTATTTATATGCCTACCCAAAAATGATGAACAGCTCAGGAAAGGTCTTATGTGATGATCCACACAGACAGCAATTAGTCCATAGTCATCTGGTAGACTGTGTGGCTATAGTGAAGGCTAAGAAGGAAATCCCTTTCCTACAGACTACAGGAAGAGGAGATGAGGAATCTGGTCTCTGCCACACACCAGTGATAAGCCTGGGACTGGCTACCCAAGTAGAGAAAAGGCAGTCAAAACACTCACCGATGTGGACACGCCCTGCTTACCTGCCAGCTCATCTAACAGCTAGGCCATGTGGGCACAGACAGAGCCAAGTCTTCTACTCATGAAATTCCTGAGTCATGACAACACCACCTTTGGTTCCCACGTCTTTGAAAGGACAAGCATATGTGTGAGCGGCCAGAAACCTGATTAAAAGATGACAATGTCAAGTTCCATACTTTCTACAAAAGTGAGAAGCATAAAGAGGAGGGCAGGATAAGTGAGGGATCCATCACGGGAGAGGAGATGGAAGCTGCAGGTTCTCACGTTAAAATTTGTTGGATAAGGGGAAGTCCTCTTCTGTGTCGCCCTTTATAATGGCTGACACCATGAAGATGGTGGCATCTCCACAGCTGATACAGCAAGCACAAGAAAAGTCTTGGTTGAATTCGGGTTTGTGGCCAAGTTTGGTTAAATTCTTCATTCACTCTGTGGTGAGACAAAGATTGGGTCATTCTGAGAAAAAAAGAAAGAGAGAGAGCAAAAAGAGATAACATCTAAGCCCTGCAACAGCCATCCCAGTGGTCCAGCACAGAACATATGTATATCACAGACCTCTTCTTAAAATATTAGAGAAGATAAAACACCAGATGAAGTGATGACTTAAATAAATTCAGTGAACAAATCCATCTGGGGACATTAATACTAAGGAAACCCGAGCAGTGGAGTAGGCACCAGGAACACCTGTACCCCTTGAGAACATAATGCAAAGCAGCTCTTGAGTAGAATTTAACTTAAGGGGGTAAGAATACAAACAGTCTAGATATTTAGATTATCACTAGAAGACTTTAAGTAGCTATGAGTGAGACATTTGTCAGAGGGTTCTGCATAAACATTAAGCCTGCGGTCACCACACACAGCCTTCTCCTGGTGTCACCAAGGCTATTTATTAGAGAGGAACTCAGTGGGTCAGGATCCCAACTCATGCCTTCTACAATGCAGTCAGAGCCAGAAGCAAAAGGCATCAAGGTCGGGTGCCCTCATTCCTTTAGTAAGTATCTATCATGTTCCAGTCTGTGTCCACACTCCAGGGACAGTGAAGAAGGAAAATTCAATTCTTGTTTAAGGATGCCAGGGACTAGGGCTGAGAGGCAGCAGAGGGAAATAAACCTTTGAGCTGTGAGCTCAGAGGTGTTCCACACCTTGCACTTGCACAAGCCTGTCTTGAACTCTGCTGGGGAGTGAGGGTGTTTGTGAGAAGTGTGGTGCATTTTAAAGACAAACAGTATTGCCCCCTTGGTTGTGAGCCCCCACTGTGATGCAAAAGACAAGAAGGTGAGACGTGAACCATTGGGGAGAAGATGTGCTACTAACAGGCAAAAGTGGTGTAGTAATAGTATTGAGGGAAGGGTGGTATGGTAGGGAGATTTCTGTCTTGTGAAACAGGAGGGAGAGCTAGCTATGAAGAGAAAAGGCTTGTCTTGGTTCACAGTGCTGGAGGCTTCAGTCCACAGTCAGTCATTTGGTCCTGTGAATTTTTGTCCTGTAGTAAAGGAGGGTGTCATGGCAAGGAGCACTCAGTAGAGCCAGTTTCTCCCCCATAGACTGGGCAAACAAGACAAAGAGGGGCACTGAGGATGACCTCAGTTGCTTGCCTAGCTTGCATTGTTCTACCTCCAGCATCCTATGATACTTACCATGGGGATCCTTGCCCATAATCCCAGTGTTTGTGGAGGCAGGAGGATCAGAAGTCCGAGGACATCCTTACCTGCATAATAAGTTCAAGGCTGATGGAGGTGCAAGAGACCTTGTGTTTAACAAGATAGGGAGAGAGAGAGGAGAGAGGGGATAGGCTGGGGCACCTTGTCCCTGCAAGGGCATGCTCTCAATGGACAGATGCCTACACCACTCCCGTAGGATCCATCATTTTCTAATAGAACTCAGCTGGGGACTAACCCTGAAATATATGAAGATATAGAAGCATTCCTGATCAACCTATAGCATCCACAGGGGTCGGTTTCATGGAAATTTGATGTTTACACATGTGAGTATCATGTGTATGCTCAGTTCCGTGTAGGCAAATGCTGTGCGTCCTTCCCTGGTCCTCAGCTTCTACAATCTGCATCTACAGCAATTTTCTGTCCATAGCTCCAGCACTTAATTTTAGCTTACACTCTCTGTGTCTAGTCTCTTTATGTTAGTTTTGTGTTCTCCTGTTTTTCTGAGAGTGTTGATCACACCTAGAGTTGTCTGATGGGAGTCTTTTGATGTCACACAGCATCATACCCTCTGCAAATAAGGACACTTGGATCTCTTCCTTTCTCACTTGGACCCTTTCATTTCTTTCATTCATCTTATTTCTCTAGCTTAGACTTCATGTCCAATACTGAATGAGAGTGACAAAAGCAGACATCTTTATTTCACCCATATTTAGTGACAATGGCTTGATTTTTTTCCTATTTGGTGTAATATTAGCTCTTGGTTTGTCATATACCAGTTACTATATTGAAATATGTTCCTTCTATTCCAAGTGTCTCCCAGGCTCTTATCATGAAAGGACAATTTTGCCAAAAGCTTTTAGTACACAAACTGAGATGACCATGTGATTTCTGACCTTGAGCACATTTATTTGACATATTACATTCATTGACCTTCATATTTAGAACTATCCCTGCATTTCTGGGATGAAGCTAACTTCATTGTGGTGAATTACTGTTTTGATGACTTCTAGGATTCCACTTGCAAATATTTTATGAGCAGTTTTTTTACATCTCTGTTCATCAATAAGTCTGATTTTCTTGGACCAATTTAAGGTTAGTTCTTCCCACTCTAAATTGGTGAGTTCTGGAAGATTTAAAGTAAAATGTTGCTGTATAGCAGTCTGCTCCGAAATGAAAATAATTCCATCCTGCCAGAAAGATCCTTTAGACAGAAAAATAACAACTCAAAATAGCTTCAGGAAGTCCCTAAAACTGACCAGACTCACTAGGTCCCTCCCTCCCAATAGTGAACAATAAAGACTGCTGTGGCTCCCAGCTAAGGTAAGCTGCAAAGAAGGCTGAGACCAGACCAACTGCCTGGAAAGCAGAAACCAGAGGAGCTGCCAGGAAGAGGATTAGACCCTCTCAGCCACCTGGAAAGGACACTTCCCTGCACATTGAGCTGCCTGCAGGCTGTGCAGTGTGCTCCAGATTTTCAGCTTTTGTAAACTGTCACCCATGCTGACGTGGGCTTTAGTAATGCGGCTGTCTTAAGAGTCATTCTTGCTCCTGTAAGTAACCCCAATAAAATTCATTCGTTCACCAAATTGGAGTTTGGTGGTATCCATACTTGGATCTGTCATGGACTCTCCATCTGGGATGAATAGATGTGTGTGTGTGTGTGTGTGTGTGTGTGTGTGTGTGTGTGTGTGTGTGTGTTGAATCTCCCCAAGAAAATTTTGTCCATAAAAAAACTAATTTGGCTTTTGTAGTTCCTGATAAATTTAGATGATATTTCCATATTATTATCATGCCTGTAGGCATTTCTACTATTTGTTCTTTGGGTCACAAACAATTTTACATAGTTTCCAAAGTACTGAGTTTTTTAAAACTATTCCGAACATATATGTACCAGACTGGGTCTTACAATCCTTCTGCCTCCTCCGCCAAATTGCTACCTGAGCCCAAGGGTTTGATGAAGACGTCCCATTTAGGACTGAGTCTTCTAAAGTCTCATACTTTCTGCACATTGTCAACAAACTATTTTATCAGTTAATGTCAATTTGGAATGTGCCTAATTTATGTTTACAATCTCTTCAATAGTAAACAAACTTTGTTCTGTTAACTTACAGCTTTTACTTTTCCAATTAGCAATATACTGATATTGAACTGTTTTTCATTATGGGATGATTTCAGAATGGTAAACACACGTGGATTTAAATTGACTAAAAATGTGACTTTCCCCAAAAGATTTGACTAGTGATTGCTTGCTCATTCATTCACTCACTCATCCAATAACTCTGACTTTTCTGTCAGCTTATGCAGATCTAAGTTGCTGTGAATATTACCATGAGCAGATGGAAGGTACCTCTGGAATTATAAACTAAGGTAAACGTTTTTATTAGTGGCCACCATGAGTTCCCACAGTCTACTCAGGGACTTAGTCCACTGCTCTGACGTCAATGTCCCGTCCTTTGGTTCCTCTTGTAGGTGAATCAGAGATTCCGTAGCAGGCACAGGAGCCTCTGCCTGAGTGCTGTGGGAATCTTGCACTTGAGCTCCTCTTTTCTCTGTTCTCTCTGGTGTTTACTGAACGGAAAACCATGATGTGCAAAGCTGTCGTGGCACCTGCTGTGTGATGCCAGGAAAACTGGCCATCAGTGAATGAGTGTATTGATACCATTTTTTGGCAGTTAGATGGAATTATTTTAAATGTTAGCATGTGTTTCCTTCATTCCATCCATGTCTCTGAATTTAGAAAAGTTCTACTGTCGTAAGGATGTTCATGCAGTCTCAGCATTTTCTGTCACAGGAGATCAAAACCACAGTCAAACAAACAAGCAAGCAAACAACCTCCTAACAGGCAGAGGAATGTCACTACTGGATAGGTTTAAATGAACTGTGGTACTTTTAGTTACATTAATTATAACCAGTGAAATCCCTTGAACAGAAATTAAAATATATGTATATATACACATACATATTGCATAGATGTTCAGGGGATAAAGTGCTTACTGAAGACTCTAGAAAACAGAGCAGACAGTCACAAGAAGTAAAGGAGTCACTAGCACCTGTGAGCACAGTCACAAAACCAACCATTGGCAAGAACAGAGGGGGAAATGTTGTAAATGTATAGTGTTTGCTTTTGAACAGAAAGAGATTATACATGCGTGAAAGTAAATGCCTGAACAATATACAAAATGTACACGATATACTACTTCATAAAGAAGGCACAGGTTCTGGGGTGGGGTAGGAGAACTGAATTTTTGTTCCTATCCTGAGCAAATGGAGTTCTGCAGGTGAGAACTCGATCTTCCATACCTGCCCTACCGGACTCGAGCTACAGAGGGCGCTGTGGTCCCCAAAGGCTGTTGATAAATCCAGCTCTTTCGCATCCTTGTCCGAGGTCAGTAGAGCCGGTTGGCTGGCCGGCTGGCACACCAGGGAGGCACAGGACCCGGAGTGCCTTGCAGTAAGGTTACTGTAGAACCTGCAGCATGCTCCTGAGGCCGTTGGTGGTGACCCCGAGGTCGTTGCTCTAACGGTTGGTGGCCGCAGCGCGTGGAGTGGGCGGTGTCACGTCTCCCACGTGAGCCAGGATGACATCACGGCCACGGTGGCCATGGTGGGGTCCTGGACGTAGCTGGCTGTGCCCCACCGAAGAAGAAGGGCAGGAACCACATCCCAGAATGGGAAAGCGCTCTGTTCCAGCCTTGGCAACCTTGGATCTCAATGATCTCCGAGACCTTGCTCCCTTTGGCCTCCCGGAGTTCTTAGCGCCACCCTGAATTCTGGGGTCTCAGGTCCGCGGAGTTTGGGCCAGCGTGGAAGGGCACCATGGGGCGCAGCTGCCAGTATTGAGTACCCCTTTCATAACAGGAACCCGTAGTCCACAGGTTGTTATTTAGACACAGACAGCTTAAAAGATCCAGTCTGAGCTGAAGCCACCCTGCCCTGGGTACCAGCTGGAGAGGCTCTGTCACTTCCAGGACTCTGAAGGCAGAGGTGTCATTTGAGGGCGTTTCCCTTGTCATTGCCACTGGATGGTTTTAGACTTACCTCACAGGTGCTGGTGTCCCCTTTACTTCCTGCCACTCTCTGTTCCCCTTCCCTGAGTTCACTGAACCGGTTGCTTTATCTCCCGAATGTCTTTAGAGTCTGGCAGCCTCCCTCTTTCAGCATCCTAGTGCAGATCTTACTGACCTATTGCAGAAGAGCCCTACATGTGTCCAGTTACCTAGTCTCATTTCCTTTCATGCATTTTTACACAAGAAACCCTAAATATGGTGAATTACTTAAAACTGAAATCAAGTCGGGAGGCAGCTCCAAGACCTTAAACTTTTTGCAAATTAAAAATCAGCTCCTTGTTATGGACTACAAGACTAAGTTCTTCCAATCCTGAGTCCTCTTATCTCCAGCCTGGGTCTCTTGCCACTCAGTCCTCACTTTCTGATCTTCATGTTTACTGAATGAACCCTGCTTAGCTGCAATTCATGGACATAAACTACCTCAGCTCTCACTCTCCACGCTGACCCCTGGCGTGGTTGAAGTTAAGGTTGTCTCCTCCTATAAGATCTTGGAGCGTTCTACTGATGGAACTGATGTCAGTTATGTGGGGACTGAAGACATTTGTCAGTGAAAGGACAGAATTTGAGCTCTTTCATCCAGTGTGTACATACTCCTCATTACTCCTTAGCATTTTCATTGAAAATTTAGTTAGCGTGCGAAAGACAAGGTTTCATTCTGATTTCATGCACATAATCCTTGCACTTTGCTCACGTTCACTCCTGCTACTCTCCTCTGTGTCCTTTGCACCTCCCACTGATTTTTCTTCCCCAAATAGTCAACCTTACATGTTCATTCTTGTATGTGTGTATACATACATGTGTAGTGTGTATATATTTAAACTTAGATTCCACGTGTGAGAAGCTGTCACTTGTCTTTCCTTTGTCCCCAGTCCCATCTCTTGTTACCCTCCCCCTTTAGACCCTTCCTTCCTCTGACAAAATCCCCCTTCTGCTTTCACGCTGTTTATATCACCTTAGCATTGGATGCCAGGCTGAGCTTTATCAGGGATGCAGAAGTTCTGTCTGTCCATGGTTTGGGGTATTGATTATTGGTGGAGACCCCTGCACCAGTCTGTTGCCTTATATCTATTTTCAAGACAAGGAATCAAGAAGAAGGAAAGTGGAGGTTGTTATTAGATGTGGTGTGTGCCCTGAGTGGCAAAAGGCAGAGCAGAGAGAAGGGGCGTGCCGTGTGGGCTTGGTCCCCCATCTTAAAGGCACCTTCATTCAGTGAAAAGGATGAAGGCAACATGGCTAACCACAGACCTATGTCACAGGTGGAAAGACCATGTCCAGTCTGCAGCAGATGCCTGGGACTCATTTGCTGATTTCAAAGTTACTTTGTGAAAGTTAATTCAGGATTTTTTCAGAAATCTAAATTCCCCGTGTAGAATGCCTGTTCCCAGTGAGGCAGCCCTCCATTTTCTTTTCCTAGAGCAAACATTTTGTAATGTCCCTTTACTAACTTGAAATTCCGAGATCAGTATAATCTACATTCGCATAATATACCTGTGATGTAAAGAATAACCAACTTTATGAAAATGTGTTTCAGTGTGTGAATGTGTCAGTCTGACTATCCTAGAAACATAAACAGTACAGTATTCCCTATGTCAATAAGACAGGTACTTCCGGAAACCCAATGAAAATTAAAGTTGTGGGGAAGAAAACATTATGAACATTTTGTGGAATTGAGTTATATGCTCAAGAATAGGTAAATAGGAACTTTTTTCCTGTATTAATGTTCACATTCTGAACTCATTCAAGAGTGGGACACAAATGAGCACAGAAGTACATAGATGAATATATGTTTCCATGTATGTATAGGTATCATGGCAGGCATTGTGGTACTCATGTGTAATCCCAGAACTTGGAAAGTATGTCAGAGGAAATCACAACATCAAAGCCAGCCTGGTTTTCAAAGCAAGTTCCTGACCAACATGGACTACAGAAAATTATCTGTTTCACAGATTTCCAAAATAAGGGTTTGGAGATAGCTTAGGTGTAGGAATTCTTGCTATGCAAGTGTGAGGACCTCGGTTTGAATACCCAGCACCTGGCTAAACAGCCAGGCGTGGCTGCATGTTACTGTAACCCCAGTATAGAGGTGGAGGGGAAGGTGGGCAGATTCAGAGAGCTGGCTGGCCAGCCTGCCTAGCCAACATGATGAGCTTCCCTTTCTGGGGAGATCCTATCTCAAGGCCGTAGATGGAAAGCAGTGGAGGAAGACACCTGACATCCTGCTCTGCCCTCTACACATGTGGACAGCTGTGTGCACCCACATGTGTGCAGGTAACACACACACACAACCTCCCCCTAACTACACAAGACATTCACACATATCTGAATGTGAGTTTTCTTTCTTCCCAGCATGGAAGATTGTAGTGGAGTTACCAGAAGAGTGGACCTTGCCCTTTTTGTGGGTTTCATTGTGTGTCCATATCATGTGGTGAAGGATTTTAAGAACATGTTTATTCTCTTGCTTCATTCTCTAACAGAAATTTGAAGTGGAGCTTGCTCCTGAAAAAAATGCTTTTCTCCCTTTGATCTTTTTAACAAAATCTGAGAATTTTAACAAAATCTGAGAATTGATTTGACGTGTACAAAATACTGTCATAAGGCAGAGTTAAGTGGAACACTATTATTTTCTAAGAATTTTGGTGGGTCTTTTGGTGTGCATGTCTGTGTCTGAGTGTCATATATGTGTGTGTGCAGGTGTGCATGTGCACATATGTGGACTAGTGGAGGTCATTGCATGTCCTGCTCTGTCACTCTTTCCCTGTTCCTTTGAGGAACCTCCTTTAAGGCAGGCTCTCTCCTGGATCTTGGAGCTCGTGTGTCTTTCTGCTAGGCTGGAAGTCAGCAAGTCTCACAGCTCTTCTGTCTCCATCTCGGTCAGGGCTCGGCTTACAGGTGCACATAGGACACAGTGATTGTTAAGGAAGTGCTGATATCTGAACTATGGTCCACATGCTTGCATAGCACATGCTCTAAAGCACCAAGACTTCTCTTCATCCCCAGAACTCTGTATTTAACATTTTTATTTTCTTTGGGAATTCATTGGCTTCTACCTTATGCTGATGTGAAGTCTGCCCTTCCTTCACGGGTGATTTTGACAGGGAAGCTAATGGTTTCCTAATTACATGGTTTTTACTTGCTGTTGCAAACGGAGGTTGGGATTTTGAGACTGAGGCAAGAGGATCAGGAGTTCAAAGCCAGCCTAGGTTATATAATGGAACCCTTTGCAGAGACAAAGACACAGGACTGGGGAAGATGGCTAAGTCAACAAAGTTCTTACCCAGTTCAGGGAGGTCCAGGTCAATCAGAGACATTTCTCAGAAAGCAAGTTGGGTGGCTCCTGAGGAAGGACACTCAAGGTTGACCATTGGCCTTTACATACATGTACACACCAGCACATTTACCTGCATGTACCCACATACTCATGCAGACACAAACAAAAGGCATTGGAGACAGGAATGGAACTGTAATGCTTACTCACTGTGCCTAAATATAGTTCCTCCTCCTCGAGTACATCCTGTAATCATGAGACACTGGTCTCCCCAGCCCCAGCCCCTCTGCCCAGCCCCAGCCCTAACCCCAATGACCTCAGCTTCTTAGACTTTCTGTGCTGAGTGAATGAATCACACCAAGAACTGAGGGTTTCTGTGGATTCTTTCCCCCGGCATTAGACAACACAAACACCATATTGTTTTCCCATATTGTTAGTCCTTGTGAACACATGGCAGGAAGCTCAGAACAAGTCCAGCGAAGTCCTTTGTAAAGAACGGCCAGTGAAAGTCTAGGTGACTGCGTTTCCACATGCTGCCTGGATGCCTTTGCTGCATGCCTTATATAACCAGGGTGCTCATGGTTCCATCTTTCTGTGTGCATTTTATTGTGTGGGGTCTTTTTTGAGACAGGGTCTCACTGTCAACCACAGGCTGGCCTAAAGCAGTGGGGCTTCTTCCTGTGCCTCTGGATGCTTCTCCTCTTTCTTTTTAGTTCATTGGCGTAACTGAACGTTGAGTGCCGTCAGGACCTTCTTGTCATTTTGCAATTGGTTCTCTCTTTAGAGTTTGTCCCTGCTCCTGAATTTTCTGTTTTCAGTCAATGTTGGTACAATCTAGATTTTAACCATAAATATGATTTATATGTGTATATGTAATTTGAATATAAACATTTGTCCCAACAATCAGACATAACTCCAGCACTATGAAATAACATAGTTTGCGGCATGTTTTCTTTGCAGGATTCTTCTGTCTCTTTGCAGCTTTTTTTTTTTTTTTTTTTTTTGGTTTTTGGTTTTTGGTTTTTTCGAGACAGGGTTTCTCTGTGTAGCTTTGCACCTTTCCTGGAACTCACTTGGTAGCCCAGGCTGGCCTCGAACTCACAGGGATCCGCCTGGCTCTGCCTCCCAAGTGCTGGGATTAAAGGCATGCGCCACCACCGCCCCGCTCTTTGCAGCTTTTTTTATGTGCACATTTGTCTGTGTGATGGAGTCGGATCCTGGAACTGGAGTTACAGACAGTTGTGATTTGCCATGTAGTTGCTGGGAATTGAACCTGGGTCCTCTGGAAAAGCAGCCAGTGCTCTCAACCACTGAGACATCTCTCCAGCCCCCTTTTTGCAGCTTTTTTAAAGCTCCACAGTTAGACCAGTTATCAAAGTTGCAATCCCAGCGCTTGGGAGGAAGATACAGGAGGATTCTGAGTTGCAAGCCAGCCTGAGCATGCAGTGAAGACCTGTCTCAAAATCCCCTCATAATAAATAACCCTAACTTGTCAAAATGCAGAGAATAAGTGACAGTTGAGTGCCCAGCTCTACAGGAGACATCTGTGCTGTGACATCACTCAGGGCGCATTGGTGAAGAGGCAATAAAAAGAAAGTACGAGCTGGAGGGTGGGGAGGGGTGCTGTGAGATGCTGTCTTCTGGATATGGCAAGGCTATTGCACTCGTGACTTCAGTGCATTATGGGACTAGACCAGATGTTCACAGATCCAAGGTCAAAGGGTCTTAGACCCTCTGCACCTTCTCCTTCAGTTCAGAAGGCCAGGGAGGGACTCACTGTGTGTCAGGACATGCTATGGGGAAGAGGATGATCTAGGTTCCAGCTGGAACACAAGCAGGTCCATGATCTAAGACCTTACATCTTCCTTACACTTGCAGGAGGCTTTGGCAGGGTCCCATGAAGAACAAGACGTGTGGAAGGTCAGACTGTGCAATCAAGGAGCCTTATGCCTGTCCCACTTCGGCTGTAAAAGGCAGAAGGAGACAGAGGATGTGTCTGTGGGGATCAGGAGGAGGGCAGGGCCCAGGAGGATCCACCACCTGCAGATATCAGGCCTCAGTGCTCCAGGCCTGTGTGTTTCCTGTTGGAAACTCCTAAAAGCCCCAGGTACTAATTGTGAACACTGGGTCACAGCACCAGGACTCAGGTTGGCCCACAAGCTGGAAGCGAGTGTTGTTTTTTTTTTTTTTTCACATACACATACTGAGGTGCCTGTGCCCAAGGTTCTGACTTCATGGGCCTGAGATCCTGGATGTATGCAAATGTATACACATAGGTACAAACACACATTTACACACTCTGTAAACATTTATATAAAGCTCCCAGAAGTTCTCAGCAGTAGACCTCTTGCCTAACACTGATGAAGTCCTGGGTTCCATCCTTAGACAAAACCACAGGCTGCAAAGAGCCCCCCCCCCTGTGCTCCCTGGTGTGAGGCCCCTTGTTCAGCTCTCACACTGGCTACTTGTTGCAACTTCTGTCTCTTCCTGACTGACTTACCACTTTCATTATATTTTTCCAAACTATTTTAACTGTTTTTAATTTTTTTTATGTGAGATTTCCTCAGGCACTGCATAAAGTAGGTTTGAATTTCTGGGCACAAGTCATCCTCCTGCCTCAGACTCTAGTATCCTGGAGTGACAGACAGGTCAAACCACACCTCTGGAGAAAAAAAAATTTAAAAAATGAGATAAAATTGGGGAAGCTGCTCGTTCACTCGGGGAGTTGGAAGGAATGCAGTAAAGAGTCAACCTTCTGCTCTCCCTGGCTCCCTTCCTGCACCTTCACCACATGCAAGCTGGGGTGACTGTCTGGGCCACACCACCACAGGCTTCACAGTGGTCAAAAGTACATCTCCAGCAGAAACAGAGAAGGAGAACAGACACACAGGCGCTGACCACAGTTCCTCCCTAGGGAACAGTCAGAGGTCATTTCCTCACAAGGACCCTCAGGACAGACCCTTCCTGTTCTCCACGTGGGCCTTCAGAGCCATGAGCCACAAGACAGTGCCAGTGCAGAGCCCTGTGTGTGCTTTGGCCACAGAGGAGCTGCCACTCAGGCAGGGATGGAAGCCACAGCAGAGGACAGGGCCAGAGAAGTCTGGACTAGAGAGAACTCTCCTTGGAGTGAGTAGGGAGTCAGAAAGTCCATCTCACCACAGTGAGCTCTGCATATATGGACAGTGAGATCTATGTGGAAACACAGTGAGCACTGCACATGTGGGCAGTGGGATCTATGTGGAAAACACAGTGAGCTCTGCATATATGGACAGTGAGATCTATGTGGAAACACAGTGAGCTCTGCACAAATGGATGGTGGGATCTGTGTGGAAAACACAGTGAGCACTGCACACGTGGGCAGTGGGATCTGTGTGAAAACACAGTGAGCACTGCACACGTGGACGGTGGGATCTATGTGGGAACCACAGTGAGCACTGCACATGTGGGCAGTGGGATCTATGTGGGAAACACAGTGAGCACTGCACACGTGGACAGTGGGATCTATGTGGAAAACACAGTGAGCACTGCACATGTGGATGGTAGGATCTATGTGGAAAACAGTGAGCATTGCACACGTGGATGGTGGGATCTATGTGGAAACACAGTGAGCACTGCACACGTGAACAGTGAGATCTATGTGGAAAACACAGTGAGCACTGCACACGTGGACGGTGGGATCTATGTGGGAAACAGTGAGCACTGCACACGTGGACAGTGGGATCTATGTGGGAAACACAGTGAGCACTGCACATGTGGATGGTGGGATCTGTGTGAAAACACAGTGAGCACTGCACACGTGGACAGTGGGATCTATGTGGGAAACACAGTGAGCACTGCCCACGTGGACAGTGGGATCTATGTGGGAAACACAGTGAGCACTGCACATGTGGATGGTGGGATCTGTGTGGGAAACACAGTGAGCACTGCACACGTGGACGGTAGGATCTATGTGGAAACACAGTGAGCACTGCACATGTGGACAGTGGGATCTATGTAGGAAACACAGCACTGCACATGTGGACAGTGGGATCTATGTGGGAAACACAGCGAGCACTGCACACGTGGACAGTGGGATCTATGTGGAAAACACAGTGAGCACTGCACACGTGGACGGTGGGATCTATGTGGAAACGCAGTGAGCACTGCACACGTGGACAGTGGGATCTATGTGGGAAGCACAGTGAGCACTGCACATGTGGACGGTGCGATCTATGTGGAAAACAGTGAGCACTGTACACATGGACGGTGGGATCTATGTGGAAACACAGTGAGCACTGCACACGTGGACGGTGGGATCTATGTGGGAAGCACAGTGAGCATTGCACAAATGGATGGTGGGATCTATGTGGAAAACACAGTGATCACTGCATACGTGGACAGTGGGATCTATGTGGAAACACAGTGAGCACTGTACACGTGGACGGTGGGATCTATGTGGGAAACACAGCATTGCACACATGGACGGTGGGATCTATGTGGAAAACACAGTGAGCACTGCACACGTGGACGGTGGGATCTATGTGGGAAACACAGCACTGCACACGTGGACAGTGGGATCTATGTGGGAAACTTGATTCTAAACGCATCCTATACAGTTAACTTGTCTTTTAGAGAGAGGGTCTCATGCAGTCTAGACTGGCCTTTAACTTGCTGTCATGGAGGATGACTTTGAACTCCTGATCCTTCTGCCTTCAGCTCCCAAGTAGGACCAGCTGGGCTATGTAGACAGACTCTGTTAAAAAAAAAAAAAAGACAATTGGGCGGAGGGAGGACAGGATTGTTGATAATTTCCCAGGGTCAGTGCTCAGGCCCAGGCTGGCTACTTCTCCTCCAGAGCTTGACAGAGGCAGAGGGGTGAAGTTCTCCACAGACTGACTGGAGCCTTCTGAGGAGACAGAGATCCTCAGCTGGTTTGGGGGAAGTGACCACCCCGTCACTATGGAGTGCTTGTCCAGGGTTCTATGCAGTGGCTCCAATTCCCACATTAGCCCCAAGAGGGTCTTCTCTAGCCGCTGCCATGCCATAGAGAAGGAAACAGACACAGGAAGCTGCTCTTCTAGCTACAAAGGCCAAGGTGGAGCTGTACCCATCCCTCTTGCCTGGCACAGCCCATGAGGTAAACTGAGGCTCCGATAGCAAAGATGGTTCTAAACCAGACAATGTAGGAGCTCTGCTATTGTCCAGACAGATGGAGAGGGCCCAGGTAGAAGGTAACCAGAGCGCATGTGCAGGAGGCTCTCAGAGCATTGAGAGGAACTGCTGGGGGGCATGACTCAGTTCAGGTGACCTTTTCAGAGATGTGAGGAAGGCGCCCAAAGGCCAACCTGAGGAGAGCCCAGACTGCCAGTCCTGGGATCTGTAGGAGACCCAAACAGAGGATGAGAAGAAAGGCAGGACTTTGGGGAGACTCAGAAGGCAATAGGAAGCTGGGGAGAAGGCTCAGTCAGTAGAGTGCTCAACCTCAGGAGCCTGGAGACGTCGGTTTGGATCTCTGAAGTCCACGGAAAAGCCAGGTTCCGTGTCTTCAGTCCTAAGGATGGGAGGATGAGGGCAGAGGCAGGACAGCTGGAGCTTTCAGCTAGCCTGGCCCGCACGGCAGTTACGCCAGTGAGAGACTGTCTCAGACAAAAGGTAGAAGGTGCCTGAGGACTGGCACCCATGGTTATCTCACGCCCGCCACATCTGCACGCATGCACACGTACACACTTGCCCACACAAATGCACACTGGGGACCGAGGTGTAGTGGGGGAGACAGAACTACGCCGTGGATGCTGCAGATCAAAGCCTCGTTCTACAGTAGGAGAGCCACGGGGTCCTCCCTCTTCTAAGGTTCATGGGGCTCCCCATCTCCCACGTGCAGCCCAGGCTCTTCCCTCCCCTCTGATTGTCACTGAGACTTCAAGCTTGGATTGGGGTCCCTAGGGTTGGTGGCATTTGAACTGCATGAGGAGTTGCCTGTGGCCCCCTGAAGAACCACTAGTACCGGCTGTTATAACTGAAGGCTGTGAAGACGGAAGACACCGCTAACGGGTGTGTTGTCCACCCAGGCACCCAGGCAGGGGCAGCAGAGCTAATTTTGAGGATTGGACGTACACAGATTTGCAGCACAGAGTGTGGGGACGACTTGCTGGAGGACTGAGTCACTTCGTATTTCCTTTTCTCTGCTGGCCTCCCTCATCATATGTCACAGAGCTGGCAAGATGGCTCAGTGGGCAAAGACACTTCCTGTGCAATCTGGACCTGAGTTCAACTCCCGGAACCCGAGTAAAGGGAACAAGGGAACCCACTTCACAGAGTTGACCTTTGACCTCTACAAGCACAGCAACACACACAAAAATAATTTTTTGTTTAATGCTATGATGTATTCCTTCATAGTGCTCACTCTCTTGACTAAGAAACTGCTCCTCATCCCCAGAAAACCAACTGTGAGGTCTACAGCTTTTCTCTTTTAGAGTCGTGCTCTCTCTCGGCATTTTGTAGAAGCCCACCTTCTGTCAGTGGTGAGCTCCAGGCTAGGGGCCCTGGGATACCAACAGTATAACACATGTGCTAGGTATTGCCGCGGCCTGCTAGTACCCCAAGCAATCCATGTCACAGACAGCAGCTGTATGGAGTCTATATGGAGTTCCCACAGGACAGACAGGTAGACAAGCACTCCAGGGTGACAGGGTGGTCACTTCCCCCAAACCAGCTGAGGATCTCTGTCTCCTCAGAAGGCTCCAGTCAGTCTGTGGAGAACTTCACCCCTCTGCCTCTGCCAAGCTCTGGAGGAGAAGTAGCCAGCCTGGGCCTGAGCACTGACCCTGGGAAATTATCAACAATCCTGTCCTCCCTCCGCCCAATTGTCTTTTTTTTTTTTTTTTTTTTTTTTTTTTTTTTTAACAGAGTCTGTCTACATAGCCCTGGCTGTCCTGGAATTCACTATGTGGACCAGGCTGGCTTCGAACTCACAGAGATCTGCTGCCTCTGCATCCTGAGTCCTGGGATTAAAGGAGCGCACCATCATGCCCAGATTGCCTTTCTGTCTTTTGACAGTGGGTGGTTAGAGTGATGCGTGGCTTCTTGTACTCCAGCACCCCAGCACCCCAGCACCCCAGCACCCCAGCACCCCAGCTCACAGGGTCTTTCCTATGAGCTTATGTTCTTTTTTTTTTTTTTTTTTTTTTTGGTTTTTCGAGACAGGGTTTCTCTGCGTAGCTTTGCGCCTTTCCTGGAGCTCACTTGGTAGCCCAGGCTGGCCTCGAACTCACAGAGATCCACCTGGCTCTGCCTCCCGAGTGCTGGGATTAAAGGCGTGCGCCACCACCGCCCGGCATGAGCTTATGTTCTAACGCCCTCTCCTCTCCTCCCTGCCAGAGGACTGGCCCTGTGAAAACTGGGATTGTGGTATTGGTTCACTGTTGAGTACCTAAAACTTAAGAAAGTACTTGGCCCACAGAAGACACACAGTGAATATTCCTCAAATGGGCACATAACCACACACAAACACATATACATATATTGAAAAGATAAATGAATCTTTTTGAAATTCACATAAATTCCTAGCTTGAGTAAAGAAAGCATAAATAAGGAGGTAGGATAATTTGCATTACAAAAGCTAAACTTAAACAATGTGCTGATGGAACATCTATAAAAAATTGTTCATGTGCTCAGAAAATTTCCCCAAAGCAGGACATTATTAAATACTGGCCTCTGCGGCTATGAAGCTGGGAAACCCTAAAACAAAGAATGGAAAGGTGTACAAGGAAAATGTAACAGCTACTGAGACGTGAGTACTGAGTGCTCAAGCCTAAAGAAAACATCTGCATCTCCACCACCATCCCCCACCCATCAAGACTCAGGGAACACAGGGGAAGCAGGGCTGGAGAGAATCTATGAGTCAGAGAATGGGGAGGGGACTGCCCAATGCTGGCATCTGGAGTTGGCAAGACCACTGTACTCATGAACTGACTAACAGCAGCCGTGACTGTCTGCACAAGATCTACACAGGATCGAGCCATTCAGAGTTCTGGCATAGATGGAGAGGGGTTTGTGATGCCCTGTCCATTGCTGGAGAATGGGAGGTCATTTTTCTCCAGGGGTGAAGCTACTGGTAAGTTGCCCATGATCCAGGAAAGAACCCCACCCCCACGTGCATGCAAGCAACCCTAATTTAAAAATACAAAATTAGGAGAAGAGAAGAAGCTATCAAGTGGGAAAGGGAAATAAAAGGATACTGGGAAAAGGGGGCATATGATCAAAGTATATTATATATACATATGTATAACATTGTGAGTAATTATTTCTCATTAGAATATTGTTGTAAACCATTATGTGCACAGAGACAGACAAACAAGCCATTTTACTATGTCTACAGACGTGACAAAATATTAAAAGAATACCATAGCCAGGTGTAGTGGCTCATGTCTACACCCAGTCCTCAGGAGGCTGGGCCAGCAAAACTTTGACGCCATCCTTGCATGACACAGTGAGACCTACCTCAAAAGAAAAAGAAATCAGGACTGTTCAAAACTGCACCAATACCTCATCTTCCGAGAAAGGCCAATTGTGTTAAATGTTCCTATTGTGTTAAAATAATGTCAACAGCAGGAGAGACAGAAGCATAGTGCCACAGCCACCTACAGCAACTTGAGGAGGTCCCTTCATCTTTTAGGGATTCATCTCAGGTAAAACCAGGATTCTTGGCTTTGCCACAGAAAGCCAAGTCAGGGTAAGCCAGTGGGAAGCAGAATTGGGTTTATTAAAACTGATAAATACACTGGCATGGGTGTCCCAAAGAGGAACTTGCCATCTTTGAAATACATTTTCAACATAGATTTTTAAGCACAGGAATTAGAAGAAAGAGACAGTCGGGGGAAACAGAAACATACCCAAGTGTGGATATGGACTCCTCAAGCAAGAGTCACAATTAAGTGGTGGTTCAAGTTCCATCTCAAAGGATGGCTAAAGTGTTACCTTTCCTTTCCCTTTTTTGTAAGTGAGATTACAGGGTGGCTCGGATGGGATTCCAGGCTGATAAACAGAACCAGGAGCCACTAAGCTTCCACCATGGGGATTGAAAATGTCCTTTCATTATCAAGGGGAATTTTCATGGGATTTCTAGAGAGCTGCAGGTGTACAGGGAAGGGAGGTCATAAGCAAGTGATAATTATGTTCCATTTCTTGATTCTCAACTAGCCTGAAAAAAGGCTTCAACCAGACTCCTGGATGAGAGGCTCCTGTCCCTACCAAGGTCCCTGTAATTTTCTCTTTCTATCATGTCTCAAAATAATGAAAACTTCATTAGAATTTTGATAGGTTCTGAAACCTACTTAGGAGTGATTTCTAAGTCCCAGCTTCAGTGAGAGACCTGGCCTTGAGGAACAAAGAATGACAAAAGAGGACTCCTGACATACTTTTAGGGTACATACACATGCACATACTTTGGATATATCACACCTCATGTAAACACACAAATAGCTTTTAAGTGTCATGTTCCCTACCAGACAATAAAACTGCAATAATTAGAACAGTGTGATTCCAGTATAAGAAGAGCCCATTGGCATGAAATCAGAAGTGCAGAAGCAGCCTCGTGAACGTGATACTTGAGATGGGCTTTTTGAAAGAGTGAAAACTACTTAACCTGAAAAGTGCTAAATGAAATGTAGTCCTACTGATAGAAAACTAAGAAGCAACAAAGAAATGGATATATGACCTACCAAAGTTAAATCCATTTAAACAGACCCATGACTCCTAGTGAAATAGAAGTAGTAATTAAAAGTCTCCTAACAAAAAAAGCCAAGGGTCAAATGGATTCAGGGAAGAATTCTACCAGACCTTCAAAGAAGAATTAATAATAATCAATACTCCTCAAATTATTTCACAAAATAGAAACAGATCTATAGTTATCACCATGCATAAAACTCAAACCCAAATGGATCAAGGACCTCAACATAAGACCAGATACCCTTAATCTAATAGAAGAGAAAATGGGGACTAGTCTTGAACTCATTATCACAGGAAAAGACTCTCTGAACAGGACACTGATAGCACAGGTACTAAGAACAGCAATAAGCAGACCTCGTGAAAATGAAAAGCTTCTATATAACAAGGGACACCATCATTCAGGAAAAATGAGAGGCTACAGAATGGGAAGAGATCTTTACCAACTACATATCCAATAAAGGCTTAATATCTAAAACATACAATGAACTAAAAAAAACTGAACATCAGGAAGACAAATAACCCATTTAAATGGGGTACAGAATTAAACAGAGTTCTCAAAAGATGAGACACAAATGACTGAGAAATAATTAGAGAGATTTTCAACATCCTTAATCATCTGGGAAATGTGATTCAAAACTACTCTCAGATTTCACCTTATGTACTAGTCAGAATGGCCAAGATCAATAAAACAAATGACAGCTCATGCTGGCAAGGATGTGAGGAAAAAGGGACACTCATCCATTGCTGGTATAGCCACTATGGAAACCAGTGTGGCAGTCCTCGAGAAGCTGAGAATAGATCTACCTCAACTTTAAACCATACCACTCTTAGGCATATAGCCAAAGGACTCAACATTCCACTACAGAGACATTCATTCATCCGTGCTCATTGCTGCCCTATTTATAATAGCCAGAAATCAGAAGCAGCCTAGATAGATGTCCATCAACAGACGAGTGAATCAGGAAAATGTGGTACATTTACACAATGGAAAGTTTTTGAAAACTCATGAATTTGCAGGTAAATGGATGGAGCTAGAAAAACTCAACTGCAGTGAGGTAACCCAGACCCAAAAAGACAATATGGTATGTATTCTCTTACATGTGGCTTATATATTAGCCTTCAATAGGAGTGCTACAATCCATATAACCACAGAGCTTAAGTATAAAGTAAGCAACTAGGGGAGGGGGAGGATTGCTCAAGGAAGAGGAAATAGAATATACAGCTATGGGGGAGATAGGGGAGTCTGGAACAAGATGATTAAACAAGGGGGGGATCCAAGAGACGAGTAAAGGTGGCAATGCAGGGAGGGACAGCAAAAGCTAAAGGCCATTTGAGGGGCCACTGGGAACCTACCACAGCAGAAGCTGCTTCAAATATATACATAAAAATGGAGTCACCAAATAACAGGGGAGGCCATGCCCCACCTAGGTATCTTCCCACCAAGTGGACCTCCCAGTGCAGGAACGAGCCACATCTACTCCAGCCATTGACCAAAGAAAGCCCCCAAACATCTCAAGCTATTGCCAAGGCTGTTCGTTGAACTCTGCAAACTGGTGGTAAAGTCCTGTTGATGAAGGTAATACATAACTCCTTGAACCCAGAGAAGTTGGCTGAAGCCTAACTAGAGTCTTTGTTGCTACTGACTAGTGTTCATGGTACTAAAAGGTAGTCTGTGGTGGTATTGTGTTCCCCAAAATATTGTGCACCCTAATAAACTTATCTGGGATCAGAGAACGGAACAGCCACTAGATACAGAGGCTAGAAAATGGTGGCACTCACACCTTTAATCCTAGCCTTCTGGAGGCATGAATATCTGTGAGTTCAAGGCCACACTGGAAATAGCCAGGCATGGTGACACATGCCTTTAATCCCAGGGAAAGATGGCAGAAAACAGAAAGATATATAAGGCCTGAGGACCAGAAACTAGAAGTATTTGGCTGGTTAAGCTTTCAGGTTTTAGCAGCACAGTTCAGTTGAGATTCATTCTGGATGAGGACTCAGAGACTTCCAGTCTGAGGAAACAGGACCAGCTGAGGAACTGCCGAGGTAAGGAAGCTGTGGCTTGTTCTGTTTCTCTGATCTTCCAGCATTCACGCCAATACATGGCTCAGGTTTGATTTTAATAATAAGACCTTTTAAGATTCCTGCTACAGTAGTCTGCACTCTATCAGAGGAAAAAGGTAACCACCAATGCAGCTACAAACCCTTTGCTCTATAGTGGCGACCTGCCTGAATGACACATTGGGGCAACAGTGGCATAAACATTGCAGGAGTAACCAAGTCATCTCTCAATGGATTTATGTCCCACTCCATGAGATGAAACCCTTGCCTGACACTGCTCAGGTGACCAAGAAACTGAGACTAGATAGGTCGTAGGCCTGAGGGAAAACCAAATACTGTTGTTCTGCTAAAAGAAAGAAAGAGAGAGGGGGAGGGAGAGAGGGAGAGAGGGAGGGAGAGAGGGAGGGAGGGAGGGAGGAAGAAAAAGAAAGAAAGCAATAAAATGACTCCTAATGACATTCTGATAAACTCATAGGTCAGTGCCTCACTCAGACATCATCAGAGAAGCCTCCTCCTGCACAGATGGGAACGAATACAGAGACCCACAACTGGACAATAAGCATAGAGTGGAGAGATCTTGGAACACTCAGTCCTAAATTGGATGGCTCCATCAAGTCTCTCCCCTTGGAGCTCAGGAAACAATTTGGAGAGAAGGCAGGCGGATTGTAAGAGCCAGAGGGGGTGGATCTCACCATGGAAACTGTCTCACTACAGGACTGACACACATATGAACACAGAGACAGGGCAGCACGCACAGGACCTGCACAGGTTCAAGCCAGATGGGGTCCCAGCACTGAGAGAGGGAAGTGGACACGGGCTGCCATGCCAAACCGAGAAGCTGTCTCCAACTGACAACGCTTACAAGGGAAAAATCAATTTTCTCCAATGGAGTCTCACTGGGTATACAAACTACACTTAAGGGTAGGCTGCATGTCATAGGTGGCCAACAAAGACGAACTCAGTGATGTTTTTGTAGGGTTTTGGTTTTGTTTTTATTTTTGTTTTGTCTCATGTTGGGGTTTTTTTTGGGGGGGTATTTTTTACCTTACTGGTTTTTGCTTATATATTATACTTTCCAATTTTGTATTTTTATAGGTTTTGCGCTCTCTCTCTCTCTCTCTCTCTCTCTCTCTCTCTCTCTCTCTCTCTCGTGTGTGTGTGTGTGTGTGTGTGTGTGTGTGTGTGTGTGTTTCTTGTGCTTGTTCATTGTTTTTTAAATCTGTTTTCTTGTTTTTACTTGCCTGGTTGTTTTCTAAAGAGAGAGGGAAAGAAGGCATGGAGTTGGGTGGAAAGATGGGAACAATCTGGAGGAAATGAGGGAAGGGACTATGATCAGAATATATTGTATGAATTCTTAATAATAATAAAATAAAATAAAACAAAACATAGAGCCACTTGGCTCCTATGACCGAACACACACACACACACACACACACACACACACACACACTCACACAAAGAAAAAGGAGGAAGAGGATGAGGAGGAAGAAGAAATAAACAAAAAATGTTAAAAATGAATATAAACAAGATAAAGTTCTGTTCAGTCAAAAAATAATAACAGACTTAACAAATTCCACTTCTCTTGTAATATTTACTTTATTTTTAATTATGTGTATGTGCATGCATCTGTGTAGGGGTGCAGTGCCCACGGAGGCCAAAAGAGGGCATGAACTCTCTGGAGTTGAAGTTACAGGCAGTTGTTAGCTTGCTGACAAGCGTTCTGGGGACTGAACTAGTGTCCTCTACAAGAGCAGTACTCACTCTTAACCACAGAGCCCTTCATCCAGCCCCCAAATTTCCAGTTCTGGACGTAGCTGGAGGAGCCCTTTTGCCATAAACAACTAAAAAACTCATCATACTAACATACAAGAAACCACTATTTCCAGATACTGGACAACAGGCAGACTAAAACTTTGGGCCAAGTTAGGGAGCTGGGAAGCAGATGGGGAACCTGTGGCCTCCCTGGCTTTCTTTCTGAAAGTTCTTCCACAGAGCAGGGGAAAGAGTATTAACCAAGGTATGGCATTCTATCCACACTGAGGAAAGAGAGAGCTCATTACAACTTGAGGGCAGAGTATGAAGAAGCCAGAGAGACAGACAGACAGACAGAGATCCAGAAACCTGCATGGGATTCCTTGTGTTCCACAGACACCAACGGAGAGCTACTGAGGTTCTCATCCTAAGGTGAGCAAAACATAGAATCCCTGTAAAGATTAGCAAGATGAGCAAGAAGGTAGAGACCCTACCCACCTCCAGGGGACAAGGGGGAGAAACAGGACCCCATCTGCACCCAAAAGAAACCCATGTAACACCTGGGGTGGCTTAAGAAGGTCCTGCAGTTCTTGGGGAACCCCTATTGCTGACTGCAAAACCTGTGGAAAGTGTGCCTGGAAGAACAGAAAGACCCTGAGGGGAAGGAGGGCCGGTACCGGGAGACGCAAGGATGAAGGCAGCCACAGGACAAACGGGTACCAAGTTTCTTCCATTCAGTGAGTGTTTATTGAAGACCTGACAGGGCAGGGATGTCGGGGTGCCAAGGGGGCACAAGCACGCAGGCTTATCTTTAAGAAGCCATCTCGCTGGAGGGGCCACCAGAAGCAAGCATGAAATGGTTAAACAAGGGGCAGCACCGGACACAAGAAGCCCGTGGCGAGTCCAAGGCTCTGGGACTCCACTCGGGACCATTCAGGCCACAGCCTGACCTATGGGCTTCTTGCACACCCAGGGGTAGGTGGCCCCACAGAGTATGTCATTCCACAGCTGCTGCATGTGGACGCAGTCTTCAAACTCTCCATTCGTGTGTCTCCAGTTGTCAGGCTGATTTTTTGCCCAAAACCTGGAAGCAACATGGCCTTACTCTGCTGGAGAAAGCAGGATTCCTTTCCCATGCATAAAGAAAGACCTCAGATGGGGCCAGGACTGGGGCTGGAGGAGCCCTCAGAGTGGCCCTGCTGAGGCTGCCCTCCCTCTGTTACAGATCATCCAGGGTCTGCAGGGGCATCCTCCACAGAAATCACACTCGGAGGCTCTCTATCAAAAGGGCCCAGGCCAAGTAGGCAGGAGACAGATGAACAGATGACATCAGAAAAACAAGATGACAACTGGCCTGCCAGCCCCAGGGCCTGTTATTTCCTGATGCTGTTCTTCTGGCCTCATAGGTCCACATACTACATGTCCTATCACACACTACAAACATTGTACATCATACATGTCACACTCGTCACATCACATCACATATATGAACACACATATACACTCCATGCACACATCACAAATACACTCTATATGTCACACACACACACACACACACACACACACACACACACAACTATCACTCACTGCACAGGATCATACACATAGGATAGTAAAGCTTGCCCAAGACAATTCCCAGACAGTGCTAAACAGAGGTTAGACTCACCCCTTGCTCTGGGCATGATTGAATGGTGTCCCATCTACCCAGCGCCAGTTGCCTCCCATACCCTGGTCAGTGAGCCCGATCCAATGGTACACAGTACTTGTAGACTTTACCAGGAATGCCTGTGCAGAGGAGGCAGGACTGTGAGGAACTGACTCTCCGGACCATCCCTCCCCTGACCCCTGCGCAGGAAGCCCTTCTCAATACAGGAGCTTCCAGAACCTTCCATGGCTTATCCAATACCTGGAGCAGCTTCCCCCATATTGACTGTCTTAAGGGGTGTGGCTTTGCTGGGCCAGAAGTTTTCATCCTAATTTATTCTTAGCTGAGCTGTAACAAGTTCTAGGAGAATGGCAAGGAACGGACAGTTCTGCAAGTTGAACCAACCTGAACCTTGCATAGTCCCCTGTTAGGCTGGTGAGTTCCTTCCAGGCCCTGAACCGAAGCCCCTCTAAGGACAGTATTTCCTTAGAGAGTCCCCCTCCTTTAGGAGTGAGTCAAGCTCCCAGAGGGCCTGCGTCTCCTTTTCAGCAGGCTTCTACTGAACATTTTGATCTAGACCGATGCCCAGAAAGGAAGGCTGGCAGGAGCTGAGAGAGAGTCGCATCTCCTAGATTGAAGAGTGGGACAGGTGTCTTTTCCTGCCCTTCTTGTTGGTATCTGCTGGAAGGTCTTCCTCCCTTCCTGAGCAGCTGGCAGCAGCTGGCGGTGCTTCCGCCTCAGTACAGAGTTCTCTTGGGGACTCAGCAAATGCGTGTTCCTTGCCTAATGGGGACATGAGGAGCTCCACCACCCATCAGGGGGACAGAAGGCTAAGTTTGTGTGCCCCTGACCATACACCTCTCCTCAGCCTGCCCCAGGCCCGCAGCTCTGACCTGTTCTTCCTGAGAGGTCACTGATGCCAGGTGTGCTCCCTGGGACACACAGAACTCCTCAGCCTCGTGCCACGACTTCTCCTCGTGAGAAAAGTAATACAAGCTTCCACGGAAGACCTTCCAGCCCTGTAGGATCAGCTGGAGAAGCTGATCTAGAACAAAGGTCGGGAGGAAGGGTCAGAAGCAGACAGGGATGTCCCAAAGCCGGCCTCCACTGTACCAGGTCTGACCTTGGATGACCACAAGCCCAGCCAATTCCCAATGCTCAGCGCTCCTGGAGCAGGACTGGGACATCACACCCCAGTCCCATGGCCCCATCCTAGAAGCAGTTTTCCAAGACACCTAGGTGTCTCTGTCACTCCTGGGGAGTCTCAGCTTTGTCACCCATCAGCACTCTCTGCAAATACCTGCTTTCTGATATACAACACTCTCCCACTCATAACAGTCACCGGCCATTTCAGTCCACTTCCGATCCTGCGACTGGCAACCTCTTTCACTTCCTGACTTCTTCTCCACCCACAGACTCCAGCACACACCCACGTTCTCTGTGAGAATGTTCAAACTGGAGAAGCCAGAACAGGATGGAGGCACAGCTTACATTTTTTTAAATTTATTTATTAGAAGGGCGTCACACGCATGTGGCACAGCACACATGTGGAAGCCAGGGGACAGCTTGCAGGAAGCAGTCCTCCCTTCCCACCGTGTGGGTTCCGAGTAGCAAACTCAGGTTGTCAGTCTTGGTGACAAGCACTTCAGCTGCTGAGCCAGCTGGCCCAGCCAGGAAGAAGACACTGTCAATCAGTCAGAAACATCAAGGACCACGCAAGAAGTGAGGTCTCAGGGAAAGACGGTGAGTGTGGAAAACAGGGATTCTCAACGTGTGGTCCCAACCTGGCTGAGCCAGCATGGTCTGGAAACTGGCCGAGATGCACGTTCCTTCTCTGCTCAACTCCCAAATGCCCTTTGACACACACCATGCGTGCATGGTTCTGCCTGCCCTGTGGGTGATTCTGGCATTGTCTGAGGTCTGAGGTGGAAACGGAGATGGGCAAACTGAAAGTCTTACTGGAGCACAGCCCTGTGGTATCGGGGGCTGCTTCCTCTATAGGGCAGCAGGAAGCAGTTCTGACAGAGACCCTCCAACACAGAAGCCTAAAATACTCTCTACTTTTCCCTTAAAGAAAAAGTTCAAGGACTTGGGAGATGGCTGCACAAGTGTGAGGACCTCGTTCAACTCCCAGCACCCACATAAAAGTCCAGTGTGCTGCACGGTGTGCCTGTAATATCAGTGATGGGAGGTGGAGACAGGCAGGTCTCTTAAACTCATTGGCCAGTCAGCTTAATGGGACTGATGAGAAACATTGTCTCCAAAAACAAGGTGGGAGGGCTGTGGACGCCGCTCAGTGGGTAGAGTGTTTGCCTATTGTGCAGAAAGCACTGAGTTCTGGCCACAGTACTGCATAACCCAGGCTCAGTAGGGTACTTCTGAGGTTCCAGAACTCATGGAGGTGAAGGCAGGGGGATAAGAAGTTCAAGGTCATCCGTGGTTAGATAGCAAGCCTTAGGAATAAGGAACTGTCTCAAAGATGGATGGATGGATGGATGGATGGATGGATAGATGATAGATAGATGATAGATAGATAGATAGATAGATAGATAGATAGATAGATAGATAGATAGATAGATAATAGATAGATAGATAGATAGATAGATAGATAGATAGATAGATAGATAGATAGATAGAGATAATAGCTAGATGATAACACAAATTGAGTGGGGAGAGACTGAGGCAGACAATCTGGCCTCTGTACTCATGTGCACGCCTATGTAACCTGTACCTACCTTACACACACTGAAGAGGAGGAAAAAAGGTCAAAGGATGGCTGCTACTAGAAGCAACTATTAGCTTTTCCTAAAGTCCTGATCTTCCTCCCCAGATGTTTAGGTAAGCAAAGAGGCTAAAGGGTCAGAGGCCAGAATCCTTTCCAGAGGTTGTCCCTCCCCAGATACACACACACACACACACACACACACACACACACACACACACACACACACATCTCTCACTTACTCTGATTCCTCTGCACCTGCTCCTGTGAAGCCACAGCTTCCTGCAGGGCGCCCAGGCGGCTCTGTTCTTCCTGAATCTTGGCAGTGAGAGTTTTGGTAGCCTCGAGATCTGTTTTCAAGCTCTGCATCTCTGCCTTGGCCTTCTGCAGATTGCTCTGTAGCGCCTGGATCTTGGACTTCAGTGCTGCAACATCCCCCAGGCCCCCTCTCAGGGTCTGTAACTCCCTGGTGGTGTCTTTCAGTTGACCACTGACTGCCTCGATATGGGAGTTTAAGGAACTGGTGCTTTTCAGCTCAGCTTTTAACACCTGGATCTGGGTATCGGCCTTCTCCAGGTGGCCGTTTGCCTTTTGAGCCTGAGCAGTGACTGTTTCCAGATCTTTCTTTAATGAGCTCATTTCATCATCAGCCCTTTCCAGGTGATCTCTCACAGCCTGGATCTCAGCGCTAGTGTTGTCCACACTGCGCTGGAGAAAGCTCTGGGTCTGGGAGCTCAGGTCATTTGAACTCTGCAGACTTCCCCTCAACGCCTGGATCTCAGTCTGGGCTTCCTTCAGGCCTTTGCCCAGCATGAGGAGTTCAGCACTGGTGTGTTCTGTGCTGCTCTTTAAGAGACCTTGGGTCTGGGAAGTCATAGCATTTGCCTTTCCCAAATCTCCTTTCAGATTATGGATATCAGCATTGGCCAACTCCAAGGAGCTTCTCAGTGCCTGGGTCTCCAAAGCCAAGGAACCAGAGTCCTTGAGCACACCTTTTGCCTGCTGGATGTCCGCACTGGCATTCTCCAGATGGTTCCCGAGCAACTGGACCTGAGAACTAACATTGTCCATTTGGTACTTCAGCATCTGTAGCTCCTCCTGCCAAGTGCTAGAACTCCCCACATAGACCCTGAAGCCCTCGGTAGCCTCTTGCTTTTCTGCCATCCTGCCAAGCTGTTGATGATCTGAAAAGAGGAAACAGGAGGTGCCCACAGAAGCCCATTATGTACGGAAGTTCAGATGGCAACTCAGAATGTTCCAGGTTATGATTGTTAATACTATCAACTTGGAAGGATCTAGAATCATCCAGAAGGATCTAGAATCATCCAGAAGATAAACCTCTAGGTGTGTCTATAAGATAGTTTCCAGAGAGGTTTGACTGAGATGGAAAGACCCAACCCGTGGGCCGGGGGTGGGGGGTTGGGGGGAGAGGGGTGGAATGTAGGCTGTACCATCCCATGAGCTGGGGGGTGGAATGTGGCTGTACCATCCCATAGGCTGGGGTCCTAGAATGAAGAAAAAAGAGCAAGAGCTGAGCACCAAGCGCCATAGCTCTCGGCTTCCTGGTGCAAATGTAATTGACTACCTCAAACTCTCTCTTCCGTGCCTTCCGGCCATGAGGAACTGTGACTTCAAACTGTGAGCCATGACAAACTCTTCCTTAAGCAGCTTTTATAACGCGTTTGTTGCAATGGTGTGATACATTAGAGAAACCTCCACAAGCAGCGCGGTGATTCTAGGGCAGCCCACTGGTCCCTGCAGCTTCCTAGACTCCAGGGATGGAGTCCTAAAAACAAGGATGCAGGCCTAAAAACAAGGTGGATGGAGTGCTAACTGGCTGCTGCACACACGTGAAGGAGTAGGAAAAATTGAAACTCTGCCTGGGTTCAGTTCCCAGCACTACCCAGAATATTTTTCTCAGATCATATAACTGAAAAAGGACTAAAAAGAAAAACATGATTTTTTTGATCCTTTTTTGTATGAAACTCTATAACAAACCTGCTCTTTAGTCATGACAAGCAGTGGCTGCCTGAGGTTGAAGTCAGGAGGGAATGGGAAGGATCAAGGCTGCAAGTAAACTCGGGCGCGGGGGGGGGGGGGGGGGGGGGGGGGGGGGGTGAGGGGAGAGGGGAGGTGTGAGGGGATGGAGATGGTGAATTGGCTCCTCATCTTGACCATAGAGATGGTTTCAGGAACCTTCATCAGGATTTATCAGATTGTAGGTTTTAAGTATGTGCCCAACATTTACACCTATTATACCTCAATAAAGCTGTGCTTAAAACAGAGCAATTTGGGCTTGGAGACATCTCTCATTTGATAGAATAGTTGCTTAGCTTGCACAGGGTTATGGGTTCAGTCCCCAGCACCACTTAATCTGGGTGTGGTAACACACACCTGTAATCCCAGCACTAGAGAGGTAGAGGCAGAAGGATCAGAAGTTAAAGGTCATCCTTAGCTTTTTTTTTTTTAAGACAGGGTTTCTCTGTGTAGATTTGGTGTCTGTCCTGGATCTCGCTCTGTAGATCAGGCTGGCCTCAGACTCAGAGGTCCACCTGGCTCTGCCTCCCAAGTGCTGAAATTAAAGGTGTGTGCTACCACCTCCCAGCCTATCAGGGGAGACACCATGTTCAAGCAGGTGGTTTTCCCAGGACAAGGCTCACCCATTGCACTTGGGGTATGTTGAACTCTATTTCCCCAAATCCTTAGCGTTTTTATTTGAAGCCAACCTGGACTGCATGAGACCCTGTATCAAAAAATAAGTTTAAAAGATTTTCTTTTAAGGAGGGGGTTGGGAGGTGGAATTAGGATGTGGCAATAGAAGCTGAACCCAAGGCCTGGCTCCCAGTGCCCGGCTCCCCAATGCCCAGCTCCCCAATGCCCGGCTCCCCAGTGCCCGGCTCCCCAGTTCTGTCCTCACTGTGACTACTCACTGTCCTCCTGACGATTAAGCTTGTTTTCCAGAGACAAGTGATCTTCATTCTGCGTGGGTCTCCAAGTCTGTAAAGCTGCAAAGCAGTCATTCCTGGGTCAGCTCAATCTGTAGTCCTGACACCACAGACTGCCCCACACCAACTAGAGCCCAGACAAAGGGAGGGGCACAAGGACCACCCCACACAGTTTCTCTGGAAAGCCTCCATTCTCGTAAGCCATCTCACAGCACGGGGGGCTCCAGGTCTGGGCCTAGACTGGTGGTAAGCTGTTGCTTCTGAGAGCATAAATGTCCAGAGGACTGGTCTTTGCATCCCTTGGGACTTTGCACAGAAACTCGGTGGTGGCTCAGGTCGCCTGAGAACTTACCCACCACAAGAAGAGCCAGGAGAGAGAGGAACACAGCCGTGAATGTCAAGATGGCCTGGACATGCCTCAGCATCCTGGGAGCAGCTGGTATAGGGTCCAGCCCTGCAGGGGAGAAGCCAAGGCCTGGTGGCAGGGGGTGGGGTGCTGGGAGGGCTAGGACTCTTGGTCTCTGGCACAGTACCCTGGCTTGTTCATGAGAGATGAGAACAGCCACCGTGCTTCTCACAGGGGAGCCATCAGCAGGAAAAGGAAACGTTCTCTGTGATCAAGGCAACAGCCAGCGATCGGGGTTCACATCCCACAGAGGCTGCAGTGGACAAGGTCACAGCTAGCGATCAAGGGCTCGCACCCCACAGAGGCTGCAGTGGACAAGGTCACAGCCAGCAATCAGGGGCTCGCACCCCACAGAGGCTGCAGTGGACAAGACAGCAGTCAGTGATCAGGGGCTTGCACCCCACAGAAGCTGCAGTGGACACGGTAACAGTCAGCGATCAGGGGCTCGCACCCCACAGAGGCTGCAGTGGACAAGGTCACAGCCAGCGATCAGGGGCTCGCACCACACAGAGGCTGCAGTGGGGCCCTAGACACAACACCTGCCCCAGAGGGCATGGCTACAGAAGTGTGATCAGAAAGAGAGAAGAAAGTGGAGGAGGGAGGGAGATGAAAGGGACCCGCACAGCAGGGGCCCAGACCTCCAGATCTGGTCTTGTTAACAAACCTGACCTAAGCATTATAGCCCCCTGGGGTGGACAGTTGCATTCCTGGAGCCTTTCACAGAGCTTGTTGTCACAGGTGTCCTTACCTTCTAGAAACTGTGATTAAGGGCCAAGGGTACACCCACTAATGACCTTAGAAACGACCAGCCCCAGCGGACATAGGGGTAGGCAGTATGCAAAGTTGGGGTTCAAAACCAGGCCCATCTGAACTCAAAATGCACTCTCTTTTTTCCCATCGGGTTACTGTATCCAGTGGAGGGTCTCCTGAAGGTTCCATATGGAGGCTGGGGCTCTCAGAGTTCTGCGGGTCTGCTGACCTGTGGTGGTATTGTGTTCCCCAAAATATTGTGTACCCTAATAAATTTATCTGGGGTCAGAGAACAGACAGCCACTAGATACAAAGGCTAGAAAATGGTGGCACTCACACCTTTAATCCTAGCATTCCAGAGATAGAAATCCCTCTGGATCTCTGTGAGTTCAAGGCTACATTGGAACAGCCAAGCATGGTGACACACGCCTTTAATCCCAAAAAGCCAGCCTTTAATCCCAGAGAGTGGTGGTAGAAAGCAGAAAGATATATAAGGCGTGAGGGCCAGAAACTAGAAGCATTTGGCTGGTTAAGCATGTGGCTGGTTAAGCATGTGGCTGGTTAAGCTTTCAGGCTTTGAAGCAGCACAGTTCAGCTGAGATTCATTCTGGATGAGGACTCAGAGGCTTCCAACCTGAGGAAACAGGACCAGCTGAGAAGCTGGCCAGGTGAGATAGCTGTGGCTTGTTCTGTCTCTCTGACCTTCCAGTATTCACCCCAATAACTGGCCTCAGGCTTGATTTTATTAATAAGAACTTTTAAGATCCCTGCTACACTGACCCATTTATTGTACCCTGACCTGTTTACTATGGGACCAAGGTGGAGGTGAGATGAGTCTCTGGACTGACAAGGATGGGCTCAGAGGGCAGGGTACAGGAAAGAACCCTAAGTGTCCTCACCTCGGGCCTGTAGGGAGACACGCTGGTTGCCTTTGCAGAATGTGGCCACATCTCTGTTCAACGCCACCTCCTTCATCCTCTTGTCCTGCTCCTGCCACTGGTCCCCAAAGGTCCGTCCTGTGAGCCAACAGCAGTGGGAGCTGGGACAACTGATTTATGTCCTCCTGAGGAGGTCATGACCACTCCCCAACCCTGCCTCCTCCCTTCTGACTCTGCAGAAACCCAGAGTCACCACTGGCCCCTCCTCTGGGAGTACCAGAGGCCAAGAGCCCAACAGCCCTCTTCCTCTCTGCCCCTCCCCCTCAGCGCCCTACACACCACCCTCTGAGCCACATACTCCCCGGTCCTCTTCAGTGGGGTCTGAGACAGGCACCAGAAAGGGGAGCACCAACCTTATAGGGGAAGCATCCTTGCGGGACTGAGGAGTGGCTCAGTCAGTAAAGCGCCGGCCACACAAGCATGAAGACCAGTCTTTGGATCCCCAGCACCCTCATCAAAAACTGGGCATGGCAGCACGTGCCTATAGTTACAGGGGAGGTAGAGGCAGGAAGATCCTTAGAATTTTCTAGTCTGCCTGCCTAGTTGAATCAGTGAGCACAGGATTCAGCAAGAAATTCTTTTTCAATAAGGGCGGAAAGAGAACAGGGAAGACACACATATTGACCTCTGATTTCCATGAGGCTTGAGGTGGTAACACTTGGGAGGCAGAGGCAGGAGGATCTCTATGAGTTTGAGGTCATCCTGGTCTACATAAGTGAGTTCTAAGGCAGCCAGGGCCACGTAGTTAGACCCTGTGTCAAAAACAAACAAACAAAAACAGTGCATGAGGTGGGGAGGATTGGGGGATGGGCAAAGGGTGGGTGACTACCCGTTCAGAACTCCGGAACGTTGCAGACAGGTCATAGGAAAGGACCTGAGGTGCTTTGTATTTGTCTTTGGCTGGATCCTGGTCCAGAGTTTCTGCAACCCTGACTCCTGAGTGACAGAGCGCCGATGGTTATTCATAATGAGCTTCCTCTGAGCACACCTGTGCTCATGTTGGTGAGATGATTTGGGCTCTCTCAAGATAGCCACTGGTCCCAGAAAGACCATATGTGATTAGAAGCCTCCATCCCCCTCCCCTACTCTCAGTCATCCCTGTGAGGGGCACTTCAAGGGGGTCACAAGAACACTAATACCTAACACACGGCAGGGCTCAGGCTGTGGCTCAGTTGGTAAAGAGTTTGCCTGGCACTCATGAGGCCCTGGCTTCCATCCCAAGCAGCCTTTAAAGAGGCTGTAGGGGTACATGCCATTGATTGTCCATCTCAGGAGACTGCCACAGGAAAGGACCAGAAGTTCAAAGTCATTCTGAGCTGCAGAGAGAGTTTGAGGCCAGCCTGGAACACATGAGACCCTGTCTCAAACAAACAAACAAACAAAAAACTTGAACAAGAAAATCCAGGAGGAATCAATCTCACCCTGACTCCTCAGACACAGTTCTGTGCTCAGGACCTGCTAAACCTTGTCCCATGTCTTTCCATTTGCTCAGGCTATCCCTTCCAATAAACTCTAATAGTCTACTTAGTGTTTATACAGCTCTATGGCTTGTTCTAGGGAACTATCAAAAGTGAGAGAATGTTGTGACATTGGCTATAAAGGTAGGCAGAAGAGTGGGTCCCTTGGCAACCCAACAGTCACTGGTTTCTGAAGTGGAGGCAGTCCTGTGGGCTAGAGCTCTCAGACTGTGAGGTCTCTGCTATCTTGGGGAGTTGAGTTGAGGGAGATTTGTTTGTGTTGTTGCTCGGAGATGGCCAGTGGAGTTGGGAGTCTGGCCTTGATTTGGAGAGCGGGGTCCACATTCAGGAGTGGACCATGGAGTTTCCTCAAAAACTCAAAGGAGATAGACACACAAGAGGAATAAGGAGGGGCCAAAGAAGATGCACCAGCCCTTTCAGGTGGAGAAGCATGGAGAGCAGAGGTCTCTGATTGTTTTCTCCATCGCTCTGTGGCTCTACCAGGTTTTACCCGAATATCTGACTCGCGACCATTTTTTTTTATTAATAAAACAATAAAAGAAGCTGCCTTAAGTTAACATCAGAGTAATCAAATGATGGGCGCACCACTGGTGTTGGAAAGGGGCTGATGGCAGGAAAAAACAGCTTGGTATCAGAAGAGCTGTCAGAGAATACGAAGCAGGATCCACCTTCATCTAAGCCGGTGGTTCTCAACTTTCCTAATGCTGTGATCCTTTAATATGGTTCCTCATGTCATGGTGCCCCGAACCATGAAATTATTTTTGTTACTACTTCATAACTGTAATTTTGCTGCTATTATGAATTGTAAATATTTTCAGAGATAGAGTTTGTCAAAGGGGTTGTTACCCACACATTGAGAACCGATGATAAAGCCTTCATTAGCAATCAGGTGCAATATCTCCAAGTTCTCAAAATTAATTTACAAGACCCAAAGTACTGCTTTAAATGAGACCTGTAACACTTCCTCCAGGAGAATAAGCAGTGCTTTGGGTCTGGCATGGTGCAGTGGTTTGAATAAGAACAGCCCCCATAGGCTCACATATTTGAATGTTTGGTTTCTAGTTGGTAAAACTGTTTGGGAAGGAAGGAGGTGTGGCCTTGTTGTGTCACTGGCAGTGGACTTTGAGGTTCCAAAAGCCCATGCCGTTCCTAACCAGCTCTCTCTCCCTGCCTTTTACTTGTGGATCAAGATGTAAGCTCTCGGGCACTGCTCCAGTACCATGCCTGCCTGTCTGTTGCTGTGCTCCCTACCACGATGGTCATGGACTCTAGCCCTCTATAACTATGAGCCCCAAATGAAATGTTTTCTTTTATAAGTTGTTTTGGCCATGGTGTCTTATCACAGTAATAGAAAAGTAGCTAAGACACATGATAACACATGTCTATACTCGCAGCATTCAGGAGGCTGAGGCAGGAAGATCATCGAGCTTGGGACCAACTTGGACTACATAGTGAGTTTGGGGCTAACCTGGACTACAGAGTGAGATCCTGTCTCCAAAACCCAAAACAAATACTGTTTTAGGGCTTCCTGCTGCTCATTGGCCATAGGATGAGAAGGGAAGCCTCCGGGGGGCAGTTTGGCATTCTTTAGGGTAGTATCCCCATCCCACTGAGGGGGGAACCAGGAGTAGGGCCAATAGTGCCACTTACTAGCCAAGACACCCCTCCAAAGTCAGGGTAGCCTGGCAGAGTCTAATCCCCTCCCCCCTGGTCCTGCCTCGGGGAGCTTACAACCCTGATGACAGTGATCGGCCAGTATCACAGCCTCTCGGGAGTTGTCAATTACAAACTTGTGGATACCTTGTCCCATGCGTACCATATGGTGCCTCTTGTTTTCATACTTAGTTCCTGTATCTCATTCCCTTATCTCTCCCCCAGACCTTCGAGCCACCCTCCCATAGGCCCATGGGCAGTGCCTGAGAACCCTGCAAGTCCAGTATCAGAGACGCCACTCTGACAGGGACCAGCAGTGGCCCTGGTGGTCAAGGAGGAGCCTGTGTCATGGCTCTGCACTGCTGTCCACTCAGTGGGAAATAGACCTGTGGAGGTAGATCTGCTGGGTAGAGAGGAAAAAGTGACCTTCATCCAACTCTTGATAGTGTGTGTGTGTGTGTGTGTGTGTGTGTGTGTGTGTGTGTGTGTGTGTGTGTGTGTGTGTGTAAAGCTATGCAGGGAAGAACAGAACACATAGGATCTCAAAACCACCGACTGTTAACCTTTCATCTCTTGTCTATTGAATGTTGGCCTGGTGTGTGGGGAAAGGCACCCATCCTAAGTCAGTCAGAAGCCCTACCTGAACCCCAGCAGGGTCTGCCAAGCCCCTGTCTCTGTGGGGTTGGGTGCCACAGGCAATGCCTTCCCAGGCATCACAGGGAGAGGGAAAAGGCTGGTCTTAGTTTCAATTTCCCCATACACAACAAGAGTCAAGCTGGACCCAACTCAGAAACTCTTTCCTCTGACATCCTGAGAGGCTGGGAGGACCTGGAAAGCAGAACAGTGGGGATCCCTTGCTCAGCAGAAGGGCAGAGTCTGGGCAGGAGCGGGACATCGTCCCACAGTCTGTGACCAGGTGTCTTGGGCTTGCTCACCTTCCCCGTTCTCTCCCCTCACTCCAGGGTCCCAGCTCTTGTGTTTCCCCTGGGAACACCATCTGCAGGCATGGAGTCCAGGATGCTGTGCTGTCCTTGCTTAGAGGTTTCTCTACTCTCAGACAAAGAAAAGTGAAGAGGCCTTTTGCACATTTGCACGAGGAGCATCATTCACATGTTTATTTTCCACTCCCACTGCACATTCCCAGGGGCTTACTCTTAAAGGTCCTCGAGTGTTTATTCCATTTATTCATTTGTTTGCTTGTCTGCCTTTCTGTTTGTTAGCAATACTGGAGATTGAATCCAGGACCTGTGCATAGTAATCAAGTGTTCTACCACTGAGACACACATCCGGTCTCAGAGATGGGTGAGTTCAGCAACTATAGGTTGATACACACACACACACACACACACACACACACACACACACACAATGTCAATATGTAACACCTCAGAACTGATGAGTTAGCCTGCTAGTGGCTTAATCAACCATTGATGAAGGGGAAAGACCCAAGCAAGGTGCCCACCACAGGTGCCTGTGCGAGCTGACATGGCTCCCAGCTTCAGGTTTGCATACTTAAGGTTTGCCTTGGCAACATCCTTTCCTCACCATGAGCCTAGCCAGCATGGCCAAGGCTGGACCAAGACCCAGCACCAGGAGTGAAAACTGGATTGACCCATTGCTGTGGAATAATCCTTCTGTACACTGTGAATATATATTGCTCTCGTTGGTTAATAAAAAGCTGACAGGCGGGTAGCCAGGCAGGAAGTATAGGCAGGACATCCAGACACAGAGGACTTTGGGAGGAAGAAGGGTGGAGTCAGAGAGATGCCAGCCAGCTGCCGAGGAAGCAGGATGTATAGAAAATGAGGCAACAAGCCATGAGTCGTGTGGTAAAGCATAGATAAGAAATATGGGGGCTGGAGAGATGGCTCAGAGGTTAAGATCACTGGCTGTTCTTCCAGAGGTCCTGAGTTCAATTCCCAGCAACCACATGGTGGCTCACAACCATCTACAATGAGATCTGGCTCCCTCTTCTGGCCTGCAGACAGAACACTCACTGTATACATAATAAATAAATAAATCTTTAAAAAAAGAAATATGGGTTAATTTAAGTATGAGAGTTGACTAGTAACAAGCTTGAGCTATTGGCTGAGTATTTGTAAGCCTCTGTGTCAGTTATTTGGGAGCAGGCAGTTGGGACAGAAAAACTCTACCTACAACCCATAGTACCCCTTGCCCTGACTTCCTCATGGCTTCAGAGACCAGCATATGACCCAGCCCTGAGTTTTTGTTAGAACTAATGGAAAAGAGAAGCTCTTCCCCCTGATGTTGTGAGGACTTCGGGACTATGAGAACTCAGAGCTGTGAGGGCTCGGAAACGTGAAGGCTCCGGGCTATGAGGGCTCAGGGCTGTGAGGTTCTGTTGTTGGGTCTCCATGGTGCCCCTAACTTTGTTCCAATTCAAGACCCTCCAACATAGCTTCCCCCATTGGTTGTTTGATTCATCCCCCTTGGTATTTTCTGGTTCAGTTTCTTTTCCCAGAAAAATAATCTGATCCCCCTAGCTCATCTCATCTCACTAAGAACAACCACAGACTCCTATTGGCCTCCTCTTCATCCCAATGGTCAATGTAGCTGTGTTCACTCAGCAAACCACACCTGACACAGAACAGATAGACCAGCAGAGGCTTCCCAGTCACATATACTCAGTGTCTAGGGGAGAAGGACACCTCTCTGCAGTCTGCAGAGACCCATAGAGTGACATCTAGGAGCAGAGCCATCAGCAAGGATTGAAGGTGGTGCAGGCAGGTATCACACAATGGAGAGAATGACCCCACCCAAGATGAACTTGGCCGGCTGAAGGATTTCCCAGGCAGCAAGGAAGGGAAACCCATGAAGTTAACGTTACGGAGTTTGAGAGCACCAGGAAAAGACTACCAGACTCAATTCAGATTATAATTAGCCAAATTTATTAAAACTACAGCAGGGCTGCAATCTCTAACCCAACTCAGAGACAAGCTACCCAGAGGCAGGTGAAGGAGGGGCTTTTAAAGGTGCAAGCCACAAGAAGTCCTACTATAAACAAGTTTCAGAAGAGCTGTTCTGCTTGGCCAAGATTAAGTGTTCAAGATGACCTCAAAACAGTCCTAGAATACCCGACTAAGCAGGTTACAGAAGCCAAAATGCAGCAGTTTGTCATAGCATAACAACAGATGGTCACATCACGGCTGCACTTTTCTGGATTGGGGTCAAGAAGTCAAGGTTGCATGGAATTTAGCTCCCATGAATTTGAGTCAGAGACAAAATGGCTACTAGGTACCAAGATCAATGCCTGGCATAAAATGGAGTGTGAAAGAGAGCATCTCCTCAAGCTGGATCACTGTTGCAACACAAATGCTGAGCTCAGGGCCAGGCCTGTCATGGGACTGCCTAGATGGCAGCTCGCTTACAAATAAAAAGGAACCTGTTGTCACAAGGGGCATCATTCCAGGCCCGGAGGGAGGATGACTTTATATTGGCACAATGTTCAATGTTCCCCGTATTGTTGGGTTCACCTGGAATCCAGAACCTAACAAGTGAGAAAACAAATACACTTTATTCACCTGGCAGAAGGCCTGCCTAGAATGTAGAGAGCCCTGCATTGGATCCACAGCACCACATGCCTTTATCCTAGCACTCATAACGTATAGGCAGGAGAATCAGAAGTTCAAGGTCAACCTAGGCTACATAGCAAGTTCCAAGCCAGCCGGAGATACGGGAGATAATGTCTTATAAAGTAGTTATTTTAGAGCCTGAAAGATGGCTCAGTGGGCTAGGGTACCTACAACCAAACCTGATGGCCTAAGTCTAATCCCTAGGACTCATATGACAGGAAAGAACAGACTATGACAAGTTGTCCTCTGACCTCAACACAGATGTGGCACATGTCCTCACACAAACACCATGTACATACACAATAAAATAAATAAATCATTTTGATGGGCTGCTTCAATCCCAGTGTTCATCCTTAGAGACAATACTACAAGGTGCTGCTCCCAACCCTAAGAAGATGAGTAGACCTTCCTCTCTGCTCCTGTTGCTGGGTCCCTGCCCCCTTCTCTCAAGGCTCTCACAATCCCATACCACATAGGCCTGGACTTGGGTCAGTCCCTCACCCAAGCTGGGCAGAACATCTTGCTGCCAAGACCACAGGACATACAGGGTCCTAACTGGCCCCAGGTACCACCCTGTGAGCAGCATCAGCAGTTAGCTGGGTGTCCACCTCAGCTGCCACTGTGCTAGAAAAAGGCAGTGCACAGCCCTGTGTTCATGGGAACTCTCCACCCAGCAAGACAGGCTGGGGGGGGGGGGGGTCAGTGCACAGCCCTGTGTTCATGGGAACTCTCCACCCAGCAAGACAGGCTGGGGCGGCCACAGCAGACTCACTCACCTCTCACTTTGCTTCATGTTGAATGATGTTTCATCCACCCAGTACCATTCCCCTTCATTCCCTGCCTTGGTGAGACCAATCCAGAGTGGAAGCCCATTTGCTGCCTTGTAGAGAAACTCCTGTGAGGAACACACAGTAAGTGAGGGCATGCCGCCACCAGAAAACTTTGAGTACCTGCCCATTGGGTACTCTTCACTTGAGCAGTCAGCAGCCTCTGAACTTGACGGTACCCCAGGCGATTCACAAAATCACTGGTACAGCATCTTCTCTCAGCACCTCCTTGCCCTTGTCTGGAGCCCAGAGCCCACTTCCAAGTCCTAGATGCTCTTTGCTTATCAGCTAGCAACTTGGAGCCTGTGCTCTCCAGTGAGGTGCTGGAGAACAAGGGAGACACAGCTGGACAGGCATGGCAGCAGATGCCTGCACTCTGGAGTCTGAGGCCAGGGGATTGAGAGTTCAAGGCCAGTCTTGAGTTACATACTAAGATCGTGACAAAAGAAAACAGCCATAAAACAGAAACGGAGGAACGGAATACAGGAAGGAAAGAAGGAAGGAAGGAAGGAAGGAAGGAAGGAAGGAAGGAAGGAAGGAAGGAAGGAAGGAAGGAGGGAAGGAAGGGAGGAAGGAGAAAAGGAGGGAAGGAGGGAGGGAAGGAAGGAAGGAAGGAAGGAAGGAAGGAAGGAAGGAAGGAAGATAAAAAGAAAATTCAGCTAAACTGCAAAAAAAGAACATCAAGGGATCGTCCTAATTGTAATATCTAAATTACATGATTAATTTTGCCAGAGACTAGAAGACCCTATGCCTCCCTCCCTACTTTATCCTCCGGGGCAGGCACTATTTCATCAATTCACTTAAGATGAGGCCTGGGAAAAGTAAGTCATCTCCCCAAGCTCCAGGACATTTTGATGGCAGACTGTGACACTCAGCATCACTCTGCTTCACTCCTCCAACTCCCAGATCATGAGCCCATCTACACTCCGTCACCAGGAGGGAGGCCTCCTGGGTCCTGGGGCATCACTAATGTTGTTCAAGTTATTTCTATTCTCTGGCACATGGAAAGAGCGCCCCCTCGCTGCCCTCTTTGAAGCTAGCAGGGTTGTGTGACAGACTCTTGCTAGGGACATGTGAGCAGAAATGACATGTTAGTTGAGTGTAAGATCTTTAACATCAATGAAGCTGGCAGTGTCTCCTTGCTGCTCAGCAACTGTGAAGTGTGATGAAATAAACCCTCCTACGGCTTAGGTCCTTGATACCCACACTTAGAGCACACCTGCTGTCCCTCAAAGATGGGCAGTATACATGAGAAATAAACCTTCAAGGGTGGTGAGCCTAAGGAGATGTCCCAGTAGGTAAGAGACCTTGCTACTCAAGCATGAGGCTCTGGGTTCAAATCCCTGGCACCCGTATAACCCCAGCCCTGTGGAAGACAGAGACACAAGATCACTGAGACTTACTTGCTGGTTACCAGTCAGTACCCAGGAAATGAGACAAAGTTATATAACAGGACAATTTATGTCCTCCACATATGCATGGGTGCATGCTCCTGACCCATGCACACACACAACACACACACACACACACACACACATGCACACACTCACAAAAGAAATGAGCCTCTATCCTTAGATCATCTACTGTTGAGGAATTTTTGTTTCTGCAGCAAACTCCTGCCCAGCCTCTCTCACATGCCTTCCACACAGTCTGTGATGATTGCACTCACTTGCTCTGATTCTGAGGTCACTGAGGTCAGATGAGCTTCCTTGGAAATGCAGAACTGTTCTGCGCTGTACCAGGACTTTGGGGTGTGTGAAAAGTAATAGAAGTTCCCCCCGAAGTACTTCCAGCCTCGAGACATCATCTCCAGAATGTCACCTGGAAAGCAAAGGCTGAGGTAACAGCAGTGCTCCACATTCTTCTGCATCCTGACTGGCATGGGGTGTTTGATGGAATCCTGGGGACAGCAGTGAATGGATCCAAGGGTCCTTGGGTTCCCAGTGTCAGAGACTGGGGACACTCTATTGGAACTCTAAAGGTCTGAGACTTGTGATAGACCCTCTGAGGGTAGAAAAGGCACAGGGGCAGGGAGGGGAGAACATGAGAAGAACACAAAGGCCATTACCCCTGGGCCCTGCCTCACAGTAAGGGACTTCATGGGAAGAGGCAAGATACAGGCCGTGTGTACATATTATATTAGTGAAATGTCGTTATGTGGGGTAATGGGAAGCTGGCTCTGGAGGGGTTTGCCTACCCCTCCCAATTTCAGACCCAAGCATGTTTGTCTCAAAGCCCCCTCTAAGGAGAGCAAGCTCAACTTAGAACTCCAGCTGTCTGCTTCAACTTCCCCAGTCAGTTTTTGCTGGATGTTCGCAGCTCCCCACTTGATGATGTCACCTTCCAGCTGTTATTTGTTCTTTTACTTGAAAGCCTTACCCAAGGGGACACTCTGCTCCTCAGGGACTCTCCATCGAGAACTCCAACCGAGGGTCTCAGTCAGGTTTCCCCAGTTGATTTCTGCTGGATGTTTTGAGTGCCCAACTTGATGTTTTCCTATATCAATCTATCACCTATGAATCTGTCTACCTGTCTATCAGTAATCTATCCATCTGTCATTTGTTATTCACTCTTTTATATTTAGTTCACTATATACTTAATAAACTCACTCTCTCAAAAGCTAAAATACGACTTTTTTTAGAGCATAGGGAACACCAGGACAGGCTCCCTAATGCTTCTACACTCTGCACCTTAGTGTGGAGACCCAAGCTAGGCCTGGTGTTTTTTCTCCTACTGACCCAAGTTCTCTCAGATCAATAGTTAAGGCCTACTGTAGTGGTTTGAAAGAAAATGGTGCCTAAAAGGAGTGACACTATTAGGAGGCATGGCCTTGTTGAAGGAAGTGTGTCACTGTGGAGGTGGGCTTTGAGATCCATTTTCTCAAGCTTCTCTCAGTGAGGAAGTCAATCGAATTTCTGTTGCCTGCCTATCAAGATGTAAGGACTCTCAGCTCCAGCACCATGTCTGCCTGCACGCTGCCTTGCTCCTTTTCATGATGATAATGGACTGAACCTCTGAATCTGTAGTCGAGTCACCCTCAATTAAATATTTTCTTTATAATACTTGTCTCTTAACAGCAATAGTAAACCCTAAATAAGACACCTCCCTTGTTAACTTTCCAGCCCACCCCCTTCCCTGTCCTCTGTCTACCCACAAACTAGCTGGCCTGCTCTCCGAGACAGGTAGGGTGTTATGGCCACTGGTCAGCCTGCAGGGTGATCTTCTCTTTACTTACTCTGTCTTTGGAGCACTTTGTTGACATTCTCCAAGCTGCTCTGCAGTCCTCGGACCCTCGCATTCAAGGTGCTGGCTTTATCCAGATCTCTTTGTAGCTCTGGGATTCTGGAACTGACATTATCAACCTCCTCCCATCTTCTTGTTAAGGCACTAATCTGAGCACTGGCTTGTGCCATGCTGATCCTCAAAGACAGAATCTGAGAATGCACACGGATGAGGCTGGTGTTCAGTGTCTGCATCTGAACTTCAGCCTTCTCCACACGGCCTCTGTCCTTCTCAAGAACAGAACCCAGGGTGCTGATATTGTCCACACGACCTCTCAACATCTCAGCATCACTCTTCACTTCCAATATTTTGTTCATCAACCTGGGATCTGGATTTGAAAATGTCACGAGGTCAGTTGAAGGGATCCTAAGAAACAGAGGTAGGGTGTTGGCCCAAGAGAAGGGGGAAATGCAGGATCAAGCTTCCCAAAGGACCGAGACAGTCCACGGGGCTGCCCCCCACTCTCCACTCACTCACTAATATACACATGTGTGCACCATGGGCCACCATCTGTCAGGAACGCTGGTTGGCACAGGCAGGGAGGAGACCAAGAGGCCTCATGAACAAGCAGAGGGAGAGCCCAGCCCTGAAATTCCTTAGTATGGCCAGGGTGAACTTGGTAAAGGGGCACCCTTAGTCACACCCTCATTACTCGTCACTGAGTCCCCTCTGAGACTATGAGTTAGTCCCCAGCCTGTCAAAGACACAGCCACCAGCTAGGGCAGCACACCCCTCCCTCGTCTGCCCACAGACTGCTGTATGACCAAGGGCAGGGCTATCTCTATGCAGACTCCAGAACATGAGAGGGATATTAGGCTATTTCTGCCCTTCCCAGCACATATATTTCATACTCAACTAAGATCATAGGAATGAGAATCAAAACTCACCAATAACCATCAAAAGTGTACTGTGAACGGAAATGACTCAGTAGGAAGAATACTATTCTTGTAGAAATCCTGAGTTAATTTCCCAACAAAATATGGCAGGTCATAACTCTCCATAACCTCAGTTATAGGGAGATCTGATGCCGTCTTCTATCTTTGGGCACTAGGACAGGTTGTATACAAACATGCAAGCAAAACATTCTAGGGATGTAGTATACATACATGCAGGGAAAACATTTGGATACATAAAATAAAATATGAGATTTTCCAAAAAGAGTCCTATGAAAAAGGCAGTCCCAGAAGCCAGAAACAGTCAGGCATGGTTTCACACACCTTTTATCACAACAGAGACAGGTAGATCTCAGTGAGTTTCAGGCAGACCTGACCTAACTGAGTGCCAAGCCAATCAGGGCACATAGTAAGATGTTTTTCAGAGAGAGAGAGAGAGAGAGAGAGAGAGAGAGAGAGAGAGAGAGAGAGAGAGAGAGAGAGAGAGAGAAAGAGAGAGAGAGAGAGAGAGAGAAGTGAGGGAGAAGAGACTCTAGGGATAGGATGGCGTTTCTTGGGTGTGAAGGCAGTGGGGTATGTAGCAAAGGAGCAGTAGGAACCAGTGGAGGTTGGATGGAGGGTGGCTGGGCAGAACTTGTGAAGGGATATTCTACATAACTTTGTGGCATCTGGGGAAGCTCCTAGTTTTGGAAGTGTCTCTGTGACTAGCAGGCAATCTTGTGTAAGATTGTATTTGAATCCTTTCTTCCCCCTGTCTGTGCTTTTCTCATTTTATTGTTGTTAGGGCTGACACTAATGACTCTGTTTTGATTCTGACACCTTCATGCATCCTTCCCTGATATTTTCAGATCTAGCTGTCATGGTCTGTGACTCTGGGTCCATTCTTACTGAAACAACCACAGTCTCCTTCTTTATGTCCTGAACAATTGATAATATAGCAAGCTTCTCCTGGAGAAAAAAAGATGTTAAGAGAATAGAGATCTCTTTGTTTTTTATTTCCTTTCCTGTGGAGGTCAACAGACCCTGTTCTTGGCACAAAGCACCATGAATGTGTGCAGTGGCCAAGGCATACTGGTCATCAGCATAGATGTTTACAGCGTAGCTATTTCCCCACCTTAGTGCCTGGGTCAAGGCTATCGGTTCTGCTTTTAGAGCTGATGTCTCTTGGGCAAGAAGATTGGGACCAGATTACCACCATGAGCATCACCCACACCTGTTCCTGCATACCTAACCCCATCTTGTACATAGTCGCTCCCATGTGGGGCGTTTACCCACCACCCCCACAGCTTCCCAGAGTTTTCTTGAGTGCGATCAGCAGGAAATATTAGATAGAAGGATTTATAGTGGAGAATCTTGCGGAGATAAACAGATAGAAAATAAAGGATAGCCTCAAGAGGGCCTGGAACCTATTCCAACGGGCCCGGACTGTCTCTGGTCCAGGGTTTTTATAGAGTCGCCAAGGGGTGGAGCAAAAGACCTCCTCCCCCAGCACAGCCAAGTGCAGGCCATCTCAGACACCTGCACTCAGGCCCGTGGTCCTGATCATCCTCTATTCGGACCTGCTGGGTAAAGCCACAAGGAACCCCAGAACGGGCTCCCACAGGTCCCCCCTTCTTAATATATAAAAAAATAACTATTAATGGCTTACAGCAATCTCCATAGCTGTTACACCTCCCAGTATGGGAGTAGAGGATGATATAAATGGCATTTCTCTTTTGAATTAGGTCCAAGGTGACCACAGCAGTCTTAGCTGCCTCAGGCCCTTTCTAAACCAAAACTCTTAAGGCGACTACAAACTTAAAGAATCCCTTAGCTTCATCATTACCATTAACAGGTTAACATAAATATTGCTATACATAGTCACAATTCTCTCAATCTTACAACTCAAAGCAAACTCTTAACAGAACCATTAGAATTAGCATATATGGTGCTATATATAGTTAACAATTTTCTCCGTCTTACAACTTTAACTCAATCATTTGAATTTTCTTGTTAACAGAACATAGGAAAAACTTCAATGTATTCACATCAAACTTAAATATTTCCTTAACTCCACAAAACCAGGGTGCATTAATATCAATAGGTTTCTGTGAACATAATTCAATCTCATAACTCCTCCTTTTCTTTATAATTTTTTAAACAAAGTCTCAAACCTAGTTAGAGGAACCCAAACTTATCTGTTTAAACAGTTCCATTTGTAACACAAAACCAGTTCCATAAGTAATTCCATTTTTACATAAACAGTTCCACAAAACAACTCATAAATCACCAGTTAATAAAGCATATACGCATACACAAAATTGCATCTTGATTCTAAGTAGAAATACATTTCTTCATTTATACAGTTCCATTTTTAACCCAATTCCAGAAAACTGTTCCTAGGTCATTACTATAAGTAAGCTCAAAATTGTCCCATTGCAATGAAATCTCTATTGTTCATTTCATTTAAGTCTTAAAATTCAAATGATAAATTCTGGTACTAGCCTTCCAAATATGAGAAATCCATAACCAAAATCTTTTTGTAATTTTATCTCATTTTTAAGTTCAAAAAGTTCAAACAAGAAAAATTCTGATATCAGGCTTTCACTTCCAAATATGAAGAGACGTTTTTCAACCAAAACTTTTTGCAGTTAGTAATTTTTGTTCAAACAAGCATCTCTGCAACTTTTGTTCTCACAGACAGATCTTTTTAGTTATAGTAATATTTTAAACCGCACCGTTTTTGCTGTTAGCTCAGGTTTTTCTGTGCTGCGTTGATATTCCACGGATCTCAGCTGCGGATGCCTTGTGCTGGTTCTGGCATCCGCCATTCTTAGCTTCTTAGCGGCTTCTGGAGCTTTTGAAACCATTCAGACTGCCTACTTTGCAGTCTACTAGGACACTATCTCCTGTGTCTCAGGTGTTTTCACCATATACATTAAGAATAGACTCACACTTAACATTTACACTTTTTCACAAACTCACATAACATGTGCTTAAGCATAAACTCACTCAACATTACACATTTTTACAAACTCACATATTAACATCTACTTATTTATACTTTAAGGAAACTATAGAACTACTTCAGCAAATATATTTCTTATTAATTCTTATATACTTATATTCATTCCATCTTATTTCTTATTTAAACTTACATTTACAACTAACATCTTACAAGCTTATTACTACATGTCTTAAGACTACCTTAGATACTTCTTACAAGCTTATATTCTTAAATGAACTCTATAGATCTATTTTACAAACTTAGATATGTGCTAATGGTAGCCTATATAACTTAGCAAACACCTAAAGATTTCTTAATACAGATCTAACAAGACAGAATTTTTACAAACTCACATATCTTATATTCATCTTTCTACTTCTTACTCTTAATTATTATCACCATCTCTATTAGAAAGATTCTCTTAACTAGACAGGAAGTACGTACATCATTTCTAAAGTTTACAGTTTATAGTTAGCTTTGTTATAAAGCACTGGGATTTAGTGAGTGTTGTCATTATAGAGTTGTGATACTTGTTGCTAGGGGATTGTAACATTCTCAGGACTAAGCCACACTCCAAAGTTGCCAGTTCTCTCAGCCGTTCCGGACCGGCAGAGATGCACTGTCAGCGGTAAACGGTTTTTAACTAGAGACTGTCCCTTCACCCAAATTCATAATAGCTCCCCTAAGAACTTCAATTCAAACAAACGTTTCTATCACAGCAGTACTTTTGGTTTGTTCTACTGAAAAACTTTACGCTGAGGGTGAAATTACTGTATTTAGCTGCTGTAAAGCTCTTCGTCAATACTGCACAGCTATTAGGTGATATAAGGTATTTTTCTAAAGGAGCTAGTAAAGCCAAAGGCAGCACAGCTCTGAACTCTTATTTCCTGACTGTTTGCATTAAACCAGTGACAAAACCTCAGAAGCACTAATCGAGCCACTTTCATTCTGGTTCCTTTACAGGAACGTCATTGGAGCTAACTTTTCTTAGTTCCACACTCCTTACCAAATGCTCCGGTAACCACCGAGCTTCATTCTCCTCTTGCGAAAAAACACAAACATGTCCTCGACCCCATATTAACACAGGCTCGGGACCCTTCCATAATCCCGAGCAGGGATCTTTCCATTTCACTTGAGTTTCAGGATTTAGTATTTTCACTTCATTAGCTTTAACTCCTGATGTTATTAGCAGCGGTGATATTTAGCATTGATTTCTTATAAGGAACTTTCAAGTAAAGCAACTCTTTTATAAGACAGATAGATTTTAAGTTTGTTTCCCATCTATAAAGCAGTCATTTCTTTTTTGAATGCCTGTTTCCTTGTCTCCTTATTAGATTTGCAAAGGAATTACTCATTGTAGGTAGTTTGTTCAAAAGGCAAAAACTTTTTTAATTTCAACATAAGTTTCTTCATATCTAAGACAACGTTCAGTGTATAAACTGCTTTCCCTTGTTTTAAGGATTTTAAAGTGGCTTGTTTGCTCTTATAGGTAGCTTTCTGTCATCCAGCTACTGTAAAAACTTTGCACAGCTATTAGGGTAAATAAGGCATTTTACCAACCCCCCCAAACTGCAAAGCACCTAGTTCCGTATCCTTTCAATTTTTCATTGGAACTGACACTTAAACTCTTAGATGATTTTCCTCCTTATTCTTTTAAAAGCTGTATTTTAAGTTTAGAGCTGGCAAAAGTGTTTCAGGGCAATGTCGCCATCTTTAGCGGAAAAACTACCTTTCCCAGAATGCATTTCCTTTATATCAGTCCATAATAATATCAGTCCCTTATATCATTTCCCATATTTCTTTTCGGGTTTGAGAGTCAACTGGTTCTCTTTTACCATACTTGCTTACAAATTCTTGCCCGGGAGGTTTGAACGAAGTTATTTGCTTTTGCAACAGGAGATTTGAACAAGCATTTTACATTTTCAATTATGGTACATTGGGAGGTTCTGGGCTCTCCGCTGGCTTCAACAGGTGTTTCTCCTTCATCAGACACTGGCCCCCAAATCAGAACTGCACCTGCCTCATTAGCTGGCATTGAGGCTGGCATTTCTGATAGCAACTTTCCTCGGGGCTTGTGCTTGTCTTAGCCAGTCAGTGAAAAACAAGATTATGTGCAACAGCTTTTCCATAGCTCCTTCAGAGATTTTCTCCCACTGATTTTTTTCTCATTTTGCTTGTTTGTTCCTTCCCCAGATGCAGAGCTTCAGCTATCTGTCTGCGGCTCTGTACCTCTGCTAGCTGCCTTTGGAGGTAGGGGCTTTTTTTTTTCTCCCCCTGAATCTGCCTCAAATTCTAGCAGCTTTTTCAGGTCATATTTTCTGGGGAGGATTATGTCCCTTCTCTGTTTCTTCAGAGTCTTTCTCCCAGACAGTTCCCAGTTTGGTCTCAGTTTATCCCCTCTACCCCAGAAACAGTTTCCGACACTACAGTGGCGGCTTTCCCTGCTACTGAAGGTAGGGGCTTTTTGTCCGTTTGTTTTCAGGGTCTGTGTGGTTTGCGTACAGACTGAAAATCTAACAAGGGAGGTTTTTGCCGTTTCTAAACTCCCATTAGAACAGGTGCTTTGCCTTATCAGGCCTTCACCTGGCCCAGTCCCCCAGTGGGTTGTGTTTGCTTGTCTGGGTGCTCAAGAACAGAGTTTATGCCAGAGGCCATCACCCCTCAGGGCTACACTCCCTCATCTCAGGGAGTCAGTTGAAACAAAGCTTTCTCAAAGAGATGCTTTCTCTGACAGAAAAGCAAGCTTTACTCCTGGATAGTTCTGTTCTGCCCTGGCTGGGCTCTTTCCCCAGACAGCGTTCTGACTCAGCAGCACGACTGCTTCAGACACAGTTCAGCTTTACTGTTTTTCCAGAAAGGTCCTTTCTCTAATAGGAAACCTTTTTCTCAGATTTCTTTTTGCAGCTGTGGACCTATCAACCCGGGACTTGTAGGAAAGCAGGCAACTGTGCTGTTCCCACCGGCTTTAGCTTTGTTTGTTCATTAGCAATCTTTCCCTGGGTCCTGCACCTTCCTGCCTCAGCTGTGCACTCTAGGAAGTTTACCATTGCAGAAAACCTAGTATCCCCGAAATGCACCCCAACTCAGAGACGCTGGCCAGTCACCTCTGGGTTTTTGGTCAGAAGCGAGGATACAATGCTAACAGTTTGCATTGCTTCAGGGGATCTTTGCTTTAGGAAGATTAGGAGCACCTTTTCATTCTGAAATGCTCACTCAGACAAAGTCCTTGATGCCTCAACTCGGCTGTAACTGTGAAACTTGGCTTTTTTCTTTTCTCAGGTAAAGTTTCCTGCCCTTTTGGGCTCTCTGTAGCTGTTCACCCTTGCTCTCCCCGCAAGCGTTTCCCTCAGGGTACTCTGACCCACTGTCTTTTACTAGCTTGAAGAGACAGAGCTTAGAAGAGGTTTTTAGGAACTTGTTCCTGCCTCCTGCATTGCAGGGAGGATTTTTAAAGCTTGAAAGAGAACTTAGAGGTTTTGCTGTCTTAAGTTTGTTGTTTTCCCTTAGAGCTAATCACAGGTGGTCCCCATACTAATATCTTCAGGTGATTCTAATTTTTGTCCTTCTGAGAGAGAGTTTTGAAAGGCTTTAGTTTTTAAGTTTGAGAGCTTTTGAGAAAGCTTAAGGCTTTTTACAGAGATTTTTTCCCCCAAAATTTTCCAAGAAGAGCTTTTAGTTTAAGAGAAAGATTTTCCCCCCAGGAGAAAGACCAACTTTTCCCAAAACTTCCCAACTTTAAACTTTGACTTCTTACACCCCCATTTTTGCCTCAGGGAGAAAATACTTTCTCCTGCCGCTTGCATTGGCATTTCAGCTGTCCCCAGGTCAAAAGCTTCCATAGGAAACTTTTTCTTCCCCATAAGCTCAAAGAAGAGCTTTTTTACTACCCGTAAAGCCCAAAGAAAGATTTTTTTCCCCAGTTTGCGTTTAAAGCCCCCAAAGTTAGAAAATTGAAGAGTTTTTCTGTCTAGTTGTCTTACTTATTTTTTTCTACACAATCTTACACTTCTAAATTTTTTTTAAAACTATATTACTACCCTATAGCTTACTTATTTTTCACAGATAGAATTTGAGAAAGGGATAGAAGATAGAAAATTTTTACAGAAGAGAATTTCTCTGCAGCATCGGACATCCTTCCAGTCCGCTTTCCTTTTCTCTCGAGGATAAAACCCCTGCCTTCCAAAAATATATATAAAATATATATATATTCCATAACACCGGCATGCCTTTCCACTGGCAGGGCTGACTCAGCACTTTCACCAAAAACTCTGTAATAAAACTATTATTTTCCTTTATCTTTAGTCCCTATTACTTTGTCTTTAGTCCCTGTTTATTTGTCTTTAGTCCCACCTTTTGTGTTCCCTTTTTTTCTTTAGTCCCTTTTTTTTTTCCTTTTTTCTTTAGTCCCTGTTCATGGCGCCATTTTGTGGGGCGTTTACCCACCACCCCCACAGCTTCCCAGAGTTTTCTTGAGTGCGATCAGCAGGAAATATTAGATAGAAGGATTTATAGCGGAGAATCTTGCAGAGATAAACAGATAGAAAATAAAGGATAGCCTCAAGAGGGCCTGGAACCTATTCCAACGGGCCCGGACTGTCTCTGGTCCAGGGTTTTTATAGAGTCGCCAAGGGGTGGAGCAAAAGACCTCCTCCCCCAGCACAGCCAAGTGCAGGCCATCTCAGACACCTGCACTCAGGCCCGTGGTCCTGATCATCCTCTATTCAGACCTGCTGGGTAAAGCCACAAGGAACCCCAGAACGGGCTCCCACACTCCCACCCAGTCATATCTGCCTTTCCCAGACGCTGGTCTCAGATGTCTGGGCATCCATATTGGTCAGTGACCTGGGCACAGTCGTGGGCTGGCCTCTCTTCAGGGCTAGGAAGGAAGGAGGCAGGGTTCAACATTGCAGAAGGTGAGAAACAGATCCTGGGTACATCTAAAAGGAGAGCTTGATAAGAGTTAGGTGTGTGTTCCACATCCAGTCCTCAGAAGCTCTCTGAAGGAGCACTGTAATGGAGTGAGGACTGGTGACAACCAGCTCCTGTCCCATGGTCAGTTTATCAGTTTCCTTTAGCAAGAGTGCATGGCGGCAATGGTCCTGATGCAGGTGGCCATCCTGCTAGGTATTTAGATAAATAAGACACAGGCCTTCTCCAGGGTCCCTAAGTTTGAGTCGGTACATCTTTGACCACCCCACTTTGTTTACCCAAAAATAAGTGGAAAGTTTAGCAAAGTCAGGTAACCCTGAGTGCTGGGCTGACATCCAAGCCTCCTTGAGCTTTTGGATTTCCTACTTTTCTTTGATTCCCAGCTCAGGAGGCCATTTCCTCCTAGACCCTGGTATAATAATTTTGTTATTTCTGCAAAGTTGGGTACCATATCCACTGTATTCAACTGTGCCCAAAGAATTCTCTCACCTGCCTTTTATCTTGTGCCTTGGGGATGTTTAAGATAGCTTGGATCCTGCTCAAGGACAGAGTCCTGCTGCCACCCTCTAAGCAATACCCCAGATAAGTCATCTTATTGGAGCACAATTGGGACTATGGGGCAGACATGCAGTAGCCCAGCAGCTGGAGCATTTTAAGCAGCTTTTTAAAGCATTTAAGAGGTTTTTTGCACTTTTTTGGGGTGCAAACAGTAATGAGAAGATCATCCACATGCTGTAAGATGGTGACCTTTGGGTGCCCTTGGAAGTACTCAAGCAGATTTGCACTAAGGGCTTCACACAGAGTAGGGGAGTTCTTAAACCCCTGAGGTAGTCGGGTCCAGATAAGTTGGTTACTATACCCTGACTTGGGTCTGTCCATTCAAAAGCAAATATAGGTTGGCACATAGGGCCCTGGGGTACAGAGAAAATGTTATCTTTCAGGTATATACAGTTTTCCTAGATCTAATAGGCTGATCAAAGTGTATTTGTTCAGCACAGATGGGTAGATAATTTCCATTCTCTTACTGCTTGCCTTAAGTCTTGAACAGAACAATGGTATCTAGTGCCAGGCTTAACAACAGAGAGCAGTAGAGTGTTACAAGGTAAAGGCAGGGGACCAAAATTCCCGCATCCCTAAAGCAGATGCTGTGCTTTCTGATACCCACCAGAGCTGCTCTTGAGATGGGCACTGTTTAACACTCATAGGCAAGGCTGATCTTGAGAATTGAAAAATTGGCAGCTAATATGCAGTAAAAAGGGGTACCTAGAAACGTCTTACAATCAGCCCAGGTGGGTTGATGGGTAAAGAAAAATTTCAAACAGGCTGATGAGAGCCTGAGGCTCTCACAGAGGGAGGGTTCTGCATCTTCCAGTTATACAAATCACTGGTCAAAAAGGAGCATAAACTAGCAAAGGAGGTCTGGGCCTCTGCTCCTCATCAGCCCCTTCCTCTGGCAGGAATGGGCACCCACTAGGGGGTGCTTCTCTAAGAGAGAGAACAGCAGGGGACTGGCTCAGCTGGAGTGGAGCATAAGGCAGTCCTCTCCTGGAGTGTGATGGAATGACAGATATAGAGAGATTCCTGAACTGCAAGCACATCATCCCCTTCAGAAAGTCAGATCCTGAACTGGCTGGATGTTTGGATTGTGAGGTGAAGAAACCTCTGCTGCTAACACCACCTCCTCTTCCTCCTCCTCCCCTTCCTTCTCCTCCTTCTCCTCCTCCTTGTCCTCTTCTTCCTCCAGGACTAGAACAGAAAATTCAGGCATTTTGCTTAGGTTTTGCTCAGCCTCTGACTCATTGACTTGGTGACTCAGAGGAACCTTTTTGAGGGCCTAACATCTCTGACAAGGAGGAGACTCCAGAGGAGGAAGAGCCAGCAGTCAGTGTAAGGAAACTGTCAGGGGAGCCAAGGTTACCTGTGACTACTTGCTAGACTCTCTTGGCAGTTTGAGGGTCAAATGGCCCTGCATCAGGCCATCCCACAACAAAAGTGGGCCGCTCTTATGCACAGAGTGAAGAGCTGTCTAGGTGACATCTTAGCTCTGTGGTCTGCCTTGCAGAACTCCTGGAAATGTTGCAGCAACTGAGGCAACTTGGCTGTGCTCAGTCTGGTTCCTATTTCTGCAAGAAAACGTATAAGCACACCAGAAACATGTCTGTGTGCCTGGAGACTGGGTCTGTGATCACTTCTGATCTCCCCTATGTCTCTCCAAATGTCCAGAACTCTAGAACAACTCATGATGGGTCCTGTTTGAAGCATGCTTCAGCTGGCAATTCTTTTATTTGGTTTCTATTTTGCAAATTTGCAGTAATCACAGGCTGGAGCTCCCCTAGGACCTCAAGTCCACAAATATGCCTGCCCCAACTAGGGCTGTTCACCCCCAGGGCCTCTGAGTTGTGGGACTTGCCCCCATCTAGGACCCAACCCCAACTAGTGACTTTGTGGCAGCTGTGGAATCAGGCTTCCCAGGGTCTCCAAAAATGCCCCAGACTTGCCCTCACTAGGACCTATCCTGGACCCAGGCTCTGAATCTGTGTTCTCCCAGGATCTTGCTGGGATCTCCAAATGTTATGGAGCTTGAGACTATTGGGGGGAAAAACACCGTCCTCACTTCAGATTATAATTAGCCAAATTTATTAAAACTGCCAGCAGGGCTGCAGTCTCTAACCCAAACCAAAGACATGCCACCCAGAGGAAGGTGAAGGAAGGGCTTTTAAAGGCAAAAGCCACAGAAGCTATTCTGCTTATCCAAGAGTGAGTGGTCAAGGAGACTTTAAAACAATTCTTGAATATCTACCAAAGCAAGTTACAGAAGCCAAAATATAGCAGTTTGTCATAGCATAATAACAGATGGTCACATCATGGCCGTGCATTTCTAAGTGAAGGTCAAGAAGCCAAGGTTGCAGGGAACTTATCTTCCAGGAGTTTGAGTCAAGAATAAAATGGCTATTAGGTACCAAGGTGGATGCCAACCACAAAATGGAGTTTCTTTAGCCATCACATTGAAAACTAAATGGAAGGCAGCTGGTTCCATGGTGGGGTGCTAGACAGATGGGGAGCCTTTCAGCAAGTAACTAGTAAGAGCAAGGGGCCTCAGGCTGAGGTCTTTGGAGACCTGGGAGGCTCAAAGATGTCCTGACCCTAAACACAAGCCTACAGCCTGGTGTGGTGGGGCACACTGTTAGTGCAAGTACTGGAGAGGTGAGAGCAGAGACAGGCAGATCTCTGTGAGTTCCAGGCCAAGCAGGACCACATAGAAAACCCCTGTCTCAAAATATAAAAACATAAAAACAAAAGTTCTGCCCTCTACTCTGCCTTCCTCTCACTCCTCAGTACCCTGCCAACTGCACTCTTAAGAAGGGAATGTCTCACCGTGTGGTGGGGATGCACCCCTTTAATCCCAGCACTCATGAGGCAGAGGCAGAGGGATCTCTGTGAGTTCAAGGCCAGCCTGGCCTACAGAGCGAGATCCAGGAAAGGCGCAAAGCTACACAGAGAAACCCTGTCTCAAAAAATAAAAATAAAAATAAATTAAGGAATAAAGGAATAATGGAAGGAAGGAAGAGAGAGGATGGAGAGAGGGAAGGAAGGAAGGAAGGAAGGAAGGAAGGAAGGAAGGAAGGAAGGAAGGAAGGAAGGAAGGAAGGAAGGAAGGAAGGTTGGTTTCTCCTGAGATTCCTCAATGGAGTCCTGCTCACACCCCCTGCATTCTCTCTGCTGCCCCCTGTTGGTGACCCCTGTTTTCAGGCCTTGGTATCAGGATTCTAACTCATGTCTTGGAAACCCAGACTCTGAAGAATGAGGACCTCACCAAAGTTCCCCTGGGAACAGAGCTAGAGAACAGAAGTTGACTACCCAGGAGCTCCAAGAAGAGACTTTTTTCAAACCTAACTATAATTAACAAAAACTGAAGATAAGCCCTGCCTGTGGTTATTGGTTTGTCTAGGACCAGACAGCCCTTATTCTTTATTTTTTATCCTCTATCTGAATGTACCCCAAGACTACATGTTCTTTTAGGTTCACAGTAGCCACTGGGAATGAAAACCTGCACTCCAAGGCTTTGAGCCAAGTGGTGTTTAAGGCAGAGAGGACTTTGTCTGCACAGGGCATAGCAAGAGAGGGAACACAGTGGAGAGGAGAGGAAGGAGACCCAGACTGCTGTGGTGGAGGGGTCCTGAGCATGTGATGGCCTGGTGGATGAGGTAGGGGAGCTCAACCAGGGACTCAAAAGAAGGCAGAGGACCTGCCAGTCCCGACCTGCACTGGGTTAGCTCAGTCAAGAGAAAATGGGATTCAAACCTCAGAGAAAGTGGATAAAGAGGTGATGGAATATGGTGTGGACAGGGTGACCAAAAACAACTATTCCCACAGAAACCAGCCAGAGGCCCCTGCCAGTGCTCCTAAATAGACATACGGGAATTGTGGTCTCAACTAGAGAGAGCCTCGTGTCAATATGGGAAGAATCCCTTAGTTACCCTGAAGCAAACTGTCCCCTCTGCCAAAACAGGATCTTGTACACCAGGCTGGCCTCCAACTCACTATGAAGCTGAAGATGACCTTGAGCCTCTGATTCTCCTCCTCTACCTCCTCACTGCCGGGACCACAGGTTTGCACCACCACCCCTGTAGTGTGGTCCTGCAGCTCAGACTGGGGTCACTAGTATCAGAAGAGCACTTTACCCTGAGCCACACTCCAGCCTTCTGACGGACTTTTGTGTTTTGTTCTTTCTGTTATAATTTAAATTTACAGGACTGAAGAGATGGGTCACCAGTTAAGAACACTTACTGCTCTATCAGAAGACCAGGGTTTGGATGTCAGCATCCATGTCAAGTGGTTCATAAACATCTGTAAACATCTGTTTTAGGGGATTGGAACGCTCTTCTATACTCTGTGAACACACACACACACATACACTCATGTCAAAAAAAGTAAGCCTTTAAGTTTATTTGCAATGGACACATAAAACATGAAATATTTACACACTTTGAGAGTAGCATGAGGTGTTCTAATGCATGTGTAAAGTGTATAGTGTTTAAATTGGTCTAAACATGTCTGTGTCCTCAAACACTGGTCATGTTTGAATGTAGCTTTAATATATGGTCAGCAAAGGCTTCTTAGTAGGTTCAGGAAAACACAAACAAAATATTCTGCCTCACCTGGGCAGCAGAAACATCTACATCTTCTCCATGTCCTAACCCATTTAAACCAACCCAAGGTCTTCCAGGGACAGAGTTCCCAGCCAAGACAGATGGACAACACAATATGTTTGGGACATTTCCAAGCAAGAAAAATGTAAGGCACAACGCAATCTTGGATTGTCAGGGAGAGAGCATCTCCTCAAGCGGGATCCCTGTTGGAACACAAATGGTGAGCTCAGAGCCAGGCCTGTCATGTGACTGCCTAGATACCGGGTCGCTTACAGATGAAAAGGAACTTAAAGTCACAGGAAGCATCATTCCAGGCCCTGGGGGAGGCCACCCTGATATTGGCACAATGTTCATTGCTCCCAGCATTGTTGGGTTCACCTGGAATCCAGAACCTAACAAGTGAGAAAACAAAGACACTTTATTCACCTGGCAGAAGGGGGCTTGGCACTGCATCCACAGCACCAGGTAGACTGGCACGGTGGCATATGCCTCTATCCCAGCCCTCAGGATGTAGAGGCAGGAGGAATAATGTCAACCTAAGCTACAGAGCAAGTTCCAAGCCAGCCGGAGATACTGTCTTATGAAGTAGTTATTTTAGAGCCTGAAAAATGGCTCAGTGGGCTAGGGTAGCTACAACCAAACCTGATGGCCTGAGTCTAATCCCTAGGACTCATGACAGGAAAGAACAGACTATGACAAGTTGTCCTCTGACCTCTACACAGATATGGCACATGTCTTCACACAAACACCATGTACAACGCACAACTAAATAAATAAATAATTTTGATGGGCTGCCTCAATCCTGGTGTTCATCCTTGGAGACAATAATGCAAGGTGTTGCTCCCAACCCTAAGAAGGTGAGTAGACCTTCCACTCTAAGCCTGTTGCTGGGCCTCTGCCCCCTTCTCTCAAGGCTCTCACAATCCCATACCACATAGGCCTGGACTTGGGTCACTCCCTCACCCAAGCTGGGCAGAGCATCTTGCTGCCAAGACCACAGGACATCAGGTTCCTAACTGGCCCCAGGTACCACCCTGTGAGCAGCATCAGCAGTTAGCTGGGTGTCCACCCCAGCTGCCACTGTGCTAGAAAAGGGCAGTGCACAGCCCTGTGTTCATGGGAACTCTCCACCCAGCAAGACAGGCTGGGGGGGGGGGGGTCAGTGCACAGCCCTGTGTTCATGGGAACTCTCCACCCAGCAAGACAGGCTGGGGGGGGGGCAGCAGACTCACTCACCTCTCACTTTGCTTCATGTTGAATGATGTTTCATCCACCCAGTACCATTCCCCTTCATTCCCTGCCTTGGTGAGACCAATCCAGAGTGGAAGCCCATTTGCTGCCTTGTAGAGAAACTCCTGTGAGGAACACAGAGTAAGTGAGGGCATGCCGCCACCACCAAACTTTGAGTACCTGCCCATTGGGTACTCTTCACTTGAGCACAGCAGCAACCCCTGAACTTGACGGTGCTCCAGGAGATTCACAGAATCACTGGTACAGCATCTTCTCTCAGCACCTCATTGCCCAAGCCTGGAGCCCAGAGCCCACTTCCAAGTCCTAGATGCTCTTTGCTTATCAGCTAGCAACTTGGAGCCTGTGCTCTCCAGTGAGGTGCTGGAGAACAAGGGAGACACAGCCGGCCAGGCATGGCAGCAGATGCCTGCAGTGCCTGCACTCTGGAGTCTGAGGCCAGGGGATTGAGAGTTCAAGGCCATCCTGAGTTACACACTAAGATCGTGACTCAAAAGAAAAACAACCATAAAACAGAAACGGAGGAAAGGAAGGAAGGAAGGAAGGAAGGGAAGAAAAGGAAAATTCAGCTAAACTGCAAAAAAAAAAAAAAAAAAAAAAAAAAAGGACATCAAGGGATCGTCCTAATTGTAATATCTAAATTACATGATTAATTTTGCCAGAGACTAGAAGACCCTATGCCTCTGTCACTCCTTTACCCTCCGGGGCAGGCACTATTTCATCAATTCACTTAAGGTGAGGCCTGGGAAAAGTAAGTCATCTCCTCAAACTCCAGGACAAATTTGATGGCAGACTGTGACACTCAGCATCACTCTGCTTCACTCCTCCGCCTCCCAGATCATGAGCCCATCTACACTCCGTCACCAGGAGGGAGGCCTCCTGGGTCCTGGGGCATCACTAATGTTGTTCAAGTTATTTCTATTCTCTGGCACATGGAAAGAGCGCCCCCTCACTGCCCTCTTTGAAGCTAGCAGGGTTGTGTGACTGGCTCTTGCTAAGGACATGTGAGCAGAAATGACAAGCAAGCTGAGTGTAGAATATTTAACATCAATGAAGCTGGCAGTGTCTCCTTGCTGCTCAGCAACTGTGAAGTGTGATGAAATAAACCCTCCTACGGCTTAGGTCCTTGATACCCACACTTAGAGCACACCTGCTGTCCCTCAAAGATGGGCACTATACATGAGAAATAAACCTTCAAGGGTGGTGAGCCTAGGGAGATGTCCCAGTGGGTAGGAGACATTGCTACTCAAGCATAAGGCTCTGTCCTCAAATCCCTGGCACCCATATAACCCCAGCCTTGTGGAAGAGAGAGACACAGGATCACTGAGATTTACCTGTTGGCTACCAGTGAGTGCTCAGGAAAGAGACAGAGTGATCTAACAAGACAATTGATGTCCTCCACATATGCATGGGTGCATGCTCCTGCACCCCTGCACACACACAACACACACACACACACACACACACACACACACAAAACCATGCACCCACACACAAAACAAATTAGCCTTCATCCTTAGATCATCTACTGTTGAGGAATTTTTGTTTCTGCAGCAAACTCCTGCCCAGCCTCTCTCACATGCCTTCCACACAGTCTGTGATGATTGCACTCACTTGCTCTGATTCTGAGGTCACTGAGGTCAGATGAGCTTCCTTAGAAATGCAAAACTGTTCTGCGCTGTACCAGGACTTTGGGGTGTGTGAAAAGTAATAGAAGTTTCCCCCGAAGTACTTCCAGCCTCGAGACATCATCTCCAGAATGTCACCTGGAAAGCAAAGGCTGAGGTAACAGCAGTGCTCCACATTCTTCTGCATCCTGACTGGCATGGGGTGTTTGATGGAATCCTGGGGACAGCAGTGAATGGATCCAAGGGTCCTTGGGTTCCCAGTGTCAGGGACTGGGGACACTCTATTGGAACCCTAAAGGTCTGAGACTTGTGATAGACCCTCTGAGGGTAGAAAAGGCACAGGGGCAGGGAGGGGAGAACATGAGAAGAACACAAAGGCCATTACCCCTGGGCCCTGCCTCACAGTAAGGGACTTCATGGGAAGAGGCAAGATACAGACCATGTGTACATATTATATTAGTGAAATGTCGTAATGTGGGGTAATGAGAAGCTGGCTCTCAAGGGGGCCTACCCACCCCTCCCAATTTCAGACCCAAGCATGTTTGCCTCCAAGTCCCCTCTAAGGAGAGCAAGCTCAACTTAGAACTTCAGCTGTCTGCTTCAAATTTTTGTCAGTTTTTACTGGATGTTCGCAGCTCCTGACATGATGATGTCACGTTCCAGATGTTATTTTTTCTTCTACTTGAAAGCCTTACCCAAGGGGACACTCTGCTCCTCAGGGACTCTCCATCGGGGAACTCCAACCGAGGGTCTCAGTCAGGTTTCCCCAGTTGATTTCTGCTGGATGTTTTGAGTGCCCAACTTGATGTTTTCCTATATCAATCTATCACCTATGAATCTGTCTACCTGTCTATCAGTTATCTATCCATCTGTCATTTGCTATTCACTCTTTTATATTTAGTTCACTATATACTTAATAAACTCACTCTCTCAAAACCTAAAATATGGCTTTTTTTAGACCATACAGAACACCAGGACAGACTCCCTACCATCTCTGCACCTTAATGTGGAGACCCAAGCTAGGCCTGGTGTTTTTTCTCCTCACTGCCCCATGTTCTCTGAGACCAATGCTTAAGGCCTTCTGTGGTGGTTTGAAAGAAAATGACGCTCAAAAAGAGTGACACTATTAGGAGGCATGGCCTAGGTTAAGGAAGTGTGTCACTGTGGAGGTGGGCTTTGAGATCCATTTTCTCAAGCTTCTCTCAGTGAGGAAGTCAATCGAATTTCTGTGGCCTGCCTATCAAGATGTAAGGACTCTCAGCTCCAGCACCATGTCTGCCTGCACGCTGCCATGCTCCTTTTCATGATGATAATGGACTGAACCTCTGAATCTGTAGTCGAGTCACCCTCAATTAAATATTTTCTTTATAAAGCTTGTCTCTTAACAGCAATAGTAAACCCTAAATAAGACACCTTTCTTGTTAACTTTCCAGCCCACCCCCTTCCCTGTCCTCTTCCTACCCACAAACTAGCTGGCCTGCTCTCTGAGACAGGTAGGGTGTTATGGCTACTGGTCAGCCTGCAGGGTGATCTTCTCTTTACTTACTCTGTGTTTGGAGCACTTTGTTGACATTCTCCAAACTGCTCTGAAGTCTTTGGACCTTTGCATTCAAGGTGCTGGCTTTATCCAGATCTCTTTGCAGCTCTGGGAGTTTGGAACTGAGATTATCAACATCCACCCATCTTCTTATTAAGTCACTAATCTGAGCACTGGCTTGTGCCATGCTGATCCTCAAAGACAGAATCTGAGAACGCACGTGGGTGAGGCTGGTGTTCAGTGTCTGCATCTGAACTTCAGCCTTCTCCACACGGCCTCTGTCCTTCTCAAGAACAGAACCCAGGGTGCTGATATTGTCCACACGACCTCTCAACATCTCAGCATCACTCTTCACATCCAATATTTTGTTCATCAACCTGGGATCTGGGTTTGAAAAGGTCAAAAGGTCAGTTGAAGGGATCCTAAGAAACAGAGGTAGGGTGTTGGCCCAAGAGAAGGGGGAGATTCAGGATCAAGCTTCCCAAAGGACCGAGACAGTCCACGGGGCTGCCACCCACTCTCCACTCACTCACTAATATACACATGTGTGCACCATGGGCCACCATCTGTCAGGAACGCTGGTTGGCACAGGCAGGGAGGAGACCAAGAGGCCTCATGAACAAGCAGAGGGAGAGCCCAGCCCTGAAATTCCTTTGTATGGCCAGGGTGAACTTGGTAAAGGGGCACCCTTAGTCACCTCCTCATTACTCGTCACTGAGTCCCCTCTGAGACTATGAGTTAGTCCCCAGCCATCTCCTGTCAAAGACACAGCCACCAGCTAGGGCAGCACACCCCTCCCTCCTCTGCCCACAGGCTGTTCTATGACCAAGGGCAGGGCTATCTCTATGCAGACTCCAGAACATGAGAGAGATATTAAGCTATCTGCCCTTCCCTATACCTACATTTCATATTCTGTTAGGATCATAGGCATGGGAACCAAAACTCACCAATAACTATCAAAAGAGCCATGCGGGACTGAAATAACTCAGTAGGAAGAATACTATTCTTGTAAAAAAACCTGAGTTAATTTCCCAACACAATATGGCAGGTCATAACTGTTCATAACCTCAGTTATAGGGAGATCTGATGCCCTCTTCTATCTTTGGGCACTAGGGCAGGTTGTATACAAACTTACAAGCATGTAGTATACATACATGCAAGCAAAACATTTGCATACATAAAATAAAATACAAGATTTTCCAAAAAGAGTCGTATGAAAAAGGTGGTGCCAGAAACCACAAACAGTCAGGCATGATATCACACACCTTTTATCAGAGATCTCAGTGAGTTTCAGGCAGGCCTGACCTAACTGAGTCCAAGCCAGCCAGGGCTACATAGTGAGAACTTCTTTCAAATAAGAGAGAGAGAGAGAGAGAGAGAGAGAGAGAGAGAGAGAGAGAGAGAGAGAGAGAGAGAGAGAGAGAAGTGAGGGAGAAGAGACAAGACCAGGAGTCTAGGATAAGGTCAAGGTCAGTACTGGGGACTAGAAAGGGTGTGACTGAGAATCTGAGACCACACAGGTAGGCCTTGAAAAAAGAAGACATTCCCTCCCTATACTTTCTAGAGACTTGCCAGAAGGGAGAAAGGTGTGACCACAGAAGAGACCAAGAAGCTTCTAGAGGACCAAGAAGGCTCCAAGCATGGATATAAGAGAGAGTGAGGAGACTGTCTGCTGGTTTGGCCAAGTTCTCTATCTGCTCAGTGGAGAACTCAGTTCCTATGGGGTCAGGAGACATCACACTCACTCTTGGGTGCTATCCTCAAGGCTTTGAATTCAAGGGTCTCAGAGCTGTGAGTGACAGGATGCAAAGGGAGGCAAAGGCAGAGATGTAAAGCTTGGTGACTATTTCCTTAACACTGAAGAGAATCCCTGAGAACAGATCTTTCCTAATGTCAGTCAGAAAAATCTTCAAAGAAACCTGGGATAGAAGCAGCAGCAGGTCAGCTTCCAGAAACATCAGCAAAATTCCTGAAACATCATATACTGAAGACACCAAGGACAATAGAAAAAGGGTTTGGGTATCTGGGGACCTGGTGACTTACAGAAAATAGCTTGAAGCACAATACAGGTGACCAGCACCAATGCCAGACAGATGAAGGCCACACGGAGGCTGAGGGGTTTCCTTAGGACTGGAGACTGATCAGTCTTAGGAGGAGGCTCTGGAAAGAGACACAGAAGTTTGTTAAGGGTCAGTGAAGAGTGGTGATGGGCACAAGCACCAAGTGGGCATGGAGCAATAGCTGGCACTTGCCTCGAGGCCAGAGGGAGATGTTCTGCTTGTCCACTGTGAAGTGTGCATCGGGGGCCTCCCTCTCCTTCATCTCCACCTCTGGCACAGGAGCTTCTCTCTGCCTGTCTCCCCAAGGGCCTTTTATCCAGAAAGAAATGGGAAATGAGTCTCAAAACAGGTAACTGTGTCATGCCCAAGTTCCCTCTTCTTGGATTAGACATTTTGCCAGGCTGAGGCCACAGCCCAAAAGTCCGGGCTTTGGTTGTGGGATGTGGCACCTGGCTTCCTCCCTGGGACACAGACATTTGAATCATCTAATCTGAAGGCTCTTCTATTTCTCTTGTAAAGAGGCCCTCATCTATCATCCATCCTACATCTATCCCCCCCACCCTACAAACACACATTGAGAGCCTTCTAAGAGCCCAATCCAGGACCTCAGAGATGAACTCCTCAGTTTTCTAACTCAGGCAGCTTGCAACCTGACAGAAAAAAATAACCTGAGCAAGTAAATTACAATACAGTGTGGAGAACATGGCAGTGGATGGATATGCACTGTGGCAAGCCACAAGAATGTATCATAGAGATTCAGCTGCGTATTAAAGCTACACTTTGACCGGCCAAGGGTCTGTCAAAAGACAAGCCATTTATTATGAATATTTGGTGTTATCCAGCCTTTAATATTTCAGCTGTCTTCTGCTATGAAATTCTGGCAAGGACAAAATATTTCTAGACCTGCTGAACTTCTAGGTAACTAACTCCCCTGCTGAGCCTAGGAGACTAGCTGGAGGAAGACTCATAGCTTTGGGTCTTGTGCAAATGAAGTTCAGACTTCCCCCTGCCTTGAGGCCTAGTTGCTCTCCAGAGCAAGTAACTGAGAAAAAAAAAAAGAGAGATTTTTATGCTTCAAAGTAGAAGGTAGAACAACATTCCTGAGGAGGCAGAGAACCTCATGACAAGGAAAAGAAGAGGCAGGCATTTTTCTCTAGAACAGACAGAATGGCTTGGCCAGAGAGAAGAGAGGATGACAGAGATTTTATAGACGATAAGGCAGAACTCTTGTAGGGTCCATCAGTGTACCAGGAGTAGAGAGCAGTAGAGATGGAGAATGAGGAAACAGAGGACAAAGATGAGGCTGGAAGCGTAAGAGCTTAGTCATTAACAGGACTATGAGAGGAAATTGGATGGAACTGAAGCTATATAGAAGGGATTTCAGACCAGAGAAATAAAGTAGATGGGTAAAGAGCTTGGTATGTCTAGAGTTATTCCTGTCCTGAATGCCTGATGCTCTGAATGCCTGATGGAGCTAGAGTTGTATTGATAGAATTTTCTCTTAGAGGAATTTTCTCTTAGAGGAATAAAGTTAACAGACATAAAAGCATAGTGTACCCAAATCCCCAGACCCTAGGTATTCAATAATGCACTATCAAAGGAGGTCCAGGGTGCAGAGTGATTGTATGCTGATTGAGGGAAGGGCACACTCAGTGTCTGGGAAATAAGACTAATGGTGTCTAGGGGAACTGTGGATAGCTCTGGTCCTATGTACATGTGATGTATGTGGCAGGGGTTAGGCATGGGTCTAAAGAGGCATCCAGTCAGATGATGAGGGTCCATTTCGATCATCTTAAGGAGTTTTACCTTCCTATGGTTTCAGGAAGGGGACTTCTGGCAGGAAAGGGACTTGCAAGAGCATTCTGAGGAGCTAGGGAGATAAGTGCATGCCACATAAGCATGAGTTCATATCTCCAGAATCCATGTAAGATCGAGGTACACCAGCAACCACCTATATCCCTAAGCTAAGGAGGCTTTGAAGCCAAAGCCAAGCTTTGAAGCCTAAGAACCTTTGAAGACTCTAAGAATCATGGTACATTGTGGACTCTAGAGAATATTTCTCAGAAGGTAGGAAAGAGAAGGGTGAAGAAGAAAGAAAGAAAAGAACAAGTGTGGTGCTTTCCTGCTGAGCCGCACCTGGCCTGGCTCCAGAGAGTGGCACCTGACCCTGATCCATCTTCTGTTTAGCAGACACCTTTTCTTTCCCTTGTTGCCCTCTCTGTGATTCTTGTCTCAGAGTTTCCAAGGATACAAAGGCCTGTGCAAAACTTGTTTCAGGAAACCAGAAAACCGTGGTACCTGAGAAATTGAGGAATTTGCACTTGGCCTTGTATTATTGGGAGCTTCTTTCAGGTTGTTTTGAGCACATGGAAATTAACTGGCTAAACTGTAATGGAGAGAAATAAAAATGCCTGAGCCTAAGAGAAGGCTTCGGTCCTTCGACCCTGGACCCCCCTGCAGCCATGAAAGGCTATATTCATTCTTTTGAGAGTTTTCTTTTTGTTGTTGTTGTTGTTTTCTGTTTTGTTTGTTTTGTTGTTTGTTTGTTTATTTGGTTGGTTGGTTGGTTGGTTGGTTGGTTGGTTGGTTTTGGTTTTGGTTCTTTGAAGACAGGGGTGTTTTTTTTGTGATATATATTTTTTATTTTACAATACCATTCAGTTCTACATATCAGCCATGGGTTCCCCTATTCTCCCCCCTCCCACACCCTCCCCTTACCCCCAGCCCACCCTCCATTCCCACCTCCTCCAGGACAAGTCCTCCCCCGAGGACTGTGATCAACTTGGTAGACTCAGTCCAGGGAGGTCCAGTCCCTTCCTCCCAGACTAAGCCAAGTGTCCCTGCATAAGTTCCAGGTTTCAAACAGCCAACTCATGCAATGAGCACAGGACTTGGTCCCACTGCCTAGTTGCCTCCCAAACTGATCAAGCCAATCAACTGTCTCACCTATTCAGAGGGCCTGATCCAGCTGGGAGCCCCTCAGCCTTTGGTTCATAGTTCATGTGTTTCCATTCATTTGGCTATTTTTTTTTAATAATTGAGTAAAACTGAAATTTATTATATGCCACAGTCGTCCTAGGGACCTCCATGCTATATATATAGCCTCTATGGTTCTATGGGTTGTGGTCTGATTGTTCTTTATTTTATATCTAGAATCCACCAATGAGTGAGTACATACCATAACTGTCTTTCTGGGTTTGGGTTACCTCACTCAGGATGATTTTTTCTAGTTCCATCCATTTGCCTGCAAATTTCATGCTTTCATTGTTTTTCTCTGCTGAGTAGTACTCCATTGTGTATATGTACCACATTTTTTTCATCCATTCTTCCGTTGATGGGCATCTAGGTTGTTTCCAGGCTCTGGCTATTACAAATAGTGCTGCTATGAACATAGCTGAGCATGTATCTTTATGGTATGAATCAGCATTCCTTGGGTATATGCCCAAGAGTGGGATGGCTGGGTCTTGAGGTAGTTCGAATCCTAATTTTCTGAGAAACCGCCATACTGATTTCCACAGTGGTTGTACAAGTTTACATTCCCACCAACAGTGGAGGAGTGTTCCCTTTGCTCCACATCCTCTCCAACATTAGTTGCCATTGGTGTTTTTGATCGTAGCCATTTTGACAGGTGTAAGGTGGTATCTCAGAGTCGTTTTGATTTGCATTTCTCTGATGATTAAGGATGTTGAGCATTTCTTTAAATGTCTTTCAGCCATTTGTAGTTCTTGTTTTGTGAATTCTCTGTTTAGCTCTTTAGCCCATTTTTTAATTGGACTGTTCAGTGCTTTGATGTCTAGTTTCTTGAGTTCTTTATATATTGTGGAGATCAATCCTCTGTCAGATGTGGGGTTGGTGAAGATCTTTTCCCAATCTGTTGGCTGTCTTTTTGTCTTATTGACTGTGTCTTTTGCCCTGCAAAAGCTTCTCAGTTTCAAGAGGTCCCATTTATTAATGGTTGTGCTCAGGGTCTGTGCTGTCGGTGTTTTATTTAGGAAATGGTCTCCGGTGCCAATCCGTTCAAGAGTGCTTCCTATTTTCTTTTCTATTAAGTTTAGTGTAACTGGATTTATGTTTAGGTCTTTGATCCACTTGGACTTGAGTTTTGTGCATGGTGACAGATATGGATCTATTTGTAATCTTTTACATATTGACATCCAGTTATGCCAGCACCATTTGTTGAAGATACTTTCTTTTTTCCATTGTATAGTTTTGGCTCCTTTGTCAAAAACCAGGTGTTCATATGTGCATGGATTAATGTCAGGGTCTTCAATTCGATTCCATTGGTCCGTATGTCGGTTTTTATACCAGTACCAAGCTGTTTTTATTACTATAGCTCTATAGTAGAGTTTGAGGTCCGGGATAGTGATGCCTCCAAGGGTTGCTTTATCGTATAGGATTCTTTTAGCTATTGTGGTGATATTTTATTTGTACTGAAATGTTATTTTAATTTTATGTTAATAAATAAAGTTGCCCTGGGGTCAGAGCTATTAGAGCCATAGTAAGAGCGTGGTGGTTAGAAGAGCTAGGTAGATTTCTGTGTGTTCAGGGATACAGCCAGTATTGGAGACATACGCCTTTAAGACCTGGAGGGCGGTACTTACAGGCAGTGATGAGGCAGTCATGTGGTTGGGTTTACAACCAATGAGAAGGCAGAACAGAAAGAATATTTAAACACAGACAAACAGGAAGTAGCTCTCTCTCGGGAAGCTAGGAGCACTGCAGGAGGTAAGATTTTATCTCTGAGCTCTGACCTCTTGGCTTTTCTCTTTTACCTTGGCTCTGTGTTTCTTATTTTAATAAGACGATTGGTTACATCTACAAGCTATCCTGGGTCTTTTGTTTTTCCATATAAAGTTGAGTATTTTTCTTTCCAAGTCTGTGAAGAATTGTGTTGGGATTTTGATGGGGATTGCATTGAATCTGTAGATTGCTTTTGGTAAGATTGCCATTTTTACTATGTTAATCCTACCTATCCATGAGCATGGGAGATCCTTCCATTTTCTGATATCTTCTTCAATTTCTTTCTTTAGAGATTTAAAGTTCTTATCAAAAGGTCTTTCACTTGTTTAGTTAGTGTTATCCCAAGGTATTTTATATTATTTGTGGCTATTGTAAAGGGTGATGTTTCTCTGACTTCTTTCTCAGCCCTTTTATCATTTGTGTATAGGAGAGCTACTGATTTTTTTGAGTTGATCTTGTATCCTGCCACTTTACTGAAGGAGTTTATCAGCTGTAGAAGTTCCCTGGTAGAGTTTTTGGGGTCACTTATGTATACTATCATATCATCTGCAAATAGTGAAAGTTTGATTTCTTCCTTGCCAATTTGTATCCCTTTGATCTCCTTTTGTTGTCTTATTGCTCTAGCTAGAACTTCTAGTACTATATTGAATAAATATGGGGAGAGTGGACAGCCTTGTCTTGTTCCTGAATTTAGTGGTATCGCTTTGAGTTTCTCTCCATTTAATTTGATGTTTGCTCTTGGCTTGCTATAAATTGCTTTTATTATGTTTAGAAATGTTCCTTGTATTCCTAATCTTTCTAAGACCTTTATCATGAAGGGGTGTTGGATTTTGTCAAAGGCTTTTTCAGCATCTAAGGAGATGATCATGTGGTTTTTTTCTTTCAGTTTGTTTATATGGTGTATTACATTGACTGATTTCCGTATGTTGAACCATCCTTGCATCCCTGGGATGAATCCTACTTGGTCGTGATGGATGATTGTTTTGATGTATTCTTGGATTCGGTTTGCCAATATTTTGTTGAGTATTTTTGCATCAATGTTCATGAGGGAGATTGGTCTGTAGTTCTCTTTCTTTGTTGCATCTTTGTGTGGTTTGGGTATCAGGTTTGTGTGGTTTGTAGCCTCATAAAAAGAGTTTGGTAGTGTTCCTTCTGTTTCTATTGTGTGGAACACTTTGAAGAGGATTGGTATTAGTTCTTCTTTGAAAGTCTGGTAGAATTCTGCACTGAAACCATCTGGTCCTGGGCTTTTTTTGGTTGGGAGACTTTTGATGACTGTTTCTATTTCTTTAGGGGTTATTGGTCTATTTAAATGGTTTATCTGGTCTTGATTTAATTTTGGTATGTGGTATTTATCCAGAAAATTGTCCATTTCTTCCTGGTTTTCCATTTTTGTGGAGTACAGGTTTTTGAAGTATGATCTGATGATTCTCTGGATTTCCTCATTGTCTGTTGTTATGTCTCCCTTTTCATTTCTGATTTTGTGAATTTGGGTGCTCTCTCTTTGCCTTTTGGTTAATTTGGCTAGTGGTTTGTCTATCTTGTTGATTTTTTCAAAGAACCAACTCTTTGTTTCATTAATTTTTTGTATTGTTCTCTTGTTTTCTATTTCGTTGATTTCAGCCCTCAATTTGATTATTTCCTGGCGTCTATTTCTCCTGGGTGAGTTTGTTTCTTTTTGTTCTAGAGCTTTCAGTTGTGCTGTTAATTCATTGGTATGCGATTGTTCCATCTTCTTTATGTGTGCATTTAGAGCTATGAATTTTCCTCTTAGCACTGCTTTCATAGTGTCCCATAAGTTTGGGTATGTTGTACTTTCATTTTCATTGAATTCTAGGAACTCTTTAATTTCTGTCTTTATTTCTTCCTTGACCCATTGATGTTTCAGGTGGCCATTATTCAGTTTCCATGAGTTTGTGGGTTTTCTATAATTTTTGTTGTTATTGAGTTCTAACTTTAAGGCATGGTGGTCTGATAAGATACAGGAGGTTATTCCAATTTTTTTGTATCTGTTGAGATTTGTTTTGTGTCCAAGCATGTGTTCAATTTTTGAGAAGGTTCCATGGGGTGCTGAGAAGAAGGTATATTCTTTTGTGTTAGGATGGAATATTCTGTAGATATCTATTAGGTCCATTTGAGTCATAACATCTGTTAGGTCCTTTATTTCTTTGTTAAGTTTCAGTCTGGTAGATCTATCTTTTGGTGAGAGTGGTGTGTTAAAATCTCCCACTACTAATGTGTGGGGTTTGATGTGCGTTTTAAACTTTAGTAGTGTTTCTTTTATGAATGTGGGTGCTTTTGTATTTGGAGCATAAATGTTTAGAATCGAGACTTCATCTTGGTGGATTTTTCCCGTGATGAATATGTAATGTCCATCCTGGTCTCTTTTGATTGATTTTAGTTTGAAGTCTATTTTATTAGATATTAGGATAGCTACACCAGCTTGTTTCTTAGGTCCATTTGCTTGGAAAACCTTTTCCCAGCCCTTTACTCGGAGGTAGTGTCTGTCTTTGGAGTTAAGGTGTGTTTCTTGTATGCAGCATATGGATGGGTCCTGTTTTCTTATCCATTCTGTTAGCCTGTGTCTTTTTATAGGTGAGTTGAGACCATTGATATTGATGGATATTAATGACCAGTGATTGTTAATCCCTGTTATTTTTTTGGTTGTGTTGTGTTGTCCTTCTGTGGTGTATGTTGGTGTAGGATTATCTATTGCTTGATTTTTCATGGATGTGTTTAACTTCTTTGGGTTGAATTTTCCCTTCTAGTGCTTTCTGTAGGGCTGGGTTTGTGGACAGGTATTGATTAAATCTGGTTTTATCCTGGAATATTTTGTTTACTCCGCCTATGGCGATTGAGAGTTTTGCTGGGTATAATAGTCTGGGTTGGCATCCATGGTCTCTTAGTGTCTGCATGAGGTTTGTCCATGATCTTCTAGCTTTCATAGTCTCTATTGAGTAGTCTGGTGTTATTCTGATGGGTTTGCCTTTATATGTTACTTGGTCCTTTTCCTTTGCAGCTCTTAATATTTTTTCTTTATTCTGTGTGTTTAGTGTTTTGATTATTATGTGGCGAGGGGACTTTTTTTTTGGATCCAGCCTATTCGGTGTTCTGTAAGCTTCTTGTATCTTCATAGGTATTTCTTTCTTTAGGTTAGGAAAGTTTTCTTCTATGATTTTGTTGAATATATTTTCTGTGCCTTTGAGTTGGTATTCTTCTCCTTCTTCTATCCCTATTATTCTTAGGTTTGGTCTTTTCATGGTGTCCCAAATTTCCTGGACGTTTTGTGTTAGGACTTTTTTGTCTTTAGTGTTTTCTTTGACTGACGAATCTATTTTCTCTATCGTGTCTTCAGTGTCAGAGATTCTCTGTTCCATCTCTTGCAATCAGTTGGTTATGCTTGTTTCTGTAGTTCCTGTTCGTTTAGTCAGGATTTCTATTTCCAGCATTCCCTCAGCATGTGTTTTCTTTATTGTCTCAAATTCATTTTTCAGATCTTGGAATGTTTCTTTCATCTGTTTAATTGCTTTTTCTTGGCTTGATTTGATTTCTTCCCATTTTTTGTTCGTTTTTTCTTCCATTTCTTTAAGGGAGTTTTTTATTTCCTCTTTAATGGAGTTTTTCATTTCCTCTTTAAGGGAAGTTTTTATTTCCTCTTTAAGGGAGTTTTTTATTTCCTCTTTAAGGTAGTTTTTCATTTCCTCTTTAAGGAAAGTTTTTATTTCCTCATTGAGGGAATGTTTTATTTCTTCTTTAAGGGCCTCTATCATCTTCTTAAAGTCATTTTTAGGGTTGATTTCTTCTGTTTCTTCTGTCATGGTATGTTTAGGTCTTGCAGGTGTAGAATCACTAGGTTCTGATGTTGCCATATAGGTCTTTATGTTGTTGCCTGTATTTTTGCACTGGCGTCTACTCATCTCTTCCTCTGTGCGGTGCAGGTGGTGTCTGTGTCTGAGAGTGCCTCTCTTGTTCTAATTTTTAGTCTTGGTTTAGTAGGGGTTCTTGGTTAAATTGGTGCTATTGGGCTATTTATTCAGGGGCAGCTGATTTTGATCGGTGAATTATATACTTATGATTCTGGTGATCTGGTTTGGTATCTGGGTAGCGCCTTCTTCTGTGTTCCCAGGTCACGTTTTGTTCATTTGTCAACTCCTCAGCTGATCTTGTTTCTTCAGACTTTAAACTGTAGGCATCTGAATCCTCTCCCAGATGGGTTTCAGCTGAGCAGGGTAGTCTCACCAACACCTCCAAGTTGTTGGGTTTCACAGGATCAGCAGCTGGGCCCTGGGTTGTCTTCAGACGGAGTGTTCAGATTCGTTCTGGTTCTGACCCACGGAGATAGCTTCTTCCCCAGATGTTGGGATTAGGGGCATCCCTGTTCCAAGCTGCGTCTGCTTGTCTCCGTCCCTGGGCCTGTCTACCTCTGTGGTCCACCACCGGGCCTGTATGTCCCTGTCAGCTCCCGCTGGGTCTGTCTGCCTCTGGGGGCCGCCACCGGGCCTGAATGTCCCTGTCGGCCGCAACCGCCGGGACTGAATGTCCATGTCGGCCACTATCGCCGGGCCCGTTTACCTCAGCGGGCCGCCGCTGGGCCTGTCTACCTCTGTGGGCCGCCGCTGGGCCTGGATGTCTCTGCCGGCTACCACCGGGACTGAATGTCCCTGTCAGCTGCCGCTGCCGCCGCCGCCGCCGGGCCCGTCTACCTCACTGGGCCACCGCTGGGCCTGAATGTCTCTGCCGGCTTCCGCCGCTGGGCCCGTCTACCTCTGCGGGCCGCCGCCGCAGGCCTACCTGCGTCTGCTTGCCTCCGCCGCCGGGCCTGTCTACCTCTGTGGGCCGCCGCTGGGCCTGAATGTCTCTGCCGGCTGCCGCCGGGCCTGAATGTCCCTGTCAGCTGCTGAAGACAGGGTTTTTCTGTGTAGTTTTGATGCCTGTCCCGGATCTTTCTCTGTAGACCAGGCTGGCCTTGAATTCACAGAGATCCACCTGGCCCTGTCTGCAGAGTCCTAGGATTAAAGGTGTGCACCACTGCTGCCCAGCTACATTCATTCTTAAGATGCCTCTGAGTCTTCTTTCCACACCCTCGTGAACCCACACACCCATGCCGTGACACACTGCAACAACAAGGAGGAAATGAAGAGGTTAGCACAGATAATTGAATGGATGGAGGGATGGGTGGATGGGTAGATGGGTGGATGGATGGGTTAAAGATAAACAGCTGGATGCATAAGTAGAAGAGAAGCAAATGAGATAATGAATGGAAATGTGTAAATGGGTTAATGATTGGACAGATGATCAATAGATGGATGGACAATGGGTGGAAAGATCAAGTGGAAGATCAGTGGATGCATGAATTGTAGAACAGTGGATGAATAGGAGGATCGAAGATCAGGATGTGGACTGATATGGACAGGGCAACAATGGAGAATAGATGGAGAGAAAATAAGATGAGTGGATGTATAATAAATGGATGACTTGATCGCTGGTCAGAACTCCCCACAGTCTATAGCCAGGAACCTGTTTTCTAGAAGTTTCCACTTCTCACCACTGAATCCAGTTCTCATTTGCATGGGAAAGGCATAGAGAGGTGTAGCTAATACCTTACTTAGAAACTAATAATGGCTCTGGCCACAGGGCTGGAAAGCTGCCTCAGCTTCCCTGAGTGCTGAGGCTCAATAACAGTATGATATAGAGACCCAGGATGGCAGGCTAATCAGCAGTCAAGGAAAGAGCTGCCTACCATTGCAGAGGATTCCCTGATTGGAAGCATCCTGCCTCCCTGCTCAGCATAGCCCCAACTAGCTTCCCTTGGTACCCATAGCCCTTGCTACCTTTGCTGGCTGACTGAGCTCATATTAGAGCTGAGTCTCTGGGTGGGAAACCCAGATAGGATCCCACCATTCACCCTCCAGTCCTAGAAAGGAAGCTAGGAAGCAAAGATTGAGTTCCACCAGTCCTGTCTCAGGTCCTCCCGTCTTCCCTCTGTCTGCAGCTGCCCAGCATCTGCTCTGCTCTAGTCTTTGGTGGGAGCTTCTCCCTAAGCCAATTGCTGAATTGAAGCCATGCTGCTCTAAATTTTCAAGAATGGACCTGCTCTTCCTGCTGTTTACCTTGATTCCAGTCAAATGTATAAGGATGAGAATGTCTCTTCTGGACCTTCTTGCCTGGTACCTGTGATGGTTAATTTTAATTACTGATTTGGTTGGATTAATAAATGCTTAAGGCAGGAGTGAGGCACTCCTTTGGGTGTGTCTGTGAGGGAGTTGCCAGAGAGGATTCACTGAGGAGGAGAGACCCTCCCTGAGGGTGGATGGTAGCATCTCACAGACTGGGGAACAGGCTTGGAGTAAACAGGGAAAAGGAGAAACCCGTCAGAACTGCATTCCCTTTTCTCTACTTCCTGATCCACCAAGATGTGAGAAAGCAGCTGTTGTGAGGTTCTGCCATTTGGTCCAATGGCCAATGAATGGTGCAGTTTTGACCAATGGGTGTGGTCTCCTGAGGATATCTGACCCATTAAGAACCGGCAGGCAGCCGGGCGGTGGTGGCGCACGCCTTTAATCCCAGCACTCGGGAGGCAGAGGCAGGTGGATCTTTGTGAGTTCGAGGCCAGCCTGGTCTACAGAGCGAGATCCAGGAAAGGCGCAAAGCTACACAGAGAAACCCTGTCTCGAAAAATCAAAAAAAAAAAAAAAAAAAGAACCGGCAGGCGCTTGTGGAGGAATAGGGATCTCATTCTCTCTTGGGTGACTTGGAGCTGGAGCAAGTGAAGGAGAAGTGTGGCTTGCACTTTGGTCTCCATCTCTCCCTTGGGAATTAAGAGGCAGGAGCACAGCTTCATTCTGTATTCATGATTGTATTGTATTGATATCACCTTTTAATAAACCTGACCTAATCCCAAACTTCTGTTGTAGGATGTTATTTTAAGGTGTGTTACTTTTGTTTATGTTGCATTTGTTTAACTCTGTGAAGCTGTGTTATTGTGCCTATCTAAACACCTGATGGTCTAATAAAGAGCTAAACGGCCAATAACAAGGCAAGAGAAAGGATAGGCAGGGCTGGGAGCAGAAAGAATACATAGAAGGAGAAATCTGGGAGGAAAAAAGAAGTAGCCAGAAAAGGAGGAGGCCATTAGGGGCCAGCCACCCAGCTACACAGCAAGCCACAAAGTAAGAAACAAAGAAAGGTGTACAGGAATAGAGAAAGGTAAAAGCCCAGAGGCAAAAGATAGGTGGGATAATTTCAGTTAAGGAAAGCTGGCAAGAAACAAGTCAAGCTAAGGTCGGGCATTTATAATAAAGACTAAACTTCTGTGTATGGTTTATTTGGGAGCTGGGTGGTGGTCCCCCCAAATGAGCAAAAACAATCAAGAAGACTTCCATCTATGAGAGCCTTCTGCTGCCAGACAGGAGCCAGTGCCTCCTGATATTTCGGGTGGGCTGTACCTTCTGAGCTGTGAGCCGTAAGCCCTTCCTCCCTTGAGTTGCTTCTTGTCAGATAGCTCATCACAGCGGTGAAGAAAATAACTAATAACCCAGTGCCCTGTCTAAGCCAAGCCACTCCAGCCCTCTGCTCTGAGACCCACATCAACAACCTGGGCCCAAGATCAGGAGGTGAAGAGAGTATGAGACCCTGGCAGAAGGGCCCAGGTATCCCAAGGCGTTTGAAGAAAAAAGCTGCCACCAAACATATGGGACATCTGGTCCCTTCCTTCTCTAGCAAGACCTTGATTTTCCAACAGAGAAACGGATAAGGAAGGTGTGTGCATACACAATACACTTTTTCCAGCCATGATGAAGTATAAAATTAAGGCTAGAGAGGTGGCTCAGTGGTTGAGAGCACTTGTGGCTCTTCCTGAAGACCAGACTTCACTTCCAGCACCCATATTAGGTGGTTCCAACCACCTGTAACTCAGGATCCAAGGGATTCGGTACCTTCTTCTGGCCTCAGAGGGTACCTGTGCACACACAGAGACAAACACAGAGTGATATGTGACTGAAGGTGGTGGGAATGGGGAGTGGGCTGGGGGGAAGGGGAGGGGGCAGGAAGGGGGAGAACAAGGGAATCTGTGGCTGTTATGTAGAACTGAATAGTATTGTAAATAAAATAAATAAATAAATATAAAAAAATAAATAAATATTTTAAAAGAATAAAATTATTTTACTTGCAGGAAAATGGATACAACTAGAAAGCATCATATTGAATTGTTATGCCCAGATTAGGACCCCCAAAGAGACCACCAGGAGACCAGATATATCCAGAATGCAATAGCAAGGTTTACTTCTTGGCACAATACGAGCTAGCAAGGAACCCTCATCTGCAGTGCCCAGCACAGCGAGGCAGAGAGGAGAGTTCCTCTTTCTTGGGGAGATTAGCTTTTGAAGGCAAAAACCACAGAATTCTTCAGAGAGGAGGGGGTTAGTATGGGTCCACCCTTGATTGGTCCAGTTTTCCTGAGTTTGGACTTTTATCTTACTTTTTGCTCTGTCAGGAGTTTTACAGCCCATCTCCAAAAATTGGTGATGTTATCTCAGGGGAGGGGGATGTCTCGTGGTTAGCTACCACCAGACAGTCTGATTTTGTACTTTTAAAACTTCTGACTTCACCCTGTCTGGGAATGGGGAACTGACTTGGTTCTGGCTATTGTAAGATGTCTCTTTCCTCAGCTCTCCGGGCCTTAGGGGGAACTGGGGTGGGGGTCTCTCAGAGTGAATTAGGTCAATTTATTTTATTGCAGAAAATAAATCTATGTCTTCCTTCATATGTGGAGACTAAATTTTATATAGCTATATAGAATCACATACATACACAAATACATGTATACACACACTCATGGTTTGAAAGTAGAAGCAAATCTAAGAAGACAAAGAGTGACCCTTTCCTGCAGAAATAAGAGTCCTGAACGATGAGGTGTCGAGTGGGAGGACCTGGGATTGAGGAATAAAGAAGAAAAAACAAGAGCTGGAACCAGGAGGTCTTGTACAAGTGATGACTTATGCCAAGACAGTTTATTTAAAAACACAGCATCTTATATACTATTTCAGGGGTAAATGCCAAAGTCAGCAGAGAGCTAAGTCAGACAACATTGTGAAGATAACCCAGGATATCTCAAACACAGCTGCCCTAGGACTCACAACCACAGTCCAGGGGGAAGAGTGAAATCTCCAGAAACTGCAAACTTGACTCTTTGGAGGCTCACTGGCCCTTGCCAAGTCCACTCCTGGTCAAGGGCACAGAACTGACATTGCCTTTGTCCTTTCATCAAGGTCTCTGAGAAAGTCTTGGGTCAGTCAGTCTGGCTCTCAACAAAGGGGACCAGTGGAAATGGGAAGAACAAAAAAGAGAAGTTAAGAGGTTCAAGGAGAATATGCCCAGCATATCACACACACACACACACACACACACACACACACACACACACACACAGACACAAGCTTAAGTAACTTAATTTCTTTGTGAATTTTATTTATTTTCATTTCATGTGCATTGATGTTTTGTTTACATGTACGTCTGTGTGAGAATGTCAGATCCTTGGAGTCACAGACAGTTGTGAGCTGCCATGTGGGTACTGGGAATTGAGTCCAGGTCCTCAGAAAGAGCAGTCAGTGATCTTTTTACTGAACCATATTTCTAGTCATTAGTTTAATTTCTTTAAGATGACTTTCTGTTTGTCATGGTGGCACAGTCCTTTAATCCCCAAAGTCCGGAGGCAAGGATAGGAGGATCTTTATGAGTTCAAGGTTAGCCTGGTCTACATATTGAATACCAGGACAGCCAGGGCTACACAATGAAACCCTGTCTCAAAAATATAAAAATTAAAAATAAATAAATAGTAGACTTTTCCAAATGGGAGCAGATGTGTATGCTGAGTTAGAGACGGTCCCTGAGGTCCCAGGATCAGTAGGGAGCCCTGCTAGTCTAGGACCCCCTTTATGGGAACGGCAGGGTGGAGACATTTAGTGCAAATGGAAACAGGTTCAAGATGGTGTTCTGATCTCTGAGCCAAAGGCTGACCAGTGTGAAAGGGCAAGAAGCAGGGAGTCTTGGCTTGTGAGTCACCTGGGGCTTCAGGAAGAAAAGTTCCAGGCCACAGAAAGTTTCATTTCTTACTTTGCCCCCAGGAAGGAGTGAGTGCAAGCCTTCTTCCTGTGGAATTCACAGAGCATCCCTACCTGCTGACCCCTACCTGCTGACCCCCTACCTGCTGACTCCTACCTACTGACCCCTACCTACTGACCCCTACCTGCTGACCCCCTACCTGCTGACCCCTACCTGCTGACCCCCTACCTGCTGACCCCTACCTGCTGACCCCTACCTGCTGACCCCTACCTGCTGACCCCCTACCTGCTGACCCCTACCTGCTGACCCCTACCTGCTGACCCCCTACCTGCTGACCCCCTACCTGCTGACCCCTACCTGCTGACCCCCTACCTGATGACCCCTACCAGCTGACCCCCTACCTGCTGACCCTACCTGCTGACCCCTACCTGCTGCTCCTACCTGCTGACCCCTACCTGCTGCTCCCCGGCCTCCTCCCTGAGAGGAGACAGACACAACAAGGTGTCTGCTGTGGCCTTAGAGTGAAGAATCCAGTTCTCCAGCACTCTCGGGAGCAAACCAGCTCCTCCTAACCAAAGAGGAACTCTGCCTTAACCTCAAGACACCAAAAATCACTCTGTGACGAGAAAAGAAATGAAATATTTCTGTTTCCCTTTGCCGAGTTCCAGGGAGAGAAAGAGACAACTATACTCATTTTTCTGTTCCCCCTGGATGTGTTCCTGGGGTACTCAGACTTCCTCCTGAAATCGGAGGAGGAGGGGCCAATTTGGCCACTTTTTCCATTCTCAAGATGAGCTAGCCTTGTGCTTGCAGATGGAGTATGGGCAAGACTGACAAGAACAGAAGCAAGACTCCAGGGTGTGGAGACAAGACTCAGTTAAACTGGTAGAACGCTTGCCTGGCACACGCAAAGCTCTGGGTTCAAGCCCCAGCACTGCATAAACCTGGAATGTAATCTCAGCACTTGGGAGACAGAGGCAGGAAGATCACAAGTTCAAGGTCAGTCTTGGCTATGCAGCAAGTTCAAGGCCAGCCTGGGCTACATGAGACCTAGCAGGGAGCAAGAGAGGGAGGGGAGAGGAAGGAGAGGCAGACAGACAGACAGACAGACAGACAGACAGACAGACAGACAGACAGACAGAGACACATAGAGAGAAAAGGGAGAACAGAGAGACAGAGACAGAGAGACTCCAGTTGTTTGAAGTGCTGGCCCCTCATTACTGAGAATCACCCCCCAAGAGTGGTGATCAAGCAACCACGGAGACACCAGACTGGACAGTGAGGTGAGACTGAGTACAGTGAGGAGAGAGGAAGGAGGGAGAGAGGAAGAGCGTGTCAATACATGAGAGGAGAGGGTCAGTCGGGAGTCCCGCCCATCCCCAGGACTGGAGAGACCCCTAGAGAGAACACGATAGGGACTCACCCAGTAGACTCCAGACAGCTGAGGGGTCCCAGGCCCCTCTGGGTGTGTCCAGTACTGGTGACAGGACAGAGAAATGAAGGAGAAGCTGATGGGTACAGGAGAGACAGCAGGAAAGAGACAGCTCCAGACCCAGCCCTCAGAAAGAAGGGGAGACTGAAAGACTGAAGAAGATGGTCTCCACATGGACATCTCCAGGTGTCCGTTGGCCCTAGAATGAGTCCCTCTTTTTATGGATTTACAAGGAACAGTGGCAGTGTGCCTGAGTACAGGTTGTTACCATCCTGTGACAAAGAACAGGGAAGAAATGTGAAACTGAGTGAAAGTTTGTCACTGTCCAGACTTGGCCACTCCCCGGAAGGGAACTGTTCTCAGTTCATTTCCCAGGCTGTGTGATAAGGACCACCTGGAAGAGTGGGTGGTTGGATCACCAGACAGTAGGGTTTGGGGGAGGAGCTAGAAGGTGGCCAGAAGAGACATCACTTATGCACAAGAGAACTGCCCATGAGACACCCCCAATAATGCAGGGACCCAGAAAAAAAATGTGTCTAAGAAAATGAATAGTGTGTGTGTGTGTGTGTGTGTGTGTGTGTGTGTGTGTGTGTGTGTGTGTGTGTAGACCAGGAGTCCATGTTGCCACCCCTTACGTGTTTATACTGGAGCTCATGATCAGCTCAGCTGGCTGGCCTGAGAGTTCAGGGGATCCTTCTGTGACTGCCTCTCCTGTGCTGGGACTGCAGCTGTGCCTGATTCTATATGGGTGCTCGTTATCCACTCTGGACTCATGCTTGAGCTGCAATTTTTCCTGGTGGACAAAGCCCTCTCTCCAGACTGCTGAGTCAGCATTCTTCAAGTGCATGTGCTTACAGAAAACCACATGATGTTTCAAAACTTCTACAAGTCCTGTGGAATGAAAATATACCAAGTTCTTTCCCCTGCTTTCTTTCCATTCTTTCCTGAGGCTGGGCCTCACTGTGCAGACCTGGCTGTCCTGAACTTACTCTGTAGACCAGGCTAGCCTCAAACTCACAGAGATCCACCTGCCCCTGCTGCTGGGATTAAAGGCGTGCACCTCTACACTCAGCTCCTCTAGCTTCTTGAAGCCTGGTCATCATGCACAGTTGTCACACCATGCGGCCACAGAGCAGCTCCCCTCTACCTCGGCTCCTATGTAAATGTCGCCTTGGTGCCCACTAATCAACCAGAATGTCATTTAGAATTTCCTCCACGTAGAAGTTACAAAGATCAGATTTCTGCCTTTCCGAACAAGGAAACGTCATCTGCCATCTGGAGCCAGGTAGGCGATGGGGCTGGAGGAGGGGAGCACAGTAGGGTAGACAAGGGGGCCTCCATCTCAGACCCAAAACTCAGCCTGTCACGGAATCCCGGAGAGGTGCTAATCTGACGGGAGCCTGAGCTTCTCTGATTTTCTTTTTGGACCTGATTTTTATGGTTTATTAATATGATCATGGAGGGTATATCCTGCCTGAGATTCTGTCCATGGACGAGAAGAAACAAGCAAGAAGGCTGCTTACAAGGAGAATTGGCAGGAGACAGTGGATTTGCTCTCTAACCAGGCCAGTTCCCTCCATATCCGGCACTAGTCAAGTTAGGAGTCCCGGAGCACCACAGACCCCAGGTCCAGCTCTTCACTCTGCAGCCCCAGCCTTTGTCTTCAGGACCACACAGAATGAGCTGCCAATTATTGCCAGGAAGGGAGAGAAGAGCAGGCAGGGAACCTGAGTGCATTTTCAGCCAGCATGGAAGATGTCATAGAACACGTAAGGAACCCATGGGAGGGAAACTGTCCACCTGACCACACTGGGCAGGAGTTAGCACGAGCTCTTCAGCAAGGAGGAACCAACGCTGACGACAGCATGAGCTGTGGCAAGGGTCCTGCCACCCATTCATTCAGGTGTCACTCTGCTCCTTGGGGGATGGTGGAATGAGAGCTGGTGGTCAGTGCATAGTTACATGGTGTGCATGAATCACAAATGACATGCTTTCTCAAGCCTCACACACAGTTTGGTGAAGTTACTTGGCCTTGACCACAAAGATCTGGCTTGCTGATCAGATTGAGATTCCCAGAGCTCAGAATAGGCAAAAGTGTCCAGCTCCATGTACCCCATACACCACAAATTAAACCTAATTCCAAACCCAGAGAAAGAGTAGGGCCACCGGGCTGGAGAGATAGCTCAGAGGTTAAGAACACTAGCTGTTCTTTCCGAGGTCCTGAGTTCCATTTCCAGCAACCACATGGTGGCTCACAAACATCTATAATGAGATCTGGTGCTCTTCTGGCATGCAGACATATCTACAGAACACTGTATACATAATAAATAATAAATCTTAAAAAAAAGAGCAGGGCCACCAAGACCATGAAGTCCTACAATCTTACATCTGTGGGGTTGTCAACTTGATAGGATTTAGACTCTCCTACGAGAGCCAGGGAGGTGACTGAGTGGGTGAAAGTCCATACATAGCAAGCCTGCACCTGAATCCAGAACCCACATCAAAAAGCCAGATGTGGTGGTACACGTCTGTGATCCCAGCAAGACCGGAGGCGGAGACAGGAGAACCTCCCAGAAGCGCTTGGGCCAGCTAGCCTGGAATATACAGCACAGGAAAAACAAGCAAACCCTTGCCTCCTTAACAATCTCTGTCTCTGTCTCTATGTTTCTCTCTCTAACACACACACACACACACACACACACACACACACACACACACACACACACACACACACTAATAAGAATGACAATAATAATAATAATAATGAAATATTTTAATGTAAAGGAGACACACTTCTAGGGCAGTAATTCTCAACTTTCCTAAATGCTGCAACTTTTTAATACAGTTCCTTATGGTGTTTTGACCCCCAATCATAAAATTACTTTGTTGCTACTTCATAATTGTAACTTTGCTACTGTCTTGAATCGTAATGTAAATATCTGATATGCAGGATATCTGTTATATGGCCACCTAGGGCTCATGACCCACAGGTTAAGAACCTCTGCTCTAGAGGATGAACTGAGAGGGTAAGTCCCACATTCAAAGTGGAAATTACCTCCTAACAGTTGTACCAGTTATAAAGACGGTTGGCAAAAACCTCATGTCACCAGTCTGCTGAGAGCAAGTGAGTCTATCGCTGCTGCCTCCATCCTCTGTGAACATCAGACCCCTTCAGCCTTCCAGTGTGAACTCAATAGCAGCAGCCCTCCAGGGAGCGCCAGGTCTTGTGCATTAGATGAGAACTGCTGAGCCTTGTGAGTGGAGCAGCTGCAGGGATCTCAGCCTCTCTATTTTGTAGATGGTCATTGTTGAACTTCCCAGATCCTGGATGTATGTAAGGCAACCCAATCCTTTCAAAATATGGACACCTTCTTTTGGTTCTGTTCCTCCATAGTTCCCTCATTCAATACCCCATATCCCAGCAGGACACCTGTCCTCTGCAAACTACAATCATTAGGTCAATAAATTCTATAACCCCAACAAGTATCACAAATGGGTAGCAACTTAGGAGTATCTCTGTTACCTCAACAGTCAAGTAAAGGGAAATAATATGACATGGAAGAGGCTGGAGAGGTGGCTCAGGGGTTAAGAGCACTGCCTGCTCTTCCAGAGGACCTGTGTTTGATTCCCAGCACCCACATGGCAGCTCACAACCATCAGAACTCCAGTTCCAAGAGATCATCTCTCCTCTTCTGGCTTCTATAGGCACTGAGCAAGTACATGGTACACAGACATGCATGCAAACAAAAAAATAAGAATTTAAAAATGAAAAATATGCATTACATGGAAATGCCCAAATCAGTGGCACTAAGCATGATGTACCCCCATGAGGTACCATTGAGGTCACAGGTGTCTGAAAGTATCTTGCTGCTCTAGCTCAGGGTTAAGGTCCTTGAACCAGAAAGGGGGAAAGACATGAGCCGTCTTGTGACCACAAAGTTAGATGTCCTGACTCAATCCCTGCCTTAACTGCCTTAGAGCCTCAAGAGTGCATATCAAGTCTTGAAAGAAGCAGTCCACCACCACCTATCAGCCACAGACCACAAAATACATTCCTAGGGGATCAAAACAGCTCTGGAATCCTCTCAACTTTATCACATGATTTCTGTGTACCAGGCCCAACATATGTATGCAGCAAGCAATGGGAGGCAGAGGCAAGGAGTCCACTCTCAAGATCCTGCAAGGCCACTTCCTACCCACACCACAGGACAAGGAATGTGTTTCTCCTCAGGCCTCAGAATACCCAATAATGAGGCTTTTCTCCAGTGGTAGACTCCAGGAAGCAGAGAAGAGACACTGGCGACAGATTTGAGATCAAAAGACTGTGACACTCTTAAGTGACATCCAGGAGACACAAAGTAAGGGAGCGATGCAGAGACCCCAGGATGAGGTGTAGCCTGATCCCTGATCTGCTGGGAGTTCTCTAGCCCCAGAACACGTTCATTCATTTGTACCAGTGCCACCAATAACAGGCTTTGCTGGGTGGAAGTTCTGTCTGTAATCTCCAGAATGAAGAGTTCCTCTATGCTGGCCACAGAGGCCTGGCTGCCCACCCCCCACCAACACCACCACAATGCCCTAAGTGAGCATGATTCTCCATCCTGAATGTGGCTTCTGATCACATTCTCAAAGCAGGTGACTTGCCAGGGAAAACCCCTGGGAACTGGGTACTTCTTTGAGGCAAGATCCATCCATGCCACAAAGCCCCCATGCTTGCCCACCAGTGACATGGTAGGAGAGTGACATATGTATCACAAGAAACAAAGTCCCTTTCCAAAGATGGCACAAAACTCTAGGGATAAGATGGCATTTCTTGGGTGTGAAGGCAGTGGGGTATGAAGTAAAGGAGCTGTAGGAACCAGTGGAGGTTGGATGGAGGGTGGCTGGGCAGAACTTGTGAAGGGATATTCTACATAACTTTGTGGCATCTGGGGAAGCTCCTAGTTTTGGAAGTGTCTCTGTGACTAGCAGGCAATCTTGTGTAATATTTTATAAGAACTCTTTCTTCCCCCTGTCCATGCTTTTCTCATTTTATTGTTGTTAGGGCTGACACTAATGACTGTTTTGATTCGGACACCTTCATGCATCCTTCCCTGATATTTTCAGATCTAGCTGTCATGGTCTGTGACTCTGGGTCCATTCTTACTGAAACAACCACAGTCTCCTTCTTTATGTCCTGAACAATTGATAATAGCAAGCTTCTCCTGCAGAAAAAAAAAAAAAAGATGTTAAGAGAGTAGAGATCTCTTTGTTTTTTATTTCCTTTCCTGTGGAGGTCAACAGACCATGTTCTTGGCACAAAGCACCATGGATGTGTGCAGTGGCCAAGGCATACTGGTTATCAGCATAGATGTTTACAGCATAGCTATTTCCCTCCCTTAGTGCCTGGGTCAAGGCTATCAGTTCTGCCTTTTGAGCTGATGTCTCTTGGGCAAGAGATTGGGACCAGATTACCACCATGAGCATCACCACACCTGTTCCTGCATACCTAACCCCATCTTGTACATAGTCGCTCCCACCCAATCATATCTGCCATCCCCAGAGGCTGGTCTCAGAGGTCTGGGCATCCATATTGGTCAGTGACCTGGGCACAGTCGTGGGCTGGCCTCTCTTAAGGGCTAGGAAGGAAGGAGGCAGGGTTCAACATTGCAGAATGTGAGAAACAGATCCTGGGTACATCTAAAAGGAGAGCTTGATAAGGGTGAGGCGTGTGTTCCACATCCAGTGCTCATAAGCTCTCTGAAGGAGCACTGTAATGGAGTGAGGACTGGTGACACCAGCTCCTGTCCCATGGTCAGTTTATCAGTTTCCTTTAGCAAGAGTGCATGGCGGCAATGGTTCTGATGCAGGTAGCCATCCTGCTAGGTATTTAGATAAATAAGACACAGGCCTTTTCCAGGGTCCCTAAGTTTGAGTTGGTACATCTTTGACCACCCCACTTTGTTTACCCACAAACAAGTGGAAAGTTTAGCAAAGTCAGGTAACCCTGAGTGCTGGGCTGACATCAAAGCCTCCTTGAACTTTTGGATTTCCTACTTTTGTTTGATTCCCAGCTCAGGAGGCCATTTCCTCCTAGACCCTGGTATAATCATTTTGTTATTTCTGCAAAGTTGGGTACCATATCTACAGTATTCAACTGTGCCCAAAGAATTCTCTCACCTGCCATTTATCTTGTGCCTTGGGGATGTTTAAGATAGCATGGATCCTGCTCAAGGACAGAGTCCTGCTGCCACCCTCTAAGCAATACCCCAGATAAGTTATCTTATTGCAGCACAATTGGGACTATGGGGCAGACATGCAGTAGTCCAGCTGCTGGAGCATTTTAAGCAGCTTTTTAAAGCATTTAAGAGGTTTTTTGCACTTTTTTGGGGTGCAAACAGTAATGAGAAGATCATCCACAATCTGTAAGATGGTGACCTTTGGGTGCCCTTGGAGGTACTCAAGCAGATTTGCACTAAGGGCTTCAAACAGAGTAGGGGAGTTCATAAACCCCTGAGGTAGTCGGGTCCAGATAAGTTGGTTACTATACCCTGACTTGGGTCTGTCCATTCAAAAGCAAATATAGGTTGGCACATAGGGCCCTGGGGTACAGAGAAAATGGTATCTTTCAGGTATATACAGTTTTCCTAGATCTAATAGTCTCTCCAAAGTGTATTTGTTCAGCACAGATGGGTAGATAATTTCCATTCTCTTACTGCTTGCCTTAAGACTTGAACAGAACAATGGTATCTAGTGCCAGGCTTAACAACAGAGAGCAGTAGAGTGTTACAAGGTAAATGCAGGGGACCAAAATTCCCGCATCCCTAAAGCAGATGCTGTGCTTTCTGATACCCACCAGAGCTGCTCTTGAAATGGGTACTGTTTAACACTCATAGGCAAGGCTGAGCTTGAGAATTGAAAAATTGGCAGCTAATATGCAGTAAAAAGGGGTATGTAGAAACATCTTACAGTCAGCCCGGGTAGGTTAATGGGTAAAGAAAAATTTCAAACAGGCTGATGAGAGCCTGAGGCTCTCACAGAGGGGGGGTTCTGTATCTTCCAGTTATACAAATCACTGGTCAAAAAGGAGCATAAACTAGCAAAGGAGGTCTGGGCCTCTGCTCCCTATCAGCCCCTTTCTCTGGCAGGAATGGGCACCCACTAGGGGGTGCTTCTCTAAGAGGGAGAACAGCAGGGGACTGGCTCAGCTGGAGTGGAGCATAAGGCAGCCCTCTCCTGGAGTGTGATGTAAGGACAGATAGAGAGAGATTCCTGAACTGCAAGCACATCATCCCCTTCAGAAAGTCAGATCCTGAACTGGCTGGATGTTTGGATTGTGAGGTGAAGAAACCTCTGCTGCTAACACCACCTCCTCTTCCTCCTCCTCCCCTTCCTTCTCCTCCTTCTCCTCCTCCTTGTCCTCTTCTTCCTCCAGGACTAGAACAGAAAATTCAGTCATTTTGCTTAGGTTTTGCTCAGCCTCTGACTCATTGACTTGGTGACTCAGAGGAACCTTTTTAAGGGCCTAACATCTCTGACAAGGAGGAGACTCCAGAGGAGGAAGAGCCAGCAGTCAGTGTAAGGAAACTGTCAGGGGAGCCAAGGTTGCCTGTGACTACTTGCTAGACTCTCTTGGCAGTTTGAGGGTCAAATGGCCCTGTATCAGGCCATCCCACAACAAAAGTGGGCCGTTCTTGTGCACAGAGTGAACAGCTGTCTAGGTGACATCTTAGCTCTGTGGTCTGCCTTGCAGAACTCCTGGAAATGTTGCAGCAACTGAGGCAACTTGGCTGTGCTCAGTCTGGTTCCTATTTCTGCAAGAAAACGTATAAGCACACCAGAAACAAGTCTGTGTGCCTGGAGACTGGGTCTGTGATCACTTCTGATCTCCCCTATGTCTCTCCAAATGTCCAGAACTCTAGAACAACTCATGATGGGTCCTGTTTGAAGCATGCTTCAGCTGGAAATTCTTTTATTTGGTTTCTATTTTGGAAATTTGCAGTAATCACAGGCTGGAGCTCCCCTAGGACCTCAATTCCACAAATATGCCTGCACCAACTAGGGCTGTTCACCCCCAGGGCCTCTGAGTTGTGGGACTTGCCCCCATCTAGGACCCAACCCCAACTAGTGACTTTGTGGCAGCTGTGGAATCAGGCTTCCCAGGGTCTCCAAAAATGCCCCAGACTTGCCCTCACTAGGACCTATCCAGGACCCAGGCTCTGAATCTGTGTTCTCCCAGGATCTTGCTGGGATCTCCAAATGTTATGGAGCTTGAGACTATTGGGGGGAAAAACACCGTCCTCACTTCAGATTATAATTAGCCAAATTTATTAAAACTGCCAGCAGGGCTGCAGTCTCTAACCCAAACCAAAGACATGCCACCCAGAGGCAGGTGAAGGAAGGGCTTTTAAAGGCAAAAGCCACAGAAGCTGTTCTGCTTATCCAAGAGTGAGTGGTCAAGGAGACTTTAGAACAATTCTTGAATATCTACCAAAGCAAGTTACAGAAGCCAAAATATAGCAGTTTGTCATAGCATAATAACAGATGGTCACATCATGGCCGTGCATTTCTAAGTGAAGGTCAAGAAGCCAAGGTTACAGAGAACTTATCTTCCAGGAGTTTGAGTCAGGAATAAAATGGTTATTAGGTACCAAGGTGGATGCCAACCACAAAATGGAGTTTCTTTAGCCATCACATTGAAAACTAAATGGAAGGCAGCTGGTTCCATGGTGGGGTGCTAGACAGATGGGAAGCCTTTCAGCAAGTAACTAGTAAGAGCAAGGGGCCTCAGGCTGAGGTCTTTGGAGACCTGGGAGGCTCAAAGATGTCCTGACCCTAAACACAAGCCTACAGCCTGGTGTGGTGGGGCACACTGTTAGTGCAAGTACTGGAGAGGTGAGAGCAGAGACAGGCAGATCTCTGTGAGTTCCAGGCCAAGCAGGACCACATAGAAAGCCCCTGTCTCAAAATATAAAAACATAAAAACAAAAGTTCTGCCCTCTACTCTGCCTTCCTCTCACTCCTCAGTACCCTGCCAACTGCACTCTTAAGAAGGGAATGTCTCACCGAGTGGTGGTGATGCACCCCTTTAATCCCAGCACTCATGAGGCAGAGGCAGGGGGATCTCTGTGAGTTCAAGGCCAGCCTAGTCTACAGAGCGAGATCCAGGAAAGACACAAAGCTACACAGAGAAACCCTGTCTCAAAAAATAAAAATAAAAATAAATTAAGGAATAAAGGAATAATGGAAGGAAGGAAGAGAGAGGATGGAGAGAGGGAAGAAGGAAGGAAGGAAGGAAGGAAGGAAGGAAGGAAGGAAGGAAGGAAGGAAGGAAGGAAGGAAGGAAGGAAGGAAGGAAGGAAGGAAGGAAGGAAGGAAGGTTGGTTTCTCCTGAGATTCCTCAATGGAGTCCTGCTCACAGCCCCTGCATTCTCTCTGCTGCCCCCTGTTGGTGACACCTGTTTTCAGGCCTTGGTCTCAGGATTCTAGCTCATGTCTTGGAACACCAGACTCTGTGAAGAATGAGGACCTCACCAAAGTTCCCCTGGGAACAGAGCTAGAGAACAGAGGTTGACTACCCAGGAGCTCCAAGGAGAGACTTTTGTCAAACCTAACCATAATTAATAAAAACTGAAGATAAGCCCTGCCTGTGGTTATTAGTTTGTCCAGGACCAGACAGCCCTTATTCTTTATTTTTTATCCTCTATCTGAATGTACCCCAAGACTACATGTTCTTTTAGGTTCACAGTAGCCACTGGGAATGAAAACCTGCACTCCAAGGCTTTGAGCCAAGAGGTGTTTAAGGCAGAGAAGACTTTGTCTGCACAGGGCATAGCAAGAGAGGGAACACAGTGGAGAGGAGAGGTAGGAGACCCAGACTGCTGTGGTGGAGGGGTCCTGAGCATGTGATGGCCTGGTGGATGAGGTAGGGAAGCTCAACCAGGGACTCAAAAGAAGGCAGAGGACCTGCCAGTCCCGACCTGCACTGGGTTAGCTCAGTCAAGAGAAATGGGATTCAAACCTCAGAGAAAGTGGATAAAGAGGTGATGGAATATGGTGTGGACAGGGTGACCAAAAACAGCTATTCCCACAGAAACCAGCCAGAGGCCCCTGCCAGTGCTCCTAAACAGACATACGGGAATTGTGGTCTCAACTAGAGAGAGCCTCATGGCAATATGGGAAGAATCCCTTAGTTACCCTGAAGCAAACTGTCCCCTCTGCCAAAACAGGATCTTGTACACCAGGCTGGCCTCCAACTCACTATGAAGCTGAGGATGACCTTGAGCCTCTGATTCTCCTCCTCCACCTCCTCACTGCCGGGATCACAGGTTTGCACCACCACCCCTGTTGTGTGGTCCTGCAGCTCAGACTGGGGTCACTAGTATCAGAAGAGCACTTTACCCTGAGCCACACTCCAGCCTTCTGACGGACTTGTGTGTTTTGTTCTTTCTGTTATAATTTAAATTTACAGGACTGAAGAGATGGGTCACCAGTTAAGAGCACTTACTGCTCTATCAGAAGGCCAGGGTTTGGATGTCAGCATCCATGTCAGGTGGTTCATAAACATCTGTAAACATCTGCTTTAGGGGATTAGACACCCTCTTCTGAACTTTGTCAGCACACACACACATATACACTCATGCCAAAAAAAGTAAGCCTTTAAGTTTATTTGCAATGGACACATAAAACATGAAATATTTACACACGTTGAGAGTAGCATGAGGTGTTCTAATGCATGTGTAAAGTGTATAGTGTTTAAATTGGACTAAACATGTCTGTGTCCTCAAACACTGGTCATGTTTGAATGTAGCTTTAATATATGGTCAGCAAAGGCTTCTTAGTAGGTTCAGGAAAACACAAACAAAATATTCTGCCTCACCTGGGCAGCAGAAACATCTACATCTTCTCCATGTCCTAACCCATTTAAACCAACCCAAGGTCTTCCAGGGACAGAGTTCCCAGCCAAGACAGATGGACAACACAATATGTTTGGGACATTTCCAAGCAAGAAAAATGTAAGGCACAACGCAATCTTGGATTGTCAGGGAGAGAGCATCTCCTCAAGCGGGATCCCTGTTGGAACACAAATGGTGAGCTCAGGGCCAGGCCTGTCATGGGACTGCCTAGATACCGGGTCGCTTACAGATGAAAAGGAACTTAAAGTCACAGGAAGCATCATTCCAGGCCCTGGGGGAGGCCACCCTGATATTGGCACAATGTTCATTGCTCCCAGCATTGTTGGGTTCACCTGGAATCCAGAACCTAACAAGTGAGAAAACAAAGACACGTTATTCACCTGGCAGAAGGGGGCTTGGCACTGCATCCACAGCACCAGGTAGACTGGCACGGTGGCATATGCCTCTATCCTAGCCCTCAGGATGTAGAGGCAGGAGGACTAATGTCAACCTAAACTACAGAGCAAGTTCCAAGCCAGCCGGAGATACTGTCTTAAAAAGTAGTTATTTTAGAGCCTGAAAAATGGCTCAGTGGACTAGGGTAGCTACAACCAAACCTGATGGCCTGAGTCTAATCCCTAGGACTCATGACAGGAAAGAACAGACTATGACAAGTTGTCCTCTGACCTCTACACAGATATGGCACATGTCTTCACACAAACACCATGTACAACACACAACTAAATAAATAAATAATTTTGATGGGCTGCCTCAATCCTGGTGTTCATCCTTGGAGACAATAATGCAAGGTGTTGCTCCCAACCCTAAGAAGATGAGTAGACCTTCCTCTCTGCGCCTGTTGCTGTGCCCCTGCCCCCTTCTCTCAAGGCTCTCACAATCCCATACCACATAGGCCTGGACTTGGGTCACTCCCTCACCCAAGCTGGGCAGAACATCTTGCTGCCAAGACCACAGGACATACAGGGTCCTAACTGGCCCCAGGTACCACCCTGTGAGCAGCAGCAGCAGTTAGCTGGGTGTCCACCTCAGCTGCCACTGTGCTAGAAAAAGGCAGTGCACAGCCCTGTTCATGGGAACTCTCCACCCAGCAAGACAGGCTGGGGGGGGGCAGTGCACAGCCCTGTGTTCATGGGAACTCTCCACCCAGCAAGCCAGGCTGGGGGGGGGGGGCAGCAGACTCACTCACCTCTCGCTTTGCTTCATGTTGAATGATGTTTCATCCACCCAGTACCATTCCCCTTCATTCCCTGCCTTGGTGAGACCAATCCAGAGTGGAAGCCCATTTGCTGCCTTGTAGAGAAACTCCTGTGAGGAACACAGAGTAAGTGAGGGCATGCCGCCACCAGAAAACTTTGAGTACCTGCCCATTGGGTACTCTTCACTTGAGCAGTCAGCAGCCTCTGAACTTGACGGTACCCCAGGCGATTCACAGAATCACTGGTACAGCATCTTCTCTCAGCACCTCCTTGCCCTTGTCTGGAGCCCAGAGCCCACTTCCAAGTCCTAGATGCTCTTTGCTTATCAGCTAGCAACTTGGAGCCTGTGCTCTCCAGTGAGGTGCTGGAGAACAAGGGAGACACAGCTGGCTGGGCATGGCAGCAGATGCCTGCAGTGCCTGCACTCTGGAGTCTGAGGCCAGGGGATTGAGAGTTCAAGGCCAGTCTTGAGTTACATACTAAGATCGTGACTAAAAAGAAAACAACCATAAAACAGAAACAGAGGAACAGAATACAGGAAGGAAAGAAGGAAGGAAGGAAGGAAGGAAGGAAGGAAGGAAGGAAGGAAGGAAGGAAGGAAGGAAGGAAGGAAGGAGAGAAGGAGGGAGGGAGAGAAGGAGGGAGGGAAGGAGGGAGGGAGGGAGGGAGGGTAGGAAGGAAGGAAGGAAGGAAGGAAGGAAGGAAGGAAGGAAGGAAGGAAGGAAGGAAGGAAGGAAGGAAGGAAGATAAAAAGAAAATTCAGCTAAACTGCAAAAAAAGAACATCAAGGGATCGGCCTAATGGTAATATCTAAATTACATGATTAATTTTGCCAGAGACTAGAAGACCCTATGCCTCTGTCACTCCTTTACCCTCCGGGGCAGGCACTATTTCATCAATTCACTTAAGGTGAGGCCTGGGAAAAGTAAGTCATCTCCCCAAGCTCCAGGACATTTTGATGGCAGACTGTGACACTCAGCATCACTCTGCTTCACTCCTCCAACTCCCAGATCATGAGCCCCTCTACACTCAGTCACCAGGAGGGAGGCCTCCTGGGTCCTGGGGCATCACTAATGTTGTTCAAAAGTTATTTCTATTCTCTGGCACATGGAAAGAGCGCCCCCTCGCCGCCCTCTTTGAAGCTAGCAGGGTTGTGTGACAGGCTCTTGCTAGGGACATGTGAGCAGAAATGACATGTTAGTTGAGTGTAAGATCTTTAACATCAATGAAGCTGGCAGTGTCTCTTTGCTGCTTCAGCAACTGTGAAGTGTGATGAAATGAACCCTCCTACGGCTTAGGTCCTTGATACCCACACTTAGAGCACACCTGCTGTCCCTCAAAGATGGGCACTATACATGAGAAATAAACCTTCAAGGGTGGTGAGCCTAGGGAGATGTCCCAGTAGGTAGGAGCACTTGCTACTCAAGCATGAGGCTCTGGGTTCAAATCCCTGGCACCCGTATAACCCCAGTCCTGTGGAGGCAGAGACACAGGATCACTGGGACTTACTTGCTGGTTACCAGTCAGTACCCAGGAAATGAGACAAAGTTATATAACAGGACAATTTATGTCCTCCACATATGCATGGGTGCATGCTCCTGACCCATGCACACACAACACAACACACACACACACACACACACACACACACACACACCCATGCACACACTCACAAAAGAAATGAGCCTCTATCCTTAGATCATCTACTGTTGAGGAATTTTTGTTTCTGCAGCAAACTCCTGCCCAGCCTCTCTGAAATGCCTTCCACAGAGTCTGTGATGATTGCACTCACTTGCTCTGATTCTGAGGTCACTGAGGTCAGATGAGCTTCCTTGGAAATGCAGAACTGTTCTGCGCTGTACCAGGACTTTGGGGTGTGTGAAAAGTAATAGAAGTTCCCCCCGAAGTACTTCCAGCCTCGAGACATCATCTCCAGAATGTCACCTGGAAAGCAAAGGCTGAGGTAACAGCAGTGCTCCACATTCTTCTGCATCCTGACTGGCATGGGGTGTTTGATGGAATCCTGGGGACAGCAGTGAATGGATCCAAGGGTGCTTAGGTTCCCAGTGTCAGAGACTGGGGACACTCTATTGGAACTCTAAAGGTCTGAGACTTGTGATAGACCCTCTGAGGGTAGAAAAGGCACAGGGGCAGGGAGGGGAGAACATGAGAGAAACACAAGGGCCATTACCCCTGGGCCCTGGCTCACAGTAAGGGACTTCATGGGAAGAGGCAAGATACAGGCCATGTGTACATATTATATTAGTGAAATGTCGTAATGTGGGGTAATGGGAAGCTGGCTCTGGAAGGGGCTGCCCACCCCTCCCAATTTCAGACCCAAGCATGTTTGTCTCAAAGTCCCCTCTAAGGAGAGCAAGCTCAACTTAGAACTCCAGCTGTCTGCTTCAACTTCCCCAGTCAGTTTTTGCTGGATGTTCGCAGCTCCCCACTTGATGATGTCACGTTCCAGCTGTTATTTGCTCTTTTACTTGAAAGCCTTACCCAAGGGGACACTCTGCTCCTCAGGGACTCTCCATCAAGAACTCCAACCAAGGGTCTCAGTCAGGTTTCCCCAGTTGATTTCTGCTGGATGTTTTGAGTGCCCAACTTGATGTTTTCCTATATCACCTATGAATCTGTCTACCTGTCTATCAGTAATCTATCCATCTGTCATTTGTTATTCACTCTTTTATATTTAGTTCACTATATACTTAATAAACTCACTCTCTCAAAACCTAAAATATGGCTTTTTTTAGACCATACGGAACACCAGGACAGACTCCCTAACATCTCTGCACCTTAGTGCGGAGACCCAAGCTAGGCCTGGTGTTTTTTCTCCTCACTGCCCCATGTTCTCTGAGACCAATGGTTAAGGCCTTCTGTGGTGGTTTGAAAGAAAATGACGCTCAAAAAGAGTGACACTATTAGGAGGCATGGCCTAGGTTGAGGAAGTGTGTCACTGTGGAGGTGGGCTTTGAGATCCATTTTCTCAAGCTTCTGTCAGTGAGGAAGTCAATCAACTTTCTGTTGCCTGCCTATCAACATGTGAGGACTCTCAGCTCCAGCACCATGTCTGCCTGCACGCTGCCATGCTCCTTTTCATGATGATAATGGACTGAACCTCTGAATCTGTAGTCGAGTCACCCTCAATTAAATATTTTCTTTATAAAGCTTGTCTCTTAACAGCAATAGTAAACCCTAAATAAGACACCTTTCTTGTTAACTTTCCAGCCCACCCCCTTCCCTGTCCTCTTCTTACCCACAAACTAGCTGGCCTGCTCTCCGAGACAGGTAGGGTGTTATGGCTACTGGTCAGCCTGCAGGGTGATGATCTCTTTACTTACTCTGTGTTTGGAGCACTTTGTTGACATTCTCCAAACTGCTCTGAAGTCTTTGGACCTTTGCATTCAAGTTGCTGGCTTTATCCAGATCTCTTTGCAGCTCTGGGAGTTTGGAACTGAGATTATCAACATCCACCCATCTTCTTATTAAGTCACTAATCTGAGCACTGGCTTGTGCCATGCTGATCCTCAAAGACAAGATCTGAGAATGCACACGGGTGAGGCTGGTGTTCAGTGTCTGCATCTGAACTTCAGCCTTCTCCACATGGCCTCTGTCCTTCTCAAGAACAGAACCCAGGGTGCTGATATTGTTCACACGACCTCTCAACATCTCAGCATCACTCTTCACATCCAATATTTTGTTCATCAACCTGGGATCTGGGTTTGAAAAGGTCAAAAGGTCAGTTGAAGGGATCCTAAGAAACAGAGGTAGGGTGTTGGCCCAAGAGAAGGGGGAGATTCAGGATCAAGCTTCCCAAAGGACCAAGACAGTCCAAGGGGCTGCCACCCACTCTCCACTCAGTCACTAATATACACATGTATGTACCATGGGCCACCATCTGTCAGGAACGCTGGTTGGCACAGGCAGGGAGGAGACCAAGAGGCCTCATGAACAAGCAGAGGGAGAGCCCAGCCCTGAAATTCCTTAGTATGGCCAGGGTGAACTTGGTAAAGGGGCACCCTTAGTCACCCCCTCATTACTCGTCACTGAGTCCCCTCTGAGACTATGAGTTAGTCCCCAGCCATCTCCTGTCAAAGACACAGCCACCAGCTAGGGCAGCACACCCCTCCCTCCTCTGCCCACAGACTGCTCTATGACCAAGGACAGGGCTATCTCTATGCAGACTCCAGAACATGAGAGGGATATTAAGCTATCTGCCCTTCCCTATACCTACATTTCATATTCTGTTAGGATCATAGGCATAGGAACCAAAACTCACCAATAACTATCAAAAGAGCCATGCGGGACTGAAATAACTCAGTAGGAAGAATACTACCTGAGTTAATTTCCCAACACAATATGGCAGGTCATAACTGTCCATAACCTCAGTTATAGGGAGATCCGATGCCCTCTTCTATCTTTGGGCACTAGGGCAGGTTGTGTACAAACTTACAAGCATGTAGTATACATACATGCAAGCAAAACATTTGCATACATAAAATAAAATACAAGATTTTCCAAAAAGAGTCCTATGAAAAAGGTGGTGCCAGAAACCACAAACAGTCAGGCATGATATCACACACCTTTTATCAGAGATCTCAGTGAGTTTCAGGCAGGCCTGACCTAACTGAGTCCAAGCCAGCCAGGGCTACATAGTGAGAACTTCTTTCAAATGAGAGAGAGAGAGAGAGAGAGAGAGAGAGAGAGAGAGAGAGAGAGAGAGAGAGAGAGAGAGAGAGAGAAGTGAGGGAGAAGAGACAAGACCAGGAGTCTAGGATAAGGTCAAGGTCAGTATTGGGGACTAGAAAGGGTGTGACTGAGAATCTGAGACCACACAGGTAGGCCTTGAAAAAAGAAGACATTCCCTCCCTATACTTTCTAGAGACTTGCCAGAAGGGAGAAAGGTGTGACCACAGAAGAGACCAAGAAGCTTCTAGAGGACCAAGAAGGCTCCAAGCATGGACATAAGAGAGAGTGAGGAGACTCTCTGCTGGTTTGGCCAAGTTCTCTATCTGCTCAGTGGAGAACTCAGTTCCTATGGGGTCAGGAGACATCACACTCACTCTTGGGTGCTATCCTCAAGGCTTTGAATTCAAGGGTCTCAGAGCTGTGAGTGACAGGATGCAAAGGGAGGCAAAGGCAGAGATGTAAAGCTTGGTGACTATTTCCTTAACACTGAAGAGAATCCCTGAGAACAGATCTTTCCTAATGTCAGTCAGAAAAATCTTCAAAGAAACCTGGGATAGAAGCAGCAGCAGGTCAGCTTCCAGAAACATCAGCAAAATTCCTGAAACATCATATACTGAAGACACCAAGGACAATAGAAAAAGGGTTTGGGTATCTGGGGACCTGGTGACTTACAGAAAATAGCTTGAAGCACAATACAGGTGACCAGCACCAATGCCAGACAGATGAAGGCCACACGGAGGCTGAGGGGTTTCCTTAGGACTGGAGACTGATCAGTCTTAGGAGGAGGCTCTGGAAAGAGACACAGAAGTTTGTTAAGGGTCAGTGAAGAGTGGTGATGGGCACAAGCACCAAGTGGGCATGGAGCAATAGCTGGCACTTGCCTCGAGGCCAGAGGGAGATGTTCTGCTTGTCCACTGTGAAGTGTGCATCGGGGGCCTCCCTCTCCTTCATCTCCACCTCTGGCACAGGAGCTTCTCTCTGCCTGTCTCCCCAAGGGCCTTTTATCCAGAAAGAAATGGGAAATGAGTCTCAAAACAGGTACCTGTGTCATGCCCAAGTTCCCTCTTCTTGGATTAGACATTTTGCCAGGCTGAGGCCACAGCCCAAAAGTCCGGGCTTTGGTTGTGGGATGTGGCACCTGGCTTCCTCCCTGGGACACAGACATTTGAATCATCTAATCTGAAGGTTCTTCTATTTCTCTTGTAAAGAGGCCCTCATCTATCATCCATCCTACATCTATCCCCCCACCCTACAAACACACATTGAGAGCCTTCTAAGAGCCCAATCCAGGACCTCAGAGATGAACTCCTCAGTTTTCTAACTCAGGCAGCTTGCAACCTGACAGAAAAAAATAACCTGAGCAAGTAAATTACAATACAGTGTGGAGAACATGGCAGTGGATGGATATGCACTGTGGCAAGCCACAAGAATGTATCATAGAGATTCAGCTGCGTATTAAAGCTACACTTTGACCGGCCAAGGGTCTGTCAAAAGGCAAGCCATTTATTATGAATATTTGGTGTTATCCAGCCTTTAATATTTCAGCTGTCTTCTGCTATGAAATTCTGGCAAGGACAAAATATTTCTAGACCTGCTGAACTTCTAGGTAACTAACTCCCCTGCTGAGCCTGGGAGACTAGCTGGAGGAAGACTCATAGCTTTGGGTCTTGTGCAAATGAAGTTCAGACTTCCCCCTGCCTTGAGGCCTAGTTGCTCTCCAGAGCAAGTAACTGAGAAAAAAAAAAAAAGAGAGATTTTTATGCTTCAAAGTAGAAGGTAGAACAACATTCCTGAGGAGGCAGAGAACCTCATGACAAGGAAAAGAAGAGGCAGGCATTTTTCTCTAGAACAGACAGAATGACTTGGCCAGAGAGAAGAGAGGATGACAGAGATTTTATAGACGATAAGGCAGAACTCTTGTAGGGTCCATCAGTGTACCAGGAGTAGAGAGCAGTAGAGATGGAGAATGAGGAAACAGAGGACAAAGATGAGGCTGGAAGCATAAGAGCTTAGTCATTAACAGGACTATGAGAGGAAATTGGATGGAACTGAAGCTATATAGATGGGATTTCAGACCAGAGAAATAAAGTAGATGGGTAAAGAGCTTGGTATGTCTAGAGTTATTCCTGTCCTGAATGCCTGATGCTCTGAATGCCTGATGGAGCTAGAGTTGTATTGATAGAATTTTCTCTTAGAGGAATTTTCTCTTAGAGGAATAAAGTTAACAGACATAAAAGCATAGTGTACCCAAATCCCCAGACCCTAGGTATTCAATAACGCACTATCAAAGGAGGTCCAGGGTGCAGAGTGATTGTATGCTGATTGAGGGAAGGGCACACTCAGTGTCTGGGAAATAAGACTAATGGTGTCTAGGGGAACTGTGGATAGCTCTGGTCCTATGTACATGTGATGTATGTGGCAGGGGTTAGGCATGGGTCTAAAGAGGCATCCAGTCAGATGATGAGGGTCCATTTCGATCATCTTAAGGAGTTTTACCTTCCTATGGGTTCAGGAAGGGGACTTCTGGCAGGAAAGGGACTTGCAAGAGCATTCTGAGGAGCTAGGGAGATAAGTGCATGCCACATAAGCATGAGTTCATATCTCCAGAATCCATGTAAGATCGAGGTACACCAGCAACCACCTATATCCCTAAGCTAAGGAGGCTTTGAAGCCAAAGCCAAGCTTTGAAGCCTAAGAACCTTTGAAGACTCTAAGAATCATGGTACATTGTGGACTCTAGAGAATATTTCTCAGAAGGTAGGAAAGAGAAGGCTGAAGAAGAAAGAAGGAAAAGAACAAGTGTGGTGCTTTCCTGTGAGCCGCACCTGGCCTGGCTCCAGAGAGTGGCTCCTGACCCTGATCCGTCTTCTGTTTAGCAGACACCTTTTCTTTCCCTTGTTGCCCTCTCTGTGATTCTTGTCTCAGAGTTTCCCAAGGATACAAAGGCTTGTGCAAAACTTGTTTCAGGAAACCAGAAAACCGTGGTACCTGAGAAATCGAGGAATTTGCACTTGGCCTTGTATTGTTGGGAGCTCCTTTCAGGTTGTTTTGAGCACATGGAAATTAACTGGCTAAACTGTAATGGAGAGAAATAAAAATGCTTGAGCCTAAGAGAAGGCTTTGGTCCTTTGAGACTGGCCCCCCCTGCAGCCATGAAAGGCTATATTCATTCTTTTGTGAGTTTTGTTTTTGTTGTTGTTGTTGTTTTCTCTTTTGTTTGTTTTGTTGTTTGTTTGTTTGGTTGGTTGGTTGGTTGGTTGGTTTTGGTTTTGGTTTTTTCTGACAGGGTTTTTCTGTGTAAAAAGACAGGGTTTTTCTGTGTAATTTTGATGCCTGTCCCGGATCTTTCTCTGTAGACCAGGCTGGCCTTGAACTCACAGAGATCCACCTGGCCCTGTCTGCTGAGTCCTAGGATTAAAGGTGTGCATCACTGCTGCCCAGCTAGATTCATTCTTAACATGCCTCTGAATCTTCTTTCCACACCCTCGTGAACCCACACACCCATGCCGTGACACACTGCAACAACAAGGAGGAAATGAAGAGGTTAGCACAGATAATTGAATGGATGGAGGGATGGGTGGATGGGTAGATGGGTGGATGCATAGGTTAAAGATAAACAGCTGGATGCATAAGTAGAAGAGAAGCAAATGAGATAATGAATGGAAATGTGTAAATGGGTTAATGATTGGACAGATGATCAATAGATGGATGGACAATGGGTGGAAAGATCAAGTGGAAGATCAGTGGATGCATGAATTGTAGAACAGTGAATGAATAGGAGGACAGAAGATCAGGATGTGGACTGATATGGACAGGGCAACAATGGAGAATAGATGGAGAGAAAATAAGATGAGTGGATGTATAATAAATGGATGACTTGATCACTGGTCAGAACTCCCCACAGTCTATAGCCAGGAACCTGTTTTCTAGAAGTTTCCACTTCTCACCACTGAATCCAGTTCTCATTTGCATGGGAAAGGCATAGCGAGGTGTAGCTAATACCTTACTTAGAAACTAATAATGGCTCTGGCCACAGGGCTGGAAAGCTGCCTCAGCTTCCCTGAGTGCTGAGGCTCAATAACAGTGTGATTGATATCAAGACCCAGGGAGGCAGGCTAATCAGCAGTCAAGGAAAGAGCTGCCTACCATTGCAGAGGATTCCCTGATTGGAAGCATCCTGCCTCCCTGCTCAGCATAGCCCCAACTAGCATCCCTTGGTACCCATAGCCCTTGCTACCTTTGCTGGCTGACTGAGCTCATATTAGAGCTGAGTCTCTGGGTGGGAAACCCAGATAGGATCCCACCATTCACCCTCCAGTCCTAGAAAGGAAGCTAGGAAGCAAAGATTGAGTTCCACCAGTCCTGTCTCAGGTCCTCCCGTCTTCCCTCTGTCTGCAGCTGCCCAGCATCTGCTCTGCTCTAGTCTTTGGTGGGAGCTTCTCCCTAAGCCAATTGCTGAATTGAAGCCATGCTGCTCTGAATTTTCAAGAATGGACCTGCTCTTCCTGCTGTTTACCTTGATTCCAGTCAAATGTATAAGGATGAGAATGTCTCTTCTGGACCTTCTTGCCTGGTACCTGTGATGGTTAATTTTAATTACCGATTTGGTTGGATTAATAAATGCTTAAGGCAGGAGTGAGGCACTCCTTTGGGTGTGTCTGTGAGGGAGTTTCCAGAGAGGATTCACTGAGGAGGAGAGACCCTCCCTGAGGGTGGATGGTAGCATCTCACAGACTGGGGAACAGGCTTGGAGTAAACAGGGAAAAGGAGAAACCCGTCAGAACTGCATTCCCTTTTCTCTACTTCCTGATCCACCAAGAGGTGAGAAAGCAGCTGTCGTGAGGTTCTGCCATTTGGTCCAATGGCCAATGAACGGTGCAGTTTTGACCAACGGGCGTGGTCTCCTGAGGATACCTGACCCATTAAGAACCGGCAGGTGCTTGTGGGGGAATAGGGATCTCATTCTCTCTTGGGTGACTTGGAGCTGGAGCAAGTGAAGGAGAAGTGTGGCTTGCACTTTGGTCTCCATCTCTCCCTTGGAAATTAAGAGGCAGGAGCACAGCTTCATTCTGTATTCATAAGTGTATTGTATTGATATCACCTTTTAATAAACCTGACCTAATCCCAAACTTCTGTTGTAGAATGTTATTTTAAGGTGTGTTACTTTTGTTTATGTTGCATTTGTTTAACTCTGTGAAGCTGTGTTACTATGCCTATCTAAACACCTGATGGTCTAATAAAGAGCTAAATGGCCAATAACAAGGCAAGAGAAAGGATAGGCAGGGCTGGGAGCAGAAAGAATACATAGAAGGAGAAATCTGGGAGGAAAAAAGAAGTAGCCAGAAAAGGAGGAGGCCATTAGGGACCAGCCACCCAGCAAGCCACAAAGTAAGAAACAAAGAAAGGTGTATAGGAATAGAGAAAGGTAGAAGCCCAGAGGCAAAAGATAGGTGGGATAATTTCAGTTAAGGAAAGCTGGCAAGAAACAAGTCAAGCTAAGGTCGGGCATTTATAATTAAGACTAAACCTCTGTGTGTGGTTTATTTGGGAGCTGGGTGGTGGTTCTCCCAAAAGAGCAAAAACAATCAAGAAGACTTCCATCTATGAGAGCCTTCTGCTGCCAGACAGGAGCCAGTGCCTCCTGATATTTCGGGTGGGCTGTACCCTCTGAGCTGTGAGCCGTAAGCTCCTCCTCCCTTGAGTTGCTTCTTGTCAGATGGTTCATCACAGCGGTGAAGAAAGTAACTAATAACCCAGTGCCTGTCTAAGCCAAGCCACTCCAGCCCTCTGCTCTGAGACCCACATCAACAACCTGGGCCCAAGGTCAGGAGGTGAAGAGAGTATGAGACCCTGGCAGAAGGGCCCAGGTATGCCAGGGCATGTGAGGGAAAAAGCTGACACCCAACATATGGGACATCTGGTCCCTTCCTCCTCTAGCAAGACCTTGATTTTCCAACAGAGAAATGGATAAGGAAGGTGTGTGTATACACAATACACTTTTTCCAGCCATGATGAAGTATAAAATTAAGGCTAGAGAGGTGGCTCAGTGGTTGAGAGCACTTGTGGCTCTTCCTGAAGACCAGACTTCACTTCCAGCACCCATATCAGGTGGTTCCAACCACCTGTAACTCAGGATCCAAGGGATTCAGTACCTTCTTCTGGCCTCAGAGGGTACCTGTGCACACAGAGACAAACACAGAGTGATATGTGACTGGAGGTGGTGGGAATGGGGGGTCGGCTGGGGGGAAGGGGAAGGGGGCAGGAAGGGGGAGAACAAGGGAATCTGTGGCTGTTATGTAGAACTGAATAGTATTGTAAAATAAAATAAATAAATAAATGAATATAAAAAAATAAATATTTTAAAAGAATAAAATTATTTTACTTGCAGGAAAATGGATACAACTAGAAAGCATCACATTGAATTGTTATGCCCAGATTAGGACCCCCAAAGAGACCACCAGGAGACCACATATATCCAGAATGCAATAGCAAGGTTTACTTCTTGGCACAATACAAGCTAGCAAGGAATCCTCATCCGCAGTGCCCAGCGCATCGAGGCAGGGAGGAGAGTTCCTCTTTCTTGGGGAGATTAGCTTTTGAAGGCAAAAACCACAGAATTCTTCAGAGAGGAGAGGGTTAGTATGGGTCCACCCTTGATTGGTCCAGTTTTCCTGAGTTTGGACTTTTATCTTATTTTTTGCTCTGTCAGGAGTTTTACAGCCCATCTCCAAAAATTGGTGATGTTATCTCAGGGGAGGGGGATGTCTCGTGGTTAGCTACCACCAGACAGTCTGATTTTGTACTTTTAAAACTTCTGACTTCACCCTGTCTGGGAATGGGGAACTGACTTGGTTCTGGCTATTGTAAGATGTCCCTTTCCTCAGCTCTCCGGGCCTTAGGGGGAACTGGGGTGGGGGTCTCTCAGAGTGAATTAGGTCAATTGCAGAAAATAAATCTATGTCTTCCTTCATATGTGGAGACTAAATTTTATATAGCTATATAGAATCACATACATACACAAATACATGTATACACACACTCGTGGTTTGAAAGTAGAAGCAAATCTAAGAAGACAAAGAGTGACCCTTTCCTGCAGAAATAAGAGGCCTGAACGATGAGGTGTCGAGTGGGAGGACCTGGGATTGAGGAATAAAGAAGAAAAAACAAGAGCTGGGACCAGGAGGTCTTGTACAAGTGATGACTTATGCCAAGACAGTTTATTTAAAAACACAGCATCTTATATACTATTTCAGGGGTAAATGCCAAAGTCAGCAGAGAGCTAAGTCAGACAACATTGTGAAGATAACCCAGGATATCTCAAACACAGCTGCCCTAGGACTCACAACCACAGTCCAGGGGGGAAGAGTGAAATTTCCAGAAACTGCAACCTTGACTCTTTGGAGGCTCACTGGCCCTTGCCAAGTCCACTCCTGGTCAAGGGCACAGAACTGACATTGCCTTTGTCCTTTCATCAAGGTCTCTGAGAAAGTCTTGGGTCAGTCAGTCTGGCTCTCAACAAAGGGGACCAGTGGAAATGGGAAGAACAAAAAAGAGAAGTTAAGAGGTTCAAGGAGAATATGCCCAGCATATCACACACACACACACACACACACACACACACACACACACACACACACACAAGCTTAAGTAACTTAATTTCTTTGTGAATTTTATTTATTTTCATTTCATGTGCATTGATGTTTTGTTTACATATACGTCTGTGTGAGAATGTCAGATCCTTGGAGTCACAGTCAGTTGTGAGCTGCCATGTGGGTGCTGGGAATTGAGTCCAGGTCCTCAGAAAGAGCAGTCAGTGATCTTTTTACTGAACCATATTTCTAGTCATTAGTTTAATTTCTTTAAGATGACTTTCTGTTTGTCATGGTGGCACAGTCCTTTAATCCCCAAAGTCCGGAGCCAAGGATAGGAGGATCTTTATGAGTTCAAGGTTAGCCTGGTCTACATATTGAATACCAGGACAGCCAGGGCTACACAATGAAACCCTTTCTCAAAAATATAAAAATTAGCCGGGCGGTGGTGGCGCACGCCTTTAATCCCAGCACTCGGGAGGCAGAGGCAGGCGGATCTTTGTGAGTTTGAGGCCAGCCTGGGCTACCAAGTGAGTTCCAGGAAAGGCGCAAAGCTACACAGAGAAACCCTGTCTCGAAAAAACCAAAAAAAAAAAAAAAAAAAAAAAAATATAAAAATTAAAAATAAATAAATAGTAGACTTTTCCCAAATGGGAGCAGATGTGTATGCTGAGTTAGAGACGGTCCCAGAGGTCCCAGGATCAGTAGGGAGCCCTGCTAGTCTAGGACCCCCTTTATGGGAACGGCAGGGTGGAGACATTTAGTTCAAATGGAAACAGGTTCAAGATGGTGTTCTGATCTCTGAGCCAAAGGCTGACCAGTGTGAAAGGGCAAGAAGCAGGGAGTCTTGGCTTGTGAGTCACCTGGGGCTTCAGGAAGAAAAGTTCCAGGCCACAGAAAGTTTCATTTCCTACTTTGCCCCCAGGAAGGAGTGAGTGCAAGCCTTCTTCCTGTGGAATTCACAGAGCATCCCTACCTGCTGACCCCTACCTGCTGACCCCTACCTGCTGACCCCTACCTGCTGACCCCTACCTGCTGACTCCTACCTGCTGACCCCTACCTGCTGACCCCTACCTGCTGACCCCCTACCTGCTGACCCCTACTGGCTGACCCCTACCTGCTGACCCCTACCTGCTGACCCCCTACCTGCTGACCCCCTACCTGCTGACCCCTACCTGCTGCTCCCCAGCTTCCTCCCTGAGAGGAGACAGCCACAACAAGGTGTCTGCTGTGGCCTTAGAGTGAAAAATCCAGTTCTCCAGCACTCTCGGGAGCAAACCAGCTCCTCCTAACCAAAGAGGAACTCTGCCTTAACCTCAAGACACCAAAAATCACTCTGTGACAAGAAAAGAAATGAAATATTTCTGTTTCCCTTTGCCGAGTTCCAAGGAGAGAAAGAGACAACTATATTCATTTTTCTGTTCCCCCTGGATGTGTTCCTGGGGTACTCAGACTTCCTCCTGAAATCGGAGGAGGAGGGGCCAATTTGGCCACTTTTTCCATTCTCAAGATGAGCTAGCCTTGTGCTTGCAGATGGAGTATGGGCAAGATTGACAAGAACAAAAGCAAGACTCCAGGGTGTGGAGACAAGACTCAGTTAAACTGGTAGAACGCTTGCCTGGCACACACAAAGCTCTGGGTTCAAGCCCCAGCACTGCATAAACCTGGAATGTAATCTCAGCACTTGGGAGACAGAGGCAGGAAGATCACAAGTTCAAGGTCAGTCTTGGCTATGCAGCAAGTTCAAGGCCAGCCTGGGCTACATGAGACCTAGTAGGGAGCAAGAGAGGGAGGGGAGAGGAAGGAGAGGCAGACAGACAGACAGACAGACAGACAGAGACACACAGAGAGAAAAGGGAGAACAGAGAGACAGAGACAGAGAGACTCCAGTAGTTTGAAGTGCTGGCCCCTCATTACTGAGAATCACCCCCCAAGAGTGGTGATCAAGCAACCACGGAGGACACCAGACTGGACAGTGAGGTGAGACTGAGTACAGTGAGGAGAGAGGAAGGAGGGAGAGAGGAAGAGCGTGTCAATACATGAGAGGAGAGGGTCAGTCGGGAGTCCCGCCCATCCCCAGGCCTGGAGAGACCCCTAGAGAGAACACGATAGGGACTCACCCAGTAGACTACAGACAGCTGAGGGGTCCCAGGCCCCTCTGGGTGTGTCCAGTACTCGTGACAGGACAGAGAAATGAAGGAGAAGCTGATGGGTACAGGAGAGACAGCAGGAAACAGACAGCTCCAGACCTAGCCCTCAGAACGAAGGGGAAACTGAAAGACTGAAGAAGATGGTCTCCACATAGACATCTCCAGGTCTCCGTTGGCCCTAGAAATGAGTCCCTCTTTTTATGGATTTCCAAGGAACAGTGGCAGTGTGCCCGAGTACAGGTTGTTACCATCCTGTGACAAAGGACAGGGAAGAAATGCGAAACTGAGTGAAAGTTTGTCACTGACCAGACTTGGCCACTCCCGGAAGGGAGCTGTTCTCAGTTCATTTCCCAGGCTGTGCGACAAGGACCACCTGCAAGAGTGGGTGGTTGGAACCCCAGACAGTAGGGTTTGGGGGAGGAGCTAGAAGGTGGCCAGAAGAGACATCACTTATGCACAAGAAAATTGCCCATGAGACACCCCCAACAATGCAGGGACCCAGAAAAAAAAAAACTGTGTCTAAGAAAATGAATAGTGTGTGTGTGTGTGTGTGTGTGTGTGTGTGTGTGTGTGTGTGTGTGTGTGTGTGTAGACCAGGAGTCCATGGTGCCACCCCTTACGTGTTTATACTGGAGCTCATGATCAGCTCAGCTGGCTGGCCTGAGGGTTCAGGGGATCCTTCTGTGACTGCCTCTCCTGTGCTGGGACTGCAGCTGCGCCTGATTCTATATGGGTGCTCGTTATCCACCTCTGGACTCATGCTTGAACTGCAATTTTTCCTGGTGGATAAAGCCATCTCCCCAGACTGCTGAGTCAGCATTCTTCAAGTGTATGTACTTACAGAAAACCACGTGATGTTTCAAAACTCCTACGAGTCCTGTGGAATGAAAATATCCCAAGTTCTTTCCCCTGCTTTCTTTCCATTCTTTCCTGAGGCTGGGCCTCACTGTGCAGCCCTGGCTGTCCTGGAACTCACTCTGTAGACCAGGCTAGCCTCAAACTCACAGAGATCCGCCTGCCCCTGCTGCTGGGATTAAAGGCGTGCACCTCTACACTCAGCTCCTCTAGCTTCTTGAAGCCTGGTCATCATGCACAGTTACCACACCATGCAGCCACAGACCAGCTCCCCTCTACCTCGGCCCCTATGTAAATGTCGCTTTGGTGCCCACTAATCAACCAGAATGTCACTTAGAATTTCCTCCACCTAGAAGTTGCAAAGATCAGATTTCTGCCTTTCCAAACAAGGAAACCTCATCTGCCATCTGGAGTGAGGCAGGCAATGGGGCTGGAGGAGGGGAGCACAGTAGGGTAGACAAGGGGGCCTCCATCTCAGACCTAAACTCAGCCTGTCACGGAACCCCGGAGAGGTGCTAATCTGACGGGAGGCTGAGCTTCTCTGACTTTTTTTTTTTTTTGGACCTGATTTTTATGGTTTATTAATATGATCATGGAGGGTATATCCTGCCTGAGATTCTGTCCATGGACGAGAAGAAACAAGCAAGAAGGCTGCTTACAAGGAGAATTGGAAGGAGACAGTGAATTTGCTCTGTAACCAGGTTTGATCCCTCCATATCCGGCACTAGTGAAGTTAGGAGTCCCGGAGCACCACAGACCCCAGGTCCAGCTCTTCACTCTGCAGCCCCAGCCTTTGTCTTCAGGACGGCACAGAATGAGCTGCCAATTATTGCCAGGAAGGGAGAGAAGAGCAGGCAGGGAAGCTGAGTGCATTTTTGCCAGCATGGAAGATGTCATAGAACACCCAAGGAACCCATGGGAGGGAAACTGTCCACCTGACCACACTGGGCAGGAGTTAGCACGAGCTCTTCAGCAAGGAGGAACCAACGCTGACGACAGCAAGAGCTGTGGCAAGGGTCCTGCCACCCATTCATTCAGATGTCACACTGCTCCTTGGGGGATGGTGGAATGAGAGCTGGTGGTCAGTGTATAGTTACATGGTGCGCATGAATCACAAATGGCATGCTTTCTCAAGCCTCACACACAGTTTGGTGAAGTTACTTGGCCTTGACCACAAAGATCTGGCTTGCTGATCAGATTGAGATTCCCAGAGCTCAGAATAGGCAAAAGTGTCCAGCTCCGTGTACCCCATACACCACAAATTAAACCTAATTCCAAATCCAGAGAAAGAGTAGGGCCACCGGGCTGGAGAGATAGCTCAGAGGTTAAGAACACTAGCTGTTCTTTCCGAGGTCCTGAGTTCCATTTCCAGCAACCACATGGTGGCTCACAACCATCTATAATGAAATCTGGTGCTCTTCTGGCATGCAGACATATCTACAGAACACTGTATACATAATAAATAATAAATCTAAAAAAAAGAGCAGGGCCACCAAGACCATGAAGTCCTACAATCTTACATCTGTGGGGTTGTCAACTTGATAAGATTTAGACTCTCCTCTGAGAGTCAGGAAGGTGACTGAGTGGGTGAAAGTCCATACATAGCAAGCCTGCACCTGAATCCAGAACCCACATCAAAAAGCCAGATGTGGTGGCACACGTCTGTAATCCCAGCAAGACTGGAGGCGGAGACAGGAGAACCTCCCAGAAGCGCTTGGGCCAGCTAGCCTGGAATACAGAGCACAGGAAAAACAAGCAAACTCTTGCCTCCTTAACAATCTCTGTCTTTGTCTCTCTGTTTCTCTTTCTCTCTCTCTCTCTCTCTCTTTCTCTCTCTCTCTCTCTCTCTCTCTCTCTCTCTCTCTCTCTCTCTCTCGATCACACACACACACACACACACACATATACTAATAAGAATGACAATAATAATAATAATAATGAAATATTTTAATGTAAAGGAGACACACTTCTAGGGCAGTAATTCTCAACTTTCCTAAATGCTGCAACTTTTTAATACAGTTCCTTGTGGTGTTTTGACCCCCAATCATAAAATTACTTTGTTGCTACTTCATAATTGTAACTTTGCTACTGTTATGAATCGTAATATAAATATCTGATATGCAGGATATCTGTTATATGCCCACCTAGGGCTCATGACCCACAGGTTAAGAACCTCTGCCCTAGAGGATGAAATGAGAGGGTAAGGCCCACCCTCAAAATGGAAATTACCTCCTAACATTTGTACCAGTTATAATGAAGGTTGGTGAAAACCTCATGTCACCAGTCTGCCTAGAGCAAGTGATTCTATCGCTGCTGTTTCCATCCTCTGTGAACATCAGACCCCTTCAGCCTTCCAGTGTGAACTCAATAGCAGCAGCCCTTCAGGGAGCGCCAGGTCTTGTGCATTAGATGGGAACTGCTGAGCCTTGTGAGTGGAGCAGCTGCAGGGATCTCAGCCTCTCTATATTGTAGACGGTCATTGTTGAACTTCCCAGAGCCTGGATGTATGTAAGGCAACCCAATCCTTTCAAAATATGGACACTTTCTTTTCGTTCTGTTCCTCCATAGTTCCCTAATTCAATACCCCATATCCCAGCAGGACACCTGTCCTCTGCAAACTACAATCATTAGGTCAATAAATTCTATAACCCCAACAAGTATCACAATTGGGTAGCAACTTAGGAGTATCTCTGTCACCTCAACAGTCAAGTAAAGGGAAATAATATGACATGGAAGAGGCTGGAGAGGTGGCTCAGTGGTTAAGAGCACAGGTTGCTCTTCCAGAGGACCTGTGTTTGATTCCCAGCACCCACATGGCAGCTCACAACCATCAGAACTCCAGTTCCAAGAGATCATCTATCCTCTTCTGGCTTCTATAGTCATTGAGCAAATACATGGTACACAGACATGTATGCAAGCAAAAAAAATAAGAATTTAAAAAGAAAAATATGCATTACATGGAAATGCCCAAATCAGTAGCACTAAGCATGATGTGCCCCATGAGGTACCATGGAGATCACAGGTGTCTGAAAGTATCTTGCTGCTCTGGCTCAGGGTTAAGGTCCTTGAACCAGAAAGGGGGGAAAGACATGAGCCGTCTTGTGGCCACAAAGTCAGATGTCCTGACTCAATCCCTGCCTTAACTGCCTTAGAGCCTCAAGAGTGCATATCAAGTCTTGAAAGAAGCAGTCCACCACCACCTATCAGTCACAGAACACAAAATACATTCCCAGGGATCAAAACACCTCTCAGAGCCTCTCAACTTTATCACATGACTTGGGTTTACCAAGCCCAACATATGTATTCAGCAAGCAATGGGAGGCAGAGGCAAGGAGTCCACTCTCAAGATCCTGCAAGGCCACTTCCTACCCACACCACAGGACAAGGAATGTATTTCTCCTCAGGCCTCAGAATACCCAATAATGAGGCTTTTCTCCAGTGGTAGACTCTAGGAAGCAGAGAAGAGACACTGGCTACAGATTTGAGATCAAAAGACTGACACTCTTAAATGCCATCGGGGAGACACAAAGTAAGGGAGCGATGCACAGACCCCAGGATGAGGTGTAGCCTGAGCCCTGATCTGCTGGGAGTTCTCTAGCCCCAGAACACGTTCATCCATTTGCACCAGTGCCACCAATAACAGGCCTTTGCTGGGTGGAGGTTCTGTCTGTAATCTCCAGAATGAAGAGTTCCTCTATGCTGGCCACAGAGGCCTGGCTGCCCACCCACAACCACCACCACCACAATGCCCTAAGTGAGCATGATTCCCCACCCTGAATGTGGCTCCTGATCACATTCTCAAAACAGGTGACTTACCAGGGAAAACCCCTGGGAACTGGGTACTTTCTTGGAGCAAGATCCATCCGTGCCACAAAGCCCCCATGCTTGGCCACCAGTGACATGGTAGGAGAGTGACATATGTGTCACAAGAAACAAAGTCCCTTTCCAAAGATGGCACAAAACTCTAGGGATAGGATGGCATTTCTTGGGTGTGAAGGCATTGGGGTATGTAGCAAAGGATCAGTAGGAACCAGTGGAGGTTGGATGGAGGGTGGCTGGGCAGAACTTGTGAAGGGATATTCTACACAACTTTGTGGCATCTGGGGAAGCTCCTAGTTTTGGAAGTGTCTCTGTGACTAGCAGGCAATCTTGTGTAAGATTGTGTATGAATCCTTTCTTCCCCCTGTCCATGCTTTTCTCATTTTATTGTTGTTAGGGCTGACACTAATGACTCTGTTTTGATTCTGACACCTTCATGCATCCTTCCCTGATATTTTCAGATCTAGCTGTCACGGTCTGTGACTCTGGGTCCATTCTTACTGAAACAACCACAGTCTCCTTCTTTTCGTCCTGAATAATTGATAATAGCAAGTTTCTCCTGCAGAAAAAAAAGATGTTAAGAGAATAGAGATCTCTTTGTTTTTTATTTCCTTTCCTGTGGAGGTCAACAGATCCTGTTCTTGGCACAAAGCACCATGGATGTGTGCAGTGGCCAAGGCATACTGGTTATCAGCATAGATGTTTACAGCATAGCTATTTCCCTCCCTTAGTGCCTGGGTCAAGGCTATTGGTTCTGCCTTTTGAGCTGATGTCTCTTGGGGAAGAGATTGGGACCAGATTACCACCATGAGCATCACCACACCTGTTCCTGAATACCTAACCCCATCTTGTACATAGTTGCTTCCACATGTATATAGGGTCATATCTGCCATCTCCAGGGGCTGGTCTCAGAGGTCTGGTCATCCTTATTACAGGTGGTCAATGACCTGGGCACAGTCGTGGGCTGGCTGCTCTTCAGGGTCAGGAAGGAAGGAGGCTGGGTTCAACACTGCAGAAGCTGAGAAACCGATCCTGGGTGCATCTAAAAGGAGACCTTGATAAGGGTGAGGTGTGTGTTACACATCCTGTCCTCAGAAGCTCTCGGAAGGAGCACTGTAATGTAGTGAGGACTGGTGACAACCAGCTCCTGTCCCATGGTCAGTTTATCAGTTTCCTTTAGCAATAGTGCATGGCGGCAATGGTCCGGATGCAGGTGGCCATCCTGCTAGATATTCAGATAAATAAGACACAGGCCTTCTCCAGGGTCCCAAAGTTTGAGTTGGTACGTCTTTGGCCACCCCACTTTGTTTACCCACAAACAAGTGGAAAGTTAACAAAGTCAGGTAACCCTGAGTGCTGGGCTGACATCAAAGCCTCCTTGAGCTTTTGGATTTCCTGCTTTTCTTTGATTCCCAGCTCAGGAGGCCATTTCTCTTAGGACCTGGTATAATGGTTTTGCCATTTCTGCAAACTTGGGTATCCATATCTACAGTATTCAACTGTGCCCAAAGAATTCTCTCACCTGCCATTTATCTTGTGGCTTGGGGATATTTAAGATAGCTTGGATCCTGCTTGAGGACAGAGTCCTGTTGCCACCCTCTAAGCAATACCCCAGATAAGTCATCTTATTGGAGCACAATTGGGCCTTTGGGGCAGACATGCAGTAGCCCAGCAGCTGGTGCATTTTAAGCAATTTCTCAGGTTTTTCTGGCACTGTGTTCTTAAACCCCTGCAGTAGTTGGGTCCAGGTCAGTTGTTCACTATACCCTGACTTGGGTCTGTCCATTCAAAAGCAAATATAGTTGGCTTATAGGGATCTGGGGTACAGAGAAAATGGTGTCTTTCAGGTATATACAGTTTTCCTAGATCTAATAGGCTCTCCAAAGTGTATTTGTTTGGCCCAGAAGGGTAGAAAATTTCCATTCTCTTATTGCTTTCCTTAAGTCATCAACAGGACAATAGTATCTAGTGCCAGGCTTAACAACAGAGAGCAGTAGAGTGTTACAAGGTGATAGCAGGGGACCAAAATTCCCGCAACCCTAAAGCAGATGCTGTGCTTTCTGATACCCACCAGAGCTGCTCTTGAAATGGGTACTGTTTAACACTCATAGGCAAGGCTGATCTTGAGAACTGAAAAATTGGCAGCTAATATGCAGTAAAAAAAAAAAAAAAAGATACCTAGAAACGTCTTACAGTCAGCCCAGGTGGGTTGATGGGTAAAGAAAAGTTTCCAACAGGCTGATGAGAGCCTGAGGCTCTCACAGAGGGAGGGTTCTGTATCTTCCAGTTATACAAATCACTGGTCAAAAAAGGAGCATAAACTAGAAAAGAAGGTCTGGGCCTCTGCTCCCTATCAGCCCCTTCCTCTGGCAGGGATGGGCACCCACTAGGGGGTGCTTCTCTAAGAGAGAGAACAGCAGGGGACTGGCTCAGCTGGAGGGGAGCATAAGCCAGTCCTCTCCTGGAGTGTGATGGAAGGACAGATATAGAGAGATTCCTGAACTGCAAGCACATCATCCCCTTCAGAAAGTCAGATCCTGAACTGGCTGGATGTTTGGATTGTGAGGTGAGGAAACCTCTGCTGCTAACACCACCTCCTCCTCCTCCTCCTCTTCCTCCTCCTCCTCCTCCTCCTCCTCCTCTCCTCCTCCTTCTCTTCCTCTTCCTGCTGCTGCTGCTGCTCTTCCTCCTCCTCCTGTTCCTCCTCCTCTTCCTTCTCTTTCTCCTTCTACTCCTCCTCTTCTCACTCCTCCTCCTGCAGCTCCTCATCATCATCATCCTCATCTTCCGAAGCCACCTCTTCCTCCTCCTCCTCCTCCTCTCCTCCTCTTCTCCTCATCCTCTTCCTTCTGTTCCTCCTCTAATTCTTCCTCCAGGACTAGAACAAAAAGTTCAGGCATTTTACTTAGGTTTTTGCTCAGCCTCTGATTCATTGACTTGGTGACTCATAGGAACCTTTTAAGGGCCTAACATCTCTGCCAAGGAGGAGATTCAGGAGGAAGAAGAGCCAGCAGTCAGTGTAAGGAAACTGTCAGGGGAGCCAAGGTTGCCTGTGACTACTTGTTAGACTCTCTTGGCAGTTTGAGGGTCAAATGGCCCTGCATCAGGCCATCCCACATCAAAAGTGGGCCGTTCTTGTGCACAGAGTGAACAGCTGTCTAGGTGACATCTTAGCTCTGTGGTCTGCCTTGCAGAACTCCTGGAAATGTTGCAGCAACTGGGGCAACTTGGCTGTGCTCAGTCTGGTTCCTATTTCTGCAAGAAAACATATAAGCACACCAGAAACATGTCTGTGTGCCTGGAGACTGGGTCTGTGATCACTTCTGATCTCCCCTATGTCTCTCCAAATGTCCAGAACTCTAGAACAACTCATGATGGATCCTATTTTAAGCACGCTACAGCTGGTAATTGTTTGGTTTTGTTTTCATTTTGTTAATATGCAGTAATCACAGGCTGGAACTCCCCTGGGAACCCAGGTCCACAAATATGCCTACCCCAACTGTTCACCCCCAGGGCCTCTGAGTTGTGGGACTTGCCCCCATCTAGCACCCGACCTCAACTAGTGACTCGAGACTTTGTGGCAGCTGTGGAATCAGGCTTCCCAGGGCCTCCAAGTCTGCCCCAGACTTGCCCTCACTAGGACCTATCCCGGACCCAGGCTCTGAATCTGTGTTCTCCCAGGATCTTGCTGGGTTCTCCAAATGTTATGGAGCTTGAGACTATTGGGGGGGGGGGGGGCGGGAAACACCATCCTCAATTCATATTATAATTAGCCAAATTTATTAAAACTGCTAGCAGGGCTGCAGTCTCTAACCCAAACCAAAGACCTGCCACCCAGAGGGAGGTGAAGGAGGGGCTTTTAAAGGCAAAAGCCACAGAAGCTATTCTGCTTGTCCAAGAGTGAGTGGTCAAGGAGACTTTAAAACAGTTCTTGAATATCTACCAAAGCAAGTTACAGAAGCCAAAATATAGCAGTTTGTCATAGCCTAACAACAGATGGTCACATCATGGCTGTGCATTTCTGAGGGGAGGTCAAGAAGCCAAGGTTGCAGGGAACTTATCTTCCAGGAGTTTGAGTCAGGAATAAAATGGCTATTAGGTACCAAGGTGGATGCCAACCACAAAATGGAGTTTCTTTAGCCATCACATTGAAAACTAAATGGAAGGCAGCTGGTTCCATGGTGGGGTGCTAGACAGATTGGGGAGCTTTTCAACAGGTGATTGTTAAGAGCAAGGGGCCTCAGGCTGAGGTCTTTGGAGACCTGGGAGGCTCAAAGATGTCCTGACCCTAAACACAAGCCTACAGCCTGGTGTGGTGGGGCACACTGTTAGTGCAAGTACTGAAGAGGTGAGAGCAGAGACAGGCAGATCTCTGTGAGTTCCAGGCCAAGCAGGACCACGTAGAGAGATCCTGTCTCAAAAAAATAAAAACAAAATTCTGCCCTCTGCTCTCCATCCTTCTCCCTCAGCAGTAACCTGCCAACTGCACTCTTAAGAAGGGAATGTCTCACCAGGCTGTGGTGGTGCACCACTTTAATCCCAGCACTTGGGAGGCAGAGGCAGGGAGATCTCTGTGAGTCTAAGGCCAGCCTGTCTGCACAGTGAGTTCCAGTACACCCAAGACTACACAAGGAAACCCTGTTTTGAAAAATAAAAATAAAAATAAATAAAGGAATAATGGAATGAATGAAGATAGGAAGGAGGAAAGAAGAAATGAAGAAATGAAGGAAAGAAGAAAGGAGAGAGGGAGAGAGAGAAGGAAGGAAGGAAGGAAAGAAGGAAGGTTTCTCCTGAGATTCCTCAATGGAGTCCTGCTCACACCCCTGCATTCTCTCTGCTGCCCCCTGTTGGTGACTCCTGTTTTCAGGCCTTGGTCTCAGGATTCTAGCTCATGTCTTGGAAACCCAGACTCTGTGAAGAATGACGACCTCACCAAGTTTTCCCTGGGGAACAGAGCTAGAGAACAGAAGTTGACTACCCAGGAACTCCAAGGAGAGACTTTTGTCAAACCTAACCATAATTAATAAAAACTGAAGATAAGCCCTGCCTGTGGTTATTGGTTTGTCCAGGACCAGACAGCCCTTATTCTTTATTTTTTATCCTCTATCTGAATGTACCCCAAGACTGCATGTTCTTTTAGGTTCACAGTGGCCACTGGGAATGAAAACCTGCACTCTAAGGCTTTGAGCCAAGAGGTATTTACAGCAGAGAGGACTTTGTCTGCACAGGGCATAGCAAGAGAGGGAACACAATGGAGAGGAGAGGTAGGAGACCCAGACTGCTGTGGTGGAGGGGTCCTGAGCATGTGATGGCCTGGTGGATGAGGTAGGGGAGCTCAACCAGGGACTCAAAAGAAGGCAGAGGACCTGCCAGTCCCGACCTGCACTGGGTTAGCTCAGTCAAGAGAAATGGGATTCAAACCTCAGAGAAAGTGGATAAAGAGGTGATGGAATATGGTGTGGACAGGGTGACCAAAAACAGCTATTCCCACAGAAACCAGTCAGAGGCCCCTGCCAGTGCTCCTAAATAGACATATGGGAATTGTGGTCTCAACTAGAGAGAGCCTCGTGTCAATATGGGAAGAATCCCTTAGTTACCCTGAAGCAAACTGTCCCCTCTGCCAAAACAGGATCTTGTACACCAGACTGGCCTCCAACTCACTATGAAGCTGAGGATGACCTTGAGCCTCTGATTCTCCTCCACCTCCTCACTGCTGGGACCACAGGTTTGCACCACCACCCCTGTGTGTGGTCCTGCAGCTCAGACTGGGGTCACTAGTGCCAGAAGAGCACTTAAACCTCTGAGCCACACTCCAGCCTTCTGACAGACTTTTGTGTTTTGTTCTTTCTGTTATAATTTAAATTTACAGGACTGAAGAGATGGGTCACCAGTTAAGAACACTTACTGCTCTATCAGAAGGCCAGGGTTTGGATGTCAGCATCCATGTCAGGTGGTTCATAAACATCTGTAAACATCTGCTTTAGGGGATTAGACACCCTCTTCTGAACTCTGTGAGCACACACACACACATACACTCATGTCAAAAAAAAGTAAGTCTTTAAATTTATTTGCAATGGACACATAAAAACATGAAATATTTACACACTTTGAGAGTAGCATGAAGTGTTCAATGCATGTATAAAGTGTATAGTGTTTAAATTGGGCTAAACATGTCTGTGTCCTCAAACATTGGTCATGTTTGAATGTAGCTTTAATATATGGTCAGCAAAAGCTTCTTAGAAGGATCAGGAAAACCCAAACAAAATATTCTACAGATGTCGGGGTACTGACCTGCCTCACCTGGGCAGCAGGAACATCTACATCTTCTCCATGTCCAAGTCCTTTTAACCCAATCCCCTCCAAGGCCCTCCAGGGACAGAGTTCCCAGCCAAGACAGATGGATTTCATGATATGTTCGGGACATTTTCAAGCAAGAAAAACTTAAGGTGCAGAGCAATCTTGGTGTGTCAGGGAGAGCATCTCCTCAAGCGGGATCACTGTTGGAACACAAATGCTGAACCCAGGGCCAGGCCTGTCATGGGACTGCCTGGATACCAGGTCGCTTACAGATGAAAAGGAACCTATAGTCACAGGAAGCATCATTCCAGGCCTGGGGGGAGGATGACTTTATATTGGCACAATGTTCATTGCTCCCAGTATTGTTGGGTTCACCTGGAATCCAGAACCTACCAAGTGAGAACAAAGACACTTTATTCACCTAGTGGAAGGCCTGCCTAGAATGTAGAGAGGCCTGCATTGGATCCACAGCACCAAGTACACTGGCATAGTGGCATATGCCTTTATCCCAACACTCAGGAGGTAGAGGGTAGAGGCAGGAGCATCAAAGTCAACCTAGGCTACAGAGCAAGTACCAAGTCAGCCAGAGATACATGAGATACTGTCTTAAAAAGGAGTTATTTTAGACACCTCAGTGGGTTAGGACCCTGGCAAGCAAAATTGATGGTCTGAGTCTAATCCCCAGGATCCACATAGTATGAAAGAGCCAACTTGGACAAGTTGCCCTCTGACCTCTACACAGATGTGGCACATGTCCTCACACAAACACCATGTACAACACACAACTAACTAAATAAATAATTTTGATGGGCTGCCTCAATCCTGGTGTTCATCCTTGGAGACAATACTGCAAGGTGCTGCTCCCAACCCTAAGAAGGTGAGTAGACCTTCCTCTCTAAGCCTGTTGCTGTGCCCCTGCCCCCTTCTCTCAAGGCTCTCACAATCCCATACCACATAGGCCTGGACTTGGGTCACTCCCTCACCCAAGCTGGGCAGAACATCTTGCTGCCAAGACCACAGGACATACAGGGTCCTAACTGGACCCAGGTACCACCCTGTGAGCAGCAGCAGCAGTTAGCTGGGTGTCCACCTCAGCTGCCACTGTGCTAGAAAAGGGCAGTGCACAGCCCTGTGTTCATGGGAACTCTCCACCCAGCAAGCCAGGCTGGGGCGGGGGGGGGGGGGGGGGGGGGGGGGGGGGGGGAGTGCACAGCCCTGTGTTCATGGGAACTCTCCACCCAGCAAGACAGGCTGGGGGGGGGCAGTGCACAGCCCTGTGTTCATGGGAACTCTCCACCCAGCAAGACAGGCTGGGGCGGCCACAGCAGACTCACTCACCTTCTACTTTCCTCCATGTTGAATGAGGTCTTATCCACCCAGTACCAGTCCCCTTCATTCCCTGCCTTGGTGAGACCAATCCAGAGTGGAAGCCCATTTGCTGCCTTGTAAAGAAACTCCTGTGAGGAACACAAAATAAGTGAGGGCATGCCACCAACACACCTCTGAGTACCTACCTGTTGAGTACTCTACACTTGTGCACAATGGCAGCCCCTGAACTTGACAGTGCCCCCAGGAGATTCACAGAATCACTGGTACAGCATCTTCTCTCAGCACCTCATTGCCCAAGCCTTGAGCCCAGAGCCCACTTCCAAGTCCTAGATGCTCTTTCCTTATCAGCTAGCAACTTGGAGCCTGTGCTCTCCAGTGAGGTGCTGGAGAACAAGGGAGACACAGCCGGCCAGGCATGGCAGCAGATGCCTGCAGTGCCTGCACTCTGGAGTCTGAGGCCAGGGGATTGAGAGTTCAAGGCCATCCTGAGTTGTATACTAAGACCCCAATCTCAAAAGAAAAAAAATGTTGAAAGAGAGAGAGAGAGAGAGAGAGAGAGAGAGAGAGAGAGAGAGAGAGAGAGGAAAAAGAAAATTCAGCTAAACTGAAAAAAAAGAACATCAAGGGATTGGCCTAATGGTAATATCTAAATTACATGATTAATTTTGCCAGAGACTAGAAGACCCTATGCCTCTGTCACTCCTTTACCCTCCGGGGCAGGCACTATTTCATCAGTTCACTTAAGGTGAGGCCTGGGAAAAGTAAGTCATCTCCCCAAGCTCCAGGACATTTTGATGGCAGACTGTGACACTCAGCATCACTCTGCTTCACTCCTCCAGCTCCCAGATCATGAGCCCCTCTACACTCCGTCACCAGGAGGGAGGCCTCCTGGGTCCTGGGGCATCACTAATGTTGTTCACAAATTATGTCTATTCGCTGGCACATGGAAAGAGCGCCCCCTCTTTGAAGCTAGCAGGTTTGTGTGACTGGCTCTTGCTAGGGACATGTGAACAGAAATGACATGTTAGCTGAGTGTAGAATATTTAACATCAATGAAGCTGGCAGTGTCTCCTTGCTGCTTCAGCAACTGTGAAGTGTGGTGAAATAAACCCTCCCACAGCTTAGGTCCTTGATACCCACACTTAGAGCACACCTGCTGTCCCTCAAAGATGGGCAGTATACATGAGAAATAAACCTTCAAGGGTGGAGAGCCTAGGGAGATGTCCCAGTGGGTAGGAGACCTTGCTACTCAAGCATGAGGCTCTGTCCTCAAATCCCTGGCACCCATATAACCCCAGCCTTGTGGAAGGCAGAGACACAGGATCACTGGGACTTACTTGCTAGCTACCAGTGAGTGCTCAGGAAAGAGACAGAGTGATCTAAAAGACAATTGATGTCCTCCACATATGCATGGGTGCATGCTCCTGCACCCCTGCACACACACCACACACACACACACACACACACACACCTGCACACAAAGAAATGAGCCTTCATCCTTAGATCATCTACTGTTGAGGAATTTTTGTTACTGCAGCAAACTCCTGCCCAGCCTCTCTCACATGCCTTCCATAGAGTCTGTGATGATTGCACTCACTTGCTCTGAAACTCAGCCATGGAGAGGAATCTCAACCTGGAACTCCAGCTGTCTGCTTCAACTTCCCCAGTCAGTTTTTGCTGGATGTTCGCAGCTCCTGACATGATGATGTCACCTTCCAGCTGTTATCTGTTCTTTTACTTGAAAGCCTTACCCAAGGGGATACTCTGCTCCTCAGGGACTCTCTACTGGGAACTCCAACCGAGGGTCTCAGTCGTCTTTCCCCAGTTGATTTCTGCTGCATGTTTTGAGTGCCCAACTTGATGTTTTGCTATATCAATCTATCACCCATGTATCTGGCTATCAGTCATCTATCCATCTGTCATTTGTTATTCATTCTTTTATTTATAGTTCACTATATACTTAATAAACTCACTCTCTCAAAACCTAAAATACGCCTTTTTTAGACCATACGGAACACCAGGACAGACTCCCTAATGCTTCTACACTCTGCACCTTAGTGTAGAGACCCAAGCTAGGCCTGATGTGGTCTCTCTCACTGGCCCAAGTTCTCTCAGTCTGACAGTTAATGTCTTCCTTGTTAACTTTCCAGCCCACCCCTTCCCTGTCCTCTGTCTACCCACAAACTAGCTGGCCTGCTGTCCGAGACAGGTAGGGTGTTATTGCCAGTGGTCAGCCTGCAGGGTGATCTTCTCTTTACTTACTCTGTGTTTGGAGTACTTCGTTGACATTCTCCAAGCTCCTCTGCAGTCCTTGGACCTTTGCATTTAAGGTGCTGGTTTTATCTGGATCTCTTTGCAGCTCCAGGATTTTAGAACTGAGATTATCAACTTTTTCCCAGTTTCTTGTTAATACCTCGATATGAGCACTGGCTTGTGCCATGCTGGTCCTCAAAGACAGAATCTGAGAACGCACACGGATGAGGCTGGTGTTCAGTGTCTGCATCTGAACTTCAGCCTTAACCACACGGCCTCTGTCCTTCTCAAGAACAGAACCCAGGGTGCTGATATTGTCCACACGACCTCTCAACATCTCAGCATCACTCTTCATATCCAATATTTTGTCCATCAACCTGGGATCTGGAGTTGAAAAGGTCAAGAGGTCAGTTGAAGGGATCCTAAGAAACAGAGGTAGGGTGTTGGCCCAAGAGAAGGGGGAGATTCAGGATCAAGCTTCCCAAAGGACCGAGACAGTCCAAGGGGCTGCCACCCACTCCCCACTCACTCACTAATATACACACGTGTGCACCATGGGCCACCATCTGTCAGGAACGCTGGTCGGCACAGGCAGGGAGGAGACCAAGAGGCCTCATGAACAAGCAGAGGGAGAGCCCAGCCCCGAAATTCCTTAGTATGGCCAGGGTGAACTTGGTAAAGGGGCACCCTTAGTCACCCCTCATCACTCCATCACTGAGTCCCCTCTGAGACTATGAGGCAGTCCCCAGCCATCTCCTGTCAAAGACACAGCCACCAGCTAGGGCAGCACACCCCTCCCTCGTCTGCCCACAGACTGCTGTATGACCAAGGGCAGGGCTATCTCTATGCAGACTCCAGAACATGAGAGGGATATTAGGCTATTTCTGCCCTTCCTTGTACCTATATTTTATACTCTACTAAGATCATAGGCATGAGAACCAAAACTACCCAATAACTATCGAAAGAGTCCTGTGGGACTGAAATAACTCAGCAGGAAGAACACTTATTCTTGCAGAAAACCTGAGTTAATTTCCCATTCCGTATTGTGTATAGCAGCTCATAACCATCCGTAACTTCAGTTCTGGGGAGATCCCATGCCCTCCTCTCTCTTCAGACTCCAATACATGTGGTGTACAAACACACAAGCAAAACATTCACATATATAAAATAAAATAAAATAAAATAAAATTATAAAAATGAGGCCCATTCAAAAAAAGAGTCCTGTGAAAAAGGCAGTGCTAGAAGCCAGGAACAGCTGGGCATGGTATCACACACCTTTAATCCCAGGACTCGAGAAGCAGAGGCAGAGGCAGGCAGATCTCAGTGAGTTCCAGGCAGGCCTGATCTACTGAGTTCCAAGCCAGCCAGGGATACACAGAGACCCTGTCTCAAATAAGGGGGGGGGGTGGAGAAGAGAAGAGTCAAGACCAGGGGTCTAGGATGAGGTCAAGGTCAGTGATGGGGTCCTGGGGTCCTGGAAGTATGCAGCTAAGAAACTGAGACCCTGCTGCAAGAGAAATGGCTCATTGGTTAAGAGCACTCTCACTGCTCTTCCAAAGGTTCTGAGTTCAAGTCCCAGAACCCACACGGCAGCTCACAACTGTCTAATGTCCTCTTCTGCTGTGCAGATGTATATGCAGACAAAGTACCCATACATAAAATATATAAATAAGTAAATCCTTTAAAAAATTCTATATATATAAAAAAAAGAATCTGAGACCACACACGTAGTCCATGAGAATAGAAGATGTTCCCTCCCTATACTTTCTAGAGACTTGGCAGAAGGTAGAAAGGTATGACCACAACAGAGATCAAGAAGCTTCTAGAAGAGGACTAAGAAGGCTTCAAGTGTGAATATACAAGAGAGTTAGGAGACCATCTGGGAGATTTGCTGGCTTGGTCAAGTTCTCTATCTGCTCAGTGAAAAACTTTGTCCCTAGTAGGGTCAGGAGACATCACACTCACTCTTGGGAGCTATCCACAAGGCTTTGAATCCAAGGGCCTCAGAGCTGTGAGTGCCAGGATGCAAAGGGAAGCAAAGGCAGAGATGTAAAGCTTGGTGACTGTTTCCTTAACACTGAAGAGTATCCCTGAGAACAGATCTTTCCTAATGTCAGTCAGAAAAATCTTCAAAGAAACCTGGGATAGAAGCAGTAGCAGGTCAGCTTCCAGAAACATCAGCAAAATTCCTGAAACATGACACACTGAAGACACCAAGGACAGTAGAAAAAGGGTTTGGGTATCTGGGGACCTGGTGACTTACAGAAAATAGCTTGAAGCACAATAGAGGTGACCAGCACCAATGCCAGACAGATGAAGGCCACTCGGAGGCTGAGAAGTTTCCTTAGGACTGGAGACTGATCAGGCTTGGGAGGAGGCTCTGGAAAGAGACACAGAAGTTTGTTAAGGGTCAGTGAAGAGTGGTGATGGGCACAAGCACCAAGTGGGCATGGAGAAAGAGCTGGCACTTGCCTGGAGTCCAGAGGGAGATGTTCTGCTTGTCCACTGTGAAGTGTGCATCGGGGGCCTCCCTCTCCTTCATCTCCACCTCTGGCACAGGAGCTTCTCTCTGCCTGTCTCCCCAAGGCCCTTTTATCCAGAAAGAAATGGGAAATGAGTCTCAAAGCAGGTCACCGTGTCATGCCCAAGTTCCTTGTTTTTGGCTTAGACACTTTGCCTGGGTGAGGTCACAGCTTCATCCCCTCTACAAAGATCTAGGCTTTTTTTTTTATGGGGGAGGGCACCTGACATCTTCCCTGGGACACAGACCCTTTGATCATCTAATCCAAAGGCTCTTCTATTTCTCTTGTAAAGAGCCCTCATCTGAAGCAGGTGAGAGACCTGTTCTTCAGCTGCACCACCACCACTGCCACCCACTGGATTCTGATCCCCCAAGACCACTCCACTGCCCAGCCCCACAAACCAGGTCATCCTCACCATAGTCAGCCCTCCCCCGAAACCCCAGCAGACTACATAGGCACAGGTACACCCCATACCAGTTGGAAGAACAGATGAGTAAACACCCATATAAAAATACATTCAACAACAGAAAGAGCAATATGGCACTACCAGAACCTTGTGATCCTACAACAGCATGACCTGAACATTCTGATGCAGTTGAAACACAAGAAAACAATATTAAAAATGACTCTGTAAGATGATAGAGGCCCTTAAAGAGGAAATGAAGAACTCCCCTAAAGAAATCGAGGAAAAGCCAAACAAAAAATTGGAAGAAATTGACAAATACCTTAATGAAAGTCAAGAAAGTCAAGAAAAAGCAATCAAATGGGTGAAGGAAATGGTTCAAGACTTGAAAATTGTAATTGAAGCAGTAAAGAAAATGCAAACTGAGGGAATTCTGGAAATGGAAACTCTGGGTAAGCAAACAGGAACTACAGATGCAAGCATCACCAACAGAATACAAGAGATGAAAGATAGAATTTCAGGCATTGAAGATACAATAGAGAAAATAGATTCATCAATCAAAGAAAATGTTAAATCCAGTAAATTCCTACCACAAAACAGTCAGGAAATCTGGGACACCATGAAATGACCAAATCTAAGAAAAATAGGGATAGCAGAAAAAGAATCCCAGCTCAAAGGCACAGAAAATATATTCAATAAAATTATAGAAGAAAATGTTCCCAACCTAGAGAAAGACATGACTATAAAAGTTACAAGAAGCTTACAGAACACCAAACAAGCTGGACTAAAAAGAAAAAAATTCCCCTTGCCACATAATAATCAAAACACTAAATATTCAGAATAAAGAAAGAATATTAAGAGCTGCAAAGGAAAAAGGCCAAGTAACATATAAAGAAAGACCTATCAGAATTACACCTGACTTTTCAATGTATACTCTGAAAGCCAGAAGATTCTGAACAGATGTTTTGTAGATACTAAGAGACCATGAATATCAGCCAGAATACTATACCCAGCAAAACTTTCAATCACCATAGATGGAGAAAACAAGATATTTCATGACAAAATCAGATTAAACAAAACCTATCCACAAATCCAGCCCTACAGAAAGTACTAGAAGGAAAACTCTAACTCAAGGAAATTACCTGCACCCACAAAAACATAGGTAATAGATAATTGAACACCAACAAAACCAAAAGAAAAGAAACACCACACACCACACCACCACCACCAAAACAAAAAAAATAAACAAGAATTAACAATCACTGGTCATTAATATCTCTTAATATCAATGGACTCAATTTGCCAATAAAAAGACACAGGCTAACAGAATGGCTATGAAAACAGGATTCATCATTCTGCTGCATACAAGAAACACACCTCGACTTCAAAGACAGACATTACCTCAGAGTAAAGGGTTGGGAAAAGATTTTCCAATCAAATGGACCTAAGAAGCAAGCTAGTGTTAGCTATCTTTTTATCTAGCAAAATAGACTTCAAACTAAAATTAGCCAAAGAGATGGAGAAGGACATTTCATATTCATCAAAGGAAAAATCCATCAAGATAAAGTCTCAATTCTGAACATCTATGCCCCAAATACAAGGGCACCCACATTTGCAAAAGAAATATTACTAAGGCTTAAATCACACATCAAACTCCACCCATTGAAAGTGGGAGACTTCAACCCCCCTCTCACCAATGGACAAGTTTGCCAGACAGAAATATAACAGAGAAGCAAGGGAACTAACAGATGTTATGACTCAAATAGACTTAATAGACATCTACAGAACATATTACCTAAAAAGAATATACCTTCTTCTCTGCACCTTGTGGAACCTTCTCTAAAATTGACACATACTTGGTCACAAAGAAAATCTCAACAGATAAAAAATATTAAAATACCCCCTGTATCTTATTGGATCACTATGGGTAAAAGTTAGAATTCAAACTACACAAACTACAGAAAACCTTCAAACTCATGGAAACTGAACAACTCTCAACTGAATTACACTGGGTCAAGGAAGAAATAAAGAAATTAAAAACTTCCTAAAATTCAATAAAAATAAATCCACATCATAGCCAAATTTATGGGACACTATGAAAGCAGTCCTAAGAAGAAAGTTCATAGCACAAAGTGCCTACATAAAGAATTTGGAGAAATCTCACACTAGTGACTTAACAGCACACCTGAAAGCTCTAGAAGAAAAAGAAACAAACTCACCCAGGAGGAGTAGATGACAGGAAATAATAAAATTGAGAGCTGAAATCAATAAAATAGAAACAAAGACAATGATACAAAGAATCAATAAAAGAAAGAGTTGTTTTTTTTTTTTTTTTTTTTTTTTTTTTTTTGGTTTTTCGAGACAGGGTTTCTTTGTGTAGCTTTGCGCCTTTCCTGGAACTCACTTGGTAGACCAGGCTGGCCTCGAACTCACAGAGATCCGCCTGCCTCTGCCTCCCGAGTGCTGGGATTAAAGGCGTGCGCCACCACCGCCCGGCTAAGAGTTGGTTTTTAAAAAAAAAATCAACAAGATAGACAGATCCTTATCCAAACTAACCAAAAGTCAGAGAAAGAATATACAAATTAACAAAATCAGAAACAAAAAGGGGAACATAACAGCAGACATTGAGGAAATTAAGAGAATTATCAGGTCATACTTCAAAAACCTGTACTCCACAAAACTGGAAAATCTAAAAGAAATAAACAATTTTCTGGATAGGTATCACATACCAAAACTAAATCAAGACCAGATAAGCAATCTAAATAGACCTATGACCCCTAAGGAAATAGAAGCATTAAAAGTATCCCAACCAAAAAAAAAAAAAAAAAAAGCCTAGCACAGAATTCTACCAGAATTTCAAAAGAAGAGCTAATACCAAAACTCGTCAAATTGTTCCACACAACAGAAACAAAAGAACATTGCCAATTTTTTTATGAGGCTGCATTTATCCTGATACCTAAACCACACAAGGATGCAACAAAATAGAGAATTACAGACCAATCTCTCTCATGAACATTGATGCAAAAATACTCAATAAAATACTGGCAAACCAAATCCAAGAACACATGAAAAAAACATCCCAGAGATGTAGGAATAGTTCAACATATAAAAATATATCAATGTAATACACCATATAGACAAACTGAATGGGAAAAAAAACACATGATCATCTTATTAGATGCTGAAAAAGCCCTTGACAAAATTCAACACCCCTTCATGATAAAGGTCATAGCGAGATCAGGAATACAAGAAACATACCTAAACATAATAAAAGTAATATCCAACAAGCCGACAGCCAACATCAAATTAAATGGAGAGAAACTCAAAGCAATTTCACTAAAATCAGGACTAAGACAAGGCTGTCCACTCTCTCCATATCTATTAAATATAGTACTCCAAGTTCTAGTTAGAGCAATAAGACAACAAAAGGCAATCAAGGGGATACAAATTGGAAAGGAAGAAGTCAAACTTTCACTATTTGCAGATGATATGATAGTATACATAAGTGACCTCAAAAATTCAACCAGGGAGCTCCTACAGCTGATAAACACCTTCAGTAATGTGGCAGGATACAAGATTAACTAAAAAAAATCAGTAGCCCTAATGTATACAAATGATAAGTGGGCTGAGAAAGAAATTAGAGAAACAATAACCTTTACAATAGCCACAAATAATATAAAATATTTTGGGGTAACTCTAACCAAACAAGTGTAAGACCTATATAAGACCTATATGACACAAATTTTAAGTCTTTAAAGAAAGAAATTGAAGATGTCAGAAAAGATCTTCCATGCTCATTGATAGGTAGGATTAACATAGTAAAAATCTTGGCAATTTTACCAAAAGCAATCTACAGACTCAATGCAATCCCCATCAAAATCCTAACACAATTCTTCACAGACCTCAAAAGAACAATACTCAACTTCATATAGAAAAACAAAAAACCAAGGATAGATGTGGTGATATTTTATTTGTACTGAAATGTTATTTTAATTTTATGTTAATAAATAAAGTTGCCCTGGGGTCAGAGCTATTAGAGCCATAGTAAGAGCGTGGTGGTTAGAAGAGCTAGGTAGATTTCTGTGTGTTCAGAGATACAGCCAGTATTGGAGACATACGCCTTTAAGACCTGGAGGGCGGTACTTACAGGCAGTGATGAGGCAGTCATGTGGTTGGGTTTACAACCAATGAGAAGGCAGAACAGAAAGATTATTTAAACAGGGACACAGGAAGTACCTCCCTCTCTCGGGGAAGCTAGGAGCACTGCAGGAGGTAAGATTTTATCTCTGAGCTCTGACCTCTCGGTTTTCTCTTTTACCTTGGCTCTGTGTTTCTTATTTTAATAATACGATTGGTTACATCTACAGATAGATAAAACAATACTGTACAATAAAGGAACTTCTAGAAGTATCACCATCCCTGACATCAAGCTCTACTACAGAGCTATAGTAATAAAAACAGCTTAATATTGGCATAAAAATTAACATGTGGGTCAATGGAAATGAATCAAAGACCCTGGTGTAAATCCACATACTTATGAACACCTGATTTTTGACAAAGAAACCAAAATTATACAATGGAAAAAAAGAAAGTATCTTCAACAAATGGTGCTGGCAAAACTGGATGTCTGGATGTAGAAGAATGCAAATAGACCCATATCTATCATTCTGTATAAAACTTAAGCCCAAGTGGATCAAAGACCTCAACATAAATCCAGTTACACTGAACCTGATAGAAGAGAAAGTGGGAAGTAGCCTTGAATGCATTGGCATAGGAGACCACTTCCTAAATATAACACCAGTAGCACATAGACACTGAGATCTACTATTAATAAATGAAACCTCCTGAAACTGAAAACTTCTGTAAGGCAAAGGACATTGTCAATGTGACAAAATGTTCCAGCACTTGGAGTCCAGTTGAAGAGAGGGAGGGGGGATTGTACAAGTGGGGGGTGGGTCAAGATCATGTTGGGAAAATCCAGAGAGACAGCTGACCCGATCTAGGGGGAGCTCACAGACTCTGGATGAATGGATGGGGAACCTGTAGGGGACCAAACCAGGCCCTCTGAATGTGGGTGACAGTTGCATGGCTTGGTCTGCTTATGGGGCTCCTGGCAGTGGGACTTGGATTTATCCCTGGTGCATGAACTGACTTTTTAGAGCCCAAACCCTATGATAGGATACCTCATCAGCTTTGATTCAGGGGAAAAGGGCTTAGGCCTGCCTCACCTTGATGTGCCAGACCTTGTTGACTCCTCATGGAAGGCCTTATTCTCTCTGAGGAGTGCATGGGGAAGGGATGAGCAGGAGGAAGGGAGGAAGGGAGAACTGTGTTGGTATATAAAGAATGGGAAATGATCTTCACCAATCCTACCTCTAACAGAGGGCTTATCTCCAAATAAATAACTCAAAAAACTAGGCATCAAAATACCAAATAATCCAATTAAAAATGTTGTAAAGATTTAAGCAGAATTCTCAACAGAAGAATCTCAAATGGCCCAGATACACTTAAAGAATTGTTCAACATCCTTAGCCATCAGGAAAATGCAAATCAAAACTTCTCTGAGATACTACCTGTCAGAATGGCTAAGATCAAAAACACTAATGACAGCCTATATTAGAAAGGATGTGGAGTAAGGGGAATGCTCCTCCACTTCTAGTGGGAGTGAAAACTTGTACAGCCACTTTGGAAATCAATATGGCAATTTCTCAGAAAAATGGGAAGCAATCTACCTCAAGACCCAGCTATACCAATTTTGGGCATATATCCAAAGGATGCTCAATCATACCACAAGGACACTTGCTCAACTATGCTCATAGCAGCTTTATCATAATAGCCAGAACCTGAAAACAACCTAGATGGCCCTCAACCGAAGAATGGATAAAGAAAATGTGGTACATTTACACAATGGAATATTACTCAGCAGTTAAAAAAAATAACATCATGAAATTTGTAGGCAAATAGATGAAACTAGAAAAAAAAATCATCTTGAGTGAGGTAACCCAGACCCAGAAAGACAAACATGGTATGTACTCACTCATAAGTGGTAATTATCTGTAAAGGATAACCAGGTTACAATCTATAGCCCCAGAAAAGCTAGGTAACAAGGAAGGCCCAAAGAGAGACACATGGATCTCCCTGGGAAGGGGAAATAGAAGTGATCTCCTGGGTAAACTGGGAGCAGTGATGGGGATGGAGGGATGGAAACATGAGGGATCAGATCAGGTTGGGTAGGTTAGGGGTGAGATGGACAGGGAGAATAATGAAAGCGATATCTTGATAGAGGGGAGCCATTTGGGAGTTAGGAGAAAATCTGGTGCCAGGGAAACTCCCAGGAATCTACAAGGATGACCCCAGCTAAGGCTCCTAGCAATAGTGGAGAGGGTGCCTGAACTGGCCATCTTCTGTGATCAGATTGGTAACTATACCACTTGTCATCAGAGAGCATTCATCCAGTAACTGATGGAATCAGATGCAGAGTTCCATAGCCAAGCACTGGGCCAACCTCCAGGAGTCCTGTTGAACAGAGAGAGGAGGGGTTGTACAAGCCAAGGGTATCAAGGCCATGACAGGGAACCCTCAGAGACAGCTGGCCTGAGCTTGTGGGAGTTCACCAACTCTGGAGCCTGCGTGGAACTGACCTTGGCCCTCTGCTTGTGTGTAACTGTTGTGTAGCTTGGTCTGTTTGTGGGGCTCCTAGCAGTGGGATTAGGTGTATATGTAATTCTAAACGGTCTTACTAAATAGGAAACACAAAACAAAATAAAGAGTTAAAAGCCCAGAGATTGAGCAGTAGCCAAGAGCTAAGACCACCTTATCTTACCACTCACTGCTGTCCTTCCCCTGAGAGAGAGACCTTCTTCCTATGTCCTGGTTTTTTATTGCCTTCCTGTTCTGCCTTCTCATTGGCTGTAAACCCAACTACATGACTTCCTTGTCACTGCCTGTCTATACAGACCTCCAGGTCTCTATGGTTCATACTGAGATTAAAGTCTCGGGCCATACTAGTAGGAGCATGGAAGACAGTGATGCTGAGTGTAATTTGATAAACTGTGGGGGGGGGGGAGGGATACCTCAAGAGGTTTCAGAGAAGAACTTTAGTATGTTGCCTAGAGATCTTTCTTATGATATTTTGGTGAAGAAAGTGGCTGCTTTTGTCCTTGTCCGATGAGTCTGCCTAAGGCTAATGTGAAGAGTTTTGGATTAATTCCATTGACAGAGGAAATCTCAAAACAGTCTAGTATAGACTCTGCCATGTGGTTATTGGTGTTAACTCTAATGAATATTTATAATGAAAAGGAACAAACTGAACAAATAATATACAAAATATACAGATTTAGAAAAGGGGTACCAGGAGGTGGAATAGAGCTAAATCTTGTGTTAAAGGAAATAAATGGATTAAAGAATGTAGTAAAGGGAGCAGTGACCTCAGAGCAAGATCCCACCCAGCTAAGCTTCCAACCTGTGAACAGTAACTAGAGAAAAGTTTAGAGCAGGTGTGGTGGCGCACACCTTTAGTCTCAGGACTCAGAAGGCAGAGGCTGGCAGATCTCTTGAGTTTGAGGCCAGCCTGGTCTAACCATCTAAAACAGGAAGTTGGTGAAGATGTAATTGAACAAGAGGGCCATGTTCCAACTCCAGTAAGCAGCAGAGCTTGGCAGCTTCGGCCACATGATTCAAGCTTTAGAATTAAGGATACTGTTAGGATACTGTTACTCGTGGACTGAAATGCTGAAGAAACCCCTCCCCTTATTTTGTTTTTTTGCAAAAATCAAGGTATATTCTAGGGTTTCCTGGTTGACCTCAACAGATAAACTGAGATGATAGTCTTAGTTCAGAAATGATCTGAATGTAGATTTACAGTCTACGTGTACAGCTGGCTAAGTGAGATCGCTTTCACAGTTCTGCGTGTATCCCATCGGCTCCCCATTAGTCACTGAACTCTTAAAACTGGTATTGTAACATTATTACAATGTTTTCCTGCCAATTTTATAAACTTTACAGTACAATATGTGTTCCTTTTCTGAGGCAAACCAAAGGTATGTGTCTCAAGGTTCTGCTGCTATCAGCAACGTTGATGGAGGATTTTTTATACATTTGTAATAGATAGAAATAAACCAGAAAAAAAAGTGGTGGAGGAAAAGGTGAACACTGCAAGAATACTCAAAAGGGCTGAGAGTTGCAAACGCCAAGATTGGCTTTGCATAGTAAATGGAATAGAACAGCTCTGAACTATAGCTTACCTTTCCTGGTTTGGTCTGACAGAATGAATGCTTTTGTACAAAAATCAGAGCCTTAAAAACAAGGATTTGGTGAGATTGTAAAATGGTGTGCCACTTTGGCAAAACAGTTTTGTGGTTGGTCAAAATGCAAAACATTGTTACTCTGTTACTCAACAATTCTACCCTTAGGAATATAACCTCAAACTACTGAAAATGTGCACCTATGAAACATGTACATGAAGGTTTACAGCAGTGTGTTGCTAATAGTAAAAAAGTTAAAACAACTCAAATAGCTATCAAATACTGGAGAGAAATAAAATATGGCTTATTCATACAATAGAATATTATCAAGACATAAAAATGAATGAGAACCTGACAGATTAAATGACTTTGGTGAACCTTCATAATTTCATTTGTAGATCTTTCCATTTCTAATTTATAAATACATTTGGGGTTATAAATCATAAATGTACTGCCTCCTGTCAACATTGTATATTTCTATTTGATGATTTCTGTGTCAAACATTATATGGAAATGTTTCCAAGTATTTTCTGTATTAACTGTGAATGAATAGAACAAAATAAATTGTAAAAAAAAAAAAAAAAAAAAAAAAGAATTAAGGATAGAAGAAGCTGTTCAGCTAGAATCTTCAGCTCTGCCCCAGTTCTCTCTCTCCAAGCATTGCCATCTCAGAAAGACCAACAAAAGTCAAGTTCCACATTCCTGGCAGTCATGGTAGCTCCTCCTCTGAGGCTGCCAGCTCCCCAAGTCCCCACCCAAAGCTTATAATTGGGCACAAACCCAACTTGTGGAAGACACATCATCTCCCCATGCCTACAGGGTATGTAAGCCCCCTCCTCTAGAATGGCCCTGTGATTTCTCTCCTGTCCCCTTCCCCCACCTCATCTCTGGGGGCTGGAGAGTCACCCAGGAGTGCTTTGTTCAAATATACCTGGTCTTTTACTTTTTAATTTGGCTTGATCTGGCTTACTGCACCAGCAGAGAAACCTATTATGGGGTAAGGAAACCTACTAGAAACAGGGTATGAATTTGTCCCCAAATTTAAGGAAAGCCACTGAGGTCAGGCATGTGTCAAGGGTGTCCCTGAATAGAGGCCTAGAGAGGCCATTACATGATGTCGTGAAGTTGAAGCCTGGATTGTCTTGGAGACCCCAAGATGTTGGAGATGCCAGAGCCATAGAAAGCTGAGGCGTGGACCCACCAAGGACATCTGCCCTGGAAAGGTGCTAACAGGGAGTGGAACCAGCCCAAGAGAAAGGTGTGTTGCAGTCAACAAAGCTGAATGGAATTGGAGATCTGAAGAGCATTTTGACATCAGACATGGGGATGCAGGGTTTGGAGTTTGCACAGCTGGTTTTTGGTCTTTCTTTGGTCCAATATTTCCTCACTACAGTCCCTTTTGGAATGGTAATGTATATCCCATGCCATTATATGTTGGAAGTATGTGACCTGCCTTTTTATTTTGATTTTTTTACAGGGGATTACAGTTAAGAGATTGCATGAATCTCAGAAGAAACTTTGAACTTTGGACTTTAAAGCAGTGTTGAGATTGTGATAGACTATGGGAACTTTTGAAGTTGGACTAAATGCATTTTGCTTTATGATATTATTGTAAGCTTATGAGAGCCAAGGAGGGGAACATGGTAGTTTGAATGTAATTAGCCCCCATAAGCCCAAAGGAAGTGTCACTATTAGGAGGTGTGGTCTTGTTGGAGGAAGTATGTCACTGTTGGGGCAGGCTTTGAAGTGTATTTCTCAAATTTCACTCCGTGTGACAGACATACCACTTCCTGTTGCCAGTAAGATGTTGGCCTCTCAGCTACTTCTCCAGCGCTGAGGTATTGAGTGGGAGGACCAGGGATTGAGGAATAAAGAAGACAAAAGCAATAGCTGGGACCAGGAGGTCTCACATAAGCTGATGACTTATGCCAAGAAAGTTTATTTAAAAAAAAAATATAACATCCTATATATCATTTGAGGGGGGTAAATGGCCAAAGTCAGAAGAGAGCTAAATCAGACAATATTAGCAAAGACAGGAATGCTCAAACACAGCTCTCCTAGGACTAATAATCACAGGCCAGGGGGAAGAACTGAATCCTCAGACACCACAACCCTGACTCCTTTGAGGCTCTGGCTCTGACCCCAGATTGGACCATGCCAAGCCCACTTCCAGACAAGGACATAATTGACATTCTCTTTGTCCTTTCTTCACATCCTCTGAGGAAGTCTTGGGTCAATCTGACTCTCAATGAAAGGGGACCGACCAGTGGAAATAGGGAAGAACAAGAGGAGAGGGTGAGGGGTTCAAGGAGAATATGCCCAACATACTACACACACACACACACACACACACACACACACACACACACACACACACACAAGCTTAAGTAATAAAATTTCTTTAAGATTGCTTTCTTTTGTGTGTAATCCCAGCAATCAAGAGGCAGACATAGGAGGATCTTTATGACTTCAAGGCCAGTCTGGTCTAAATATTGAGTACTAGGACAGCCAGGGCTACATAGTGAGACCATGTCTCACAAAAGTAGAAATTAAAAATAAATAAATAAATGACTTTTGCCAAATGGCAACAGATCTGTATGCTAAGTTGGAGATGGTCCCAGCGGTCCCAGGAGGCATCATGGAACCCCAATAGGCTAGGGTCCCCTTTATGGGAAGGACAGGGTGGAAACATTTAGTTCAAATGAAAACATGTCCAAAGTGGTGTTCTGATCTTTGAGCCAAAGGCTGACCAGTGTGAAAAAGGGCAAGAAGCAGGGAGTCTTGGCTTGTGAGACACCTGGGGCTTCAGGAGGAAAAGTTCCAGGCCACAGAAAGTTTCATTTCCTACTTTGCCCCCAGGAAGGAGTGAGTGCAAGCCTTCTTCCTATGGAATTCACAGAGCATCCCTACCTGCGGACCCCTACCTGCTGACCCCCTACCTGCTGCTCCCTGGCCTCCTCCCTGAGAGGAGACAGACACAACAAGGTGTCTGCTGTGTCCTTAGAGTGAAGAAGCCAGTTCTCGACAGTTCTCCAGCACTCCTAGGAGCAAACCAGCTCCTCCTAACCAAAGAGGAACTCTGCCTTAACCTCAAGAGACCAAAAATCACCGTAACGAGAAAAGAAATGACTGCCCATATTTCTGTTCCCCCTTGCCATATTCTTGGGAGAGAAAAAGACAACTGTGCCTATTTTTCTGTTCCCCCTGGCTGTGTTCCTGGGGTTCTCAGACTTGTTCTGGGCAACAGCAGAGGAGGGACCAGCTTGGCCATTTCTTCCGTTCTCAAGATGAGCTAGCCTTGTGCTTGCAAATGGAGTATGGGCAAGACTGACAAGAACAGAAGCAAGACTCCAGGGTGTGGAGACAAGACTCAGTTGGGAGAATGCTTGCCTGGCACACACAAAGACCTGGACCAGCACTGCACAAACCTGGCATGTAATGTAAAACCTGGCATGTAATGTAAAACCTGGCATGTAATGTAAAACCTGGCATGCAATCCCGGCACTTGGGAGGTGTTGTGCTAATCAAGCAAGCACGGAGGACACCAGACTGGACAGTGAGGAGAGACTGAGTACAGTGAGGAGAGAGGAAGGAGGGAGAGAGGAAGAGCATGTCAATACATGAGAGGAGAGGGTCAGTCGGGAGTCCCGCCCATCCCCAGGCCTGGAGAGAACCCTAGATAGAACACAATAGGGACTCACCCAGTAGACTCCAGACAGCTGAGGGGTCCCAGGCCCCTCTGGGTGTGTCCAGTACTGGTGACAGGACAGAGAAATGAAGGAGAAGCTGATGGGTACAGGAGAGACAGCAGGAAACAGACAGCTCCAGACCCAGCCCTCAGAAAGAAGGGGAGACGGAAAGACTGAAGTAGATGGTCTCCACATGGACATCTCCAGGTCTCCGTTGGCCCTAGAAATGAGTCCCTCTTTATGGATTTCCAAGGAACAGTGGCAGTGTGCCAAAGTACAGGTTGTGACAAAGGACAGGGAAGAAATGTGAAACTGAGTGAAAGTTTGTCACTGACCAGACTTGGCCACTCACGGAAGGGAGCTGTTCTCAGTTCATTTCCCAGGCTGTGCGACAAGGATCACCTGGAAGAGTGGGTGGTTGGATCACCAGACAGTAGGGTTTGGGGGAGGGGCTAGAAGGTGGCCAGAAGAGACATCACTTATGCACAAGAGAACTGCCCATGAGACACCCCCAACAATGCAGGGACCCAGAAAAAAACAAAACTGTGTCTAAAAAAATGAATAGTGTGTGTGTGAGAGAGAGAGAAAGAGAGACAGAGACAGAGACAGAGAGACAGAGAGAGAAAAAGCTGGCTGGCCTGAGAGTTCAGGGGATCCTTCTGTGACTGCCTCTCCTGTGCTGGGACTGCAGCTGTGCCTCATTCTATACGGGTGCTCGTTATCCACCTCCGGACTCATGCTTGAGCTGCAAGCATTTTCCTGGTGGATAAAGCCATCTCTCCAGACTGCTGAGTCAGCATCCTTTAAGTGTATGTGCTTATGGAAAAACCACGTGATGTTTCAAAACTTGTAAAAGTCCTGTGGAGTGAAAATATCCTAAGTTCTTTCCCATGGTTTCTTTCCATTCTTCTCCTGAGATGGGGCCTCACTGTGTAGCCCTGGCTGTCCTAGAACTCACTCTGTAGACCAGGCTAGCCTCAAACTCACAGAGATCTGCCTGCCCCACTGGGATTAAAAGCATGCAACTCTACACTCAGCTCCCCTAGCTTCTTGAAAATTTTGTGATTTAGTTTTTCTATAGAGCTGAATAGCATTCCATTTTATAAGTGTACCAGACTTTCATTATCCAGGGATCTGTTGAAGGACATCTAGGTTGGTTCCATTTCCTTACTGTAGTGAATAAAGCATCAGTAGACATGGATAGGCAAGTGTCTCTGGGGTAGGTGTGGCATTCTCTGGCTGTGTGCCCAGGAGTAAAGTAGCTGGCTCATATTTAAAAATAACTATGTATTTCCTTGTTTTCATATGGATATTTTGTCTGAATGTAGTATGTCCACCACATGCAGGCCTGGTGCCCGTGGAGGCCAAAAGAAAGTGGGTGTCAGATACCCGGGAAACAAAGTTACAAATCGTTGTGATCTGCCATGTGGGTGCTGGGAACTGAACCTGGGTCCCAGCCCTCTGCAAAAGCAGCCAGTGCTCTTAACTACTGAGCCATTTCTCCAGGCTCTATTTCCATTTTTAAGTATAAACTTTAACTTTCAAAGTCCACAATTCCACACAGTTATTGCTCAATAATTTGATACCTTGGAACAATATTTGCATTGAAATGTGTATTCCACCACCCCACCCCCACCCCCGAGTTAAAACTTAAGTTGTTAAGCTTGGGTCCCCTCTGTGTAGCTGGGTTTCTTCATTGGTGGGTTCACTGTGAATGACAGGGCCATGGTGACCATGTAGGCTCAGAGGGGACTGGCTTTTCCTTGTCTTTGGTGACCTTCACCTCCATTCTTTTGTTTGTTTGTTTGTGTGGTTGGTTACATGGTTTTGTTTTTTGAGCCAGGGATTCTCTGTGGGATTAATGGTGTGCATGATCACCGGGTGGCTTCACCTCTATCCTTTTTTTTTTTTTTTTAAGATTCATTTATTTATTATGTATACAGTATTCTGCCTGCATGTACACCAGAAGAGAGCACCAGATCTCATTACAGGTGGTTGTGAGTCACCATGTGGTTGCTGGGAATTGAACTCAGGACCTCTGGAAGAGCAGCTATCGCTCTTAACCACTGAGCCATCTCTCCAGCCCCTTCACCTCCATCCTTAAGTCTTCACTTTTCTTACTGGTCCCTCTCTGAAACCTTGGCAGGTAATCTTTCCTCATACTTTATCAAAACTACCAGAAAGGAGTGAAGGGAAATATCTGCAAATAATCCCACAGGTTTCGGGGAGTGGTGTGGGCCAGGAGCCAACTAATTGCAGAATCCACTTCCATCCAGTGAAAGGGGAGACAAGAAAGTAGAAGACCATGAGGCTGGGAATATGAACTGGTTGGGACTGGGCTGGGACTGTGGCTGGGCGGGGCTGGGCGGGGCTGGGCCTGGGCCTGGGCTGGGGCTGGAGCTTGGCTGGGACTGATGCTGGATTTGGGGCGGGGCTGGGCGGGGCTGGGCGGGGCTGAACTTGGATTTGGGGCTGGCGCTAGGTTTGGGGCTGAGGCTAGGTTGAACTGGGGCTGCGCTGGGGCTGGGCCGGGCCCGGGCTGGGCTGGGGCTGCAGCTGAGTTGGTAGAGTGCTTGCCTACCATTCAGGAAGCCCTAGATTCATTCCCCAGCACTGTGATGGTACATTCCTGTAATCCCAGAATTTAAGAAGCAGAGGCAGGAGGATCAGGAGTTCAAGGTCATCCTCAGCCACACAGTGAGGCTAAGAACCAATGTGGGCTACAAGACAACCTCTTAGGGGAAAAAGGGGGCGGGGGGACAAGGAAGAGCGAAGGAGAGAACGAGTGATACCAATGATTGTGTGACGCCCTTTGTTCCCTAGACCAGGATCCAAGATATTTAGCTGATGTGAAATGTAGCCCCAGGATCTGAATGTGAAGAGAAAACCAATCCGTACAGGTTGTCCTCTGACATGCCTTACCCCCCAACACACACACACACACACACACACACATACACACACACACACACACACACACACACACACACGTAAATAAATATAATTTTTTTAAAAAACCACGTTGTTGGTGGTCTAGAAGGGCCTGTTGATGGATTCACAACATGCCCCCACGGTTGGGCGTGTTTGCACATGCCCAGCGGACCTAGACACTTCTGCCTAGCCAGTTCCAGGTCAAAATAGCCATTTCCAGGTGAAGGCATCTCGCATGACCAGGACCCTGTGGCTTTGCATGGTTGCTTAAGAGCGTGCAGTACAACCATGTGATCTGCGCATGCGTGGAGTAGCCACATCGACCTGTGTATGCGTGCGCCACCCAGCCTTTATAAGCCAGCGCCATATTCCCAGCTCCTCCCTTCTTCTTCCCTACACACGTGTCTCTCCGAAGCCTGAGCACTTGTCTGTCTCTTTTATCTTAATAAAACTCTTGTTAGTGGATTCTGTCGAGTTTCGTAACAAAGAGCGCCGCTAAATAACCAACACCTGTTCTTCAGCAGTCTGCACAGATGTAAGACTGGAGGCTGGATGCCAGAGTCATTCACCCCTAAACTCCCTCCAGCTCTGGCCCTTCCACCCAGCTTGGCTCGGGGGCTGTCTCTGTGACCCTCCCGAGTGTAGCTCATGCGTTGTGCTTAGCTAGCCATGTATCATTCTGTGTTACCTCTTGTCACCTTGCCCTGTCTGTCTCCCCTGCAGACTCTTCAATGGCCTCTGTGAGAACAGGGAAGTCAAGCCAGGTGGCCTGGGCCAGGGGTGTGTTTTATCATCCTAGAACCCCCTCACTACTCAGAAACCGCTTCTGGAATGAACCAGATGTTCTTAGAATTTGGTCCCACTCTCCACTAATGAACCCCTTGAGATGATGTGGAATTGGAGAAAGGGTACCTGGAACACATAGCAGATGCAGCCACCAGTTTTCCAGCCCCACCCAGAGGGCCTGTGGTGTGCACAAGTGATCAGCAGTGCACTTTCCAGAAGGTCCCCCAGGCACGGAAGCTCCCAGGCACCAGTCGGGGTGTCAAGGAGAGAGAAACCGGCACTGGTCGGGGGACGTACAGAGATCCTTGTGCCCACAGATAAACACACGAGGTTGTCCCTTCCAAGGGAGGGATGTATATCCTGTTTTCTGCCCAGAAGACCTGGGGCAGGCGTGGTTGTAGCATGAATCTCACCAATTCCTCAGCTGATCCTGTTTCCTCAGACTGGAGGCCTCTGAGTCCTCATCCAAATGGATCTCAGCTGAACTGCTTCTCAAAAGCCTAAAACCTTAATCAGCTAAAAGCTTCTAGTTTCTGGTCTTCACGCCTTATATACCTTTCTGCTTTCTGCCATCACTCCCTGGGATTTAGAGCTCACTTTCTGGGATTAAAGGAGTGAGTCACCATACTTGCCTGTATCCTTGAACACACAGAGATCCAGGTAGATCTCTGCCTCTGGAATGCTAGGGTTAAAGGCATGTGCTACCACTGCCTAACCTCTATGTTTAATATTGTGGCTGTTCTATTCTCTGACCCCAGATAAGTTTATTAGCATGCACAATATTTCAGGGAATACAATACCACCACATGTGGTTAATAGCCTGGTGATCTTTGCACTATCTGTGTGGCTAAGACCTCATTGGATTCTCCCCCGACTCTTACTATGAGCTTGTCAATCTATCTTTATGGGAGGTGTCACATGTATTCAATCTATAGAACCCATCTTTATGGAAGACGTCACAGGTACTCCACAAAGAGTTTTGATGTAGTCATGTCTTGAGCTTTTTTGTGCATGCAGGATTGAGTTAATTATCACCTGGAAATTTTCCACCAAATTCCTCTGTGCTCAAATATGTCTAAAATAGACTACTCGGAATCAGACTCCTGAGGTTTGAACCAGCACTGGCTACTTAGCCCATGTTGAACCAAACTGCCTTCTTGCCTCCAGGATTGTTACTCTCCTGGCCATGGTGGCCACAAAGACCACCCCTGCAGCTAGTGTCAGGGGAAATTACTCCCAGTGGTCTGAGCCTGGAACACATGCCTGGTCCTCAGGAGAGAGAAGTTACCAGCTCCATTCTCCACTAACACAGTTAGCACATCTAGGCATCTGGCCTGGTGATGGAGGAAATTGGCTTTGCCATGGCTGTGTGGCTCTGGACAAGCTGTCTGCACCATCTGAGCCTTGACATCCCCCATCTATTCAGTGGGTGATTAGGACTCCCTGGATGGTTAGGGAACTCAAGAACCCAAGACTACAGGCTTGACCAGGGGAACCCCTTTGCGATTTTTCATTTCTTTTCTTTATTGAGTATGGGTGTTTGATCTGTGCACCACATGCATGCCTGATGCCTTTGGAGGCTAGAAGAGGGATTGGATCCCCTGAAACTGGAGTTGCAAATGGCTGTAAGGTAATCTTGTGGGTGCTGGGACTTGAACCAAGTCTTCTGTAAGAACAATCAGTGCTCTTAAGCACTGAGCCATCTCTCCAGCCCCTTAGCACTTCTCTTGACACTCCACACTTGCCTGAATGAACATCTGTTTTGTGTCCTTTTCTGGGGAGACATGAAGGGCCATTCACTCCTGAGTGGGCAGCAAACACAATCAAAGTGGCCAGTCCGCCCAAATCTACCTGGGTGAACCAAGGAGTTTATTTGGATTACTTATGGGAGTACAGGTGCCCTAAAAGCACTTGTCATTACTGAAAGGGCACCCCAGGGTGGGCGACAACTTGGGAAGGCTGCAAGCTTGGCTCTCCCTGCCCAGCTTTCAGCCAGTTCCTCAGGAGAGTCTCCTCTCCCCAGCCATCGTACTGTTTATAGGATCCTGGGGAGCAGCCTTGTGTGTCCCCGGAACCTCCCGAGTCCTCTGCACCTCCCTCCCTGCAGGAGAGAATGTTTCCACTAGGGGGAGCTAGAGTCCCTCCTTTCACAGTTGGCTTAGGTGTTTGGGAAAACTTCCTTGGGATCTCTCTCTTCAAGATGCTCCTTGGGTAGATGACTCTCGTCCGTCATCTTGGCCCTGCCAGGACCCAGCACTGTCCCAGAGGGAGATGGCTGCCCAGGGAGCTGATATACAGCCCAAAGGCTAAGCAAGGCTGTGCTGATTGAATGAGAAATGGCCCCTATTGTCTCTGGCGTTTGGGGAGGTTTAGGTGGTGCAGCCTTGCTGGAGGAAGTGAGTCACTGGGGATAGGCTTTAAAAGTAAAGAGGCGTGCTCGCTTCGGCAGCACATATACTAAAATTGGAATGATACAGAGAAGATTAGCATGGCCCCTGCACAAGGATGACACGCAAATTTGTGAAGCGTTCCATATTTTTAAATTTGAAATATTAAACAAACAAACAAACAAACAAACATTTTACTAAAGTTAAAAAAAGGGGAGAACTAGGGACTCATCATTCCTCTTCACAGTCTATTCTTTCCCTTGTTTTATATATTCTAAACTTTTTTTTTTTTGTTTTGTTTTTTGTTTTTTGTTTTTTTTGGTTTTTCGAGACAGGGTTTCTCTGTGTAGCTTTGTGCCTTTCCTGGAACTCACTTGGTAGCCCAGGCTGGCCTGGAACTCACAGAGATCCGCCTGGCTCTGCCTCCCGAGTGCTGGGATTAAAGGCGTGCGCCACCACCGCCCGGCTATTCTAAACTTTTTTATCGGTGGATTCCACTGGAGTTTATTGGTAGATTCTGCTGAAGGATCCGATACAGATAAGCACTGGAGGGCTCCTGTTGCAAATCACCCTCTGGAGCGATGGAAAGATCTTTCTATTAGCACGTGGAGAAGACCCACTCTAGTGTTGGTGTGGCCCCGGGGTTCTGTTTATGTCTTTCCTCAAGACAATGAGGTTCCTCTTTGGATTCCTGAGCACTGAACGTGCCCTGTGGCTGCTGCTGAACCCCAACATGACAGAGACCTAATGGGTCTTCATGAAAAAAATCTACCCTTCTGATGCCAATGGAGATTGAGAGCCCAATATGGCCAGCTTTGGCAAGCATTAATGTAAGCCTAGGAACTGTAGCCATGAGATTGGATTCTCCAAAAAAGCTGCCAGCTAAAGTCGTGCTGGGATCAAGAAAAACGGGCCTTGGCAGTTCGTGTTACTGGAGTTGTATCCATGCCAGTGGATGTCCACACAATCCAGAAGAGAATTTGACATTGCTGCTGCCGCTGTTGCTGTTATAACAATGGTGCAAACCACTGCTACTGTTTCTGGGATTACCATTTCATAATTGCTTACTACAGCTAGCACAGTGGAGACCCTGGCAACAAAAGTAGCTACCACAGTTAGATAATCTTTCATTCTATTGGGCATGATAAATTTAAATCAGTAGTTATATACATCTCGATTGGCTTTGAAAATTATAATTTTTTTTAAAGTGTGAGCCACCGCTGCATGGCATAATGCTTTCTTTTCCTTTTTATTTATTTATTTATTATGTATACAGTGTTCTGTCTGCATGTATGACTGCAGGCCAGAAGAGGGTACCAGATCTCATTACAGATGGTTGTGAGCCACCATGTGGTTGCTGGGAATTGAACTCAGGACCTCTGGAAGAGCAGTCAGTGCTCTTAACTTCTGAGCCATCTCTCCAGCCCCCCAAAATTATAATTTTATAAACTCAAGTTCCAGTTGCTTTTGGGATACCATCTTACAAGGACTCCAACATACAGTATGGCTCATTAAGGAAGGGAATGGCTCAGTTGCCTTTAGCCTACTGGCTATAGGTGAGATAGGACCTCTGTTGGTCTTTTCTGTATCGAACACACAGATTGCAAGCCCAGTGCCACTTTGAGATCCTTGGCAGCAGTTAGCTATGCAGCTCACACACGATTAAGCCTGTATGATAATGAGTATTCAGAGATGGGTAATGCCTGGGGGGCACTCACCAACCTGAGACAGAGCACATGTGTGGCCTGGGCAGGCGTCTCCATGACGGGTAAGGTGACCTGCTGACGTCCCACGCAACCCAAGTCAAAAGCTCATTTTTTAATAAAAGGGGGACCTGTAGGGCCCTGGCCCCCATTTTGGGTAACTGTTGCCTTACACAGACCTTGACCTTGATATCCTCCCTATGCTAATTCCCTGCCAGGCTCCACCCTCCTGAATGCTTAAATGAAGTTCCTTGTCTGTGTACCCTGAATAATAGGCGTTAACAGCTTAGATGCAAGATTGTAAAACATCAGTAGCAAACTTCTGCCCTCCAGGGTCCTCCCATTGTGCTGTAAGCCTGTATTTAAGACCTCCTCCCCTCTTCAAGAAATGACATTTAAAATTTTATATATAATTGAATGAATACTACGAATGTAATCTATGAATACCACAAATGTGATTAATATCATGAGTGTAATTAATGAATATCATGAGTGTAATTTAAAAAATAAATAAATAGATAGATAGATAAATAAATAATAAATAAATAAAAAGTAAAGAGGCCTTATCTACTTCCAGTTGACTCTTTCTGCTCTGTGCTTATGATAAAGGATATGCATTCTCAGCTTCCATGCCTACTGCTTCATCTGCTCCTTCTGCCCCATGGTGGACCCTTATCCCTCTGGAACGGTAAATCAAAACCAAAACTCATCTGTAAGATGTCTGAGTCACGGTGTTTTGCCACAGCACTAGAAAAGTAACCAAGACAAGGACACAACTGTCAGGCCCTCGCTGGCCCTCAGTCCCTGGCTCAAATCTCAAGCAGGATTAGCCCCCTGAGTCCTGTCCAACCCTCAGGTTCCAGCTCCACAGAGCATCCTTGAGTCTGACCTTTGCTCAGAGAAAGGAAGAGCTGCTCTCAAACCCCAGCTGTGTCCACTTGGCAGCCCACCTCCTCAGAGTCCCAAGTACCCAAGGGACGCCTGCCTGGATCTCCATCCATTTCTGTCACTGCATCTGGGGTTCAGTCTGGGACAGGGGACACCATTACAGCAATGCATTATTATGCAAATATTTCCTACATTCTAAAGTCCTGGAACTTTTGCTGGACCTGACAGCCCAGTTAACAATACACCTTGAGGTCACTTAAGACTTAAGACTGCTCTCCTGCTGTGTGCTATGCCTGCTTGCTTCACCCGCCTTTAAGAGAACAGTGTAATAACCAGCCTTACTTGCCTTGGATTTCTCGTGTAATCAGCTTTTACAACCTAAGTTAATGCATAACTGCAATCTTAAGTTATATGCTCTCCCATACCCCTGACCCATGAGGAATGCGTGTGTGTGTGTGTGTGTGTGTGTGTGTGTGTGTGTGTGTGTGTGTTTGCGTGTTAAGGTAATAAATGCTGGAAGCAGCAAATCAGTTGAAAGCGGCCTCATACAGCAAATATCAGCCATGCATGTTGAAAACAGCATGCAGATATTATTTGATACATGAATATTTGCCTTTCTTGGTGCTTCTGGGTCAGTTGGAGTCAGAAAAGTTCAATCTGTTGTAAAACTCTGTTAGAGATTTCTGTACAGTTTCCCTCATTCCTTCTGCCCTGTCTATAGAAAGAGCAAAGCCCTTTGTTAGGGACAGATGAGACAGCTGACATTATGCAGGCCCAGGGACACAGATTCAGACTAATGTAACAGACAGATGGGACACTGATGCCTGTTGGTGACTCGGAGTTTATCGCTAATTTAACTGACACGTATCATCTCTTTCTCTTTGCCCTCTCTACCCTCCTCTCCCTCCAAGAATGCACCCAGTTACCCCAACCTAAAGCCTGTGAGGATTCAACGCATCGCATCGAGGGCTGCCTCACTGGGGACTGCTGGGAAGGGGTATTTCCCCTTCAGGAGATAGTTCAGGAGAGAGAGGCCCTGACAATATCTACTGGGTGGCTTCACGTGGCTGTTCTGGGGTCAGGGAGCCTTGGGCATTGTCTTCTTACTGTGGCTCAGAGTCAGGGCCACATCTACCCACACAGCATCTCTGGAGAAGCAGCTCAGCCTTTGCTCACTGATTGAATGTGGTCCCCTTGCCTGGGCACAACTTGCAAAGTATACGTGGCAGAGCCTGCCAATCTCATGGGCCAAGAATCTCCTTCTCATCAGGTGAATGTCCACTTGCACCCTCCACATGCTGGGCCACAAGGGCTGACCATGTTCCCATCAGCAGAGACTCCCCTCGGTGGATCTGAGGGAGCAGTTCCCAGAAGCTGAGGCCTCCTGCACCCTGCCTTGCCTGCATACCATGGCCAGCACCTCTGGCCAACCCATGCACTCAAGTTTCTCCTGGAGATGTCCTCACCACCTACCTCCAGCTTCAAGGGCTCCTCCCATCTCTGAAGTAGAGAGTTCTTCTCTGTGTGGCAGCCTTTCTCACCAGCCCTCCATCCCTGATGGGATGCCTGCCGTCCACTACAGATGTGAGTGCAGATACACAGCCATGGCCAAGTACAGTGTCTTCAAATGTGTGTCTCACACCTACAGACACCATTCGTGGGGATTTACTCAAAGGAGTTCTGGTGTGGGTGCAAATATATAAAACTAAGGACGGTTATGGGAGCATCGCGTGTTTGTATGTGTGTGGTGGGTATGCACGGGTGTCAGTGGAAAGCTTTCGAAGTGCCCATTTACAGAAAACTAGTCTAATGCTTTAAGGGCCGCACAAGCTATGGATTTCTATACATCTGATAAAAAGCTTTTCAAGCCTTCTTAGTGAGGAGAAGAGCTGGAGAATAAAAGGGTGAGCTGATCCTATGTAGGTTTTAAGCAACTCTAGGCCCTTTGTGGCTAAGTGTTCAAACAAAGCCTACTAAGACATGTTGGGAGAACACCCAAGATTACCAGAAACCAGAAGCAGGGAAATCAAAGCAACAACAAAAGCTCCTTCAACTTTAGCTTGTCCAACAGGTAAGAAGAGCGGCCACAGATAAGACATTTACATCAAACACCTCCCCCTGCCCGCCCCCAAGGTTCAGGGACTTTTTGGGAAAAAGAGGCAGAAAGACAGTACACACCTGGGGAGGACCAGAGTGAAACAGGGTCTTCTGGGCATATCAGGACCTCGAACTCACAGCAGCTCCGGCAGCCTGGACAAGACCAAGTCAATCAACACCCCAGCGCTGAGAGGGAGGGTCCCACAAGCCCACACCTCTAGCTGAGGAGCTGCTCACAGTTGAGGTCGGTCTGGGGGAGTCGGATTTCTTTAATAAGAACGGTGCCCCGGTAAGTCGAGCATCCTCCACTAGGTGGCTCCACACTCAGGCGTAAGTGGAATGCAGTAATTGTGCCCAGTAGGCTAGGAGAAGGAAGAAGAGTGTGAGGTAGCACCCAGTTGGAAGGGAGACTTGGGGGGCAGGGGATGGGACTCGTATTCAGGAGTTAGAGGCGAGGGGGTGAACAGAACCAAAATACATTGTATATATGTCTGAAATTCTTAAAGAAAAGTATGTATTTTAAAAACTTAAGAATAGGAAAATACAGGGCTGGTCGTGGCAGCACACGCCTTTAATCCCAGCACCTAGGAGGCATCGGCAAGTGGATCTCTGTGAGTTTGGGGCCAGCCTGGTCTACACAGGGATTTCCACAACATCCAGGGCTTCCTCCCCACTTGAAGGTGAGAAGGACGCGAGTGAGTGTGACAGACAGCCCTCGCGGAGTGCTGAATCAGACAGACACCGCCTTCTCCTGGACCCAGGGGCGCTGCTCCGACACCTCAGAGCTTCTTCTCTGCGGGTGATTAGGACAATCTACACAAGGAGGCTTGTAGTGGTGGTTTTTGAGGTGACAGGGGCGGATGAGTGGGGTCACCTGAGTCTTATTTTCTGGAGAGAACAAGAAGCGGGAGCGGTCACACACCACACTGCAGTCTGAGGGAGAGAGTGTGATCTTTAAAGCACACCGCTTCTTTTTCTTCCTGAAAAGCCCCCTCAAAAGCCCGGAGGTGGAGTCAAACCAGGCCAGGTTCCCTGCCAGCAAGGAAGGGTGTGTGCCCACAGCAACCTATGGCCGAGAGAGCCACCTGCACAGTGTCCGGAGTGGGTGGCTAAGCCCCACCCGAGGGTCCATACTCCTCAGACGGGGCAGTACGGAGAACGTAATAACACAGCAGGGGGGCGATGGAGTCAAGCCCAGGGGAGCAAGCTTTCTCCGCGCCAGATAGAAGAGTGAACAGGAAAAGGGGAACCGCGAGAGGGGGTGGGCCCAGGGGGCAGAGTGCTTGCCTCGTCTGCAGAAAGTCCCGGCTTCAACCCCCAGCACTGTATGAACTGGGTGTGGGGGCTCACGTCTATAACCCCAGCACTTGGGAGGTGGAAGCAGGAGGGTCAGAATTTCAAGGTCGTCCTTGGCTATATAACATGGGGCCAGCCGGGGCTACGTAAAAACCTGTTTCAAAAAATAAAGAGAAGAGTGTCAAATGCCTTTGATCTCAGCACCCAGGCAGAGGCAGGTGGGTCTACACAGTAAGTTTCAGGGCAGTTATGTAGTGAGGCCCTGTCTAAAGGAAGGGGGGAAGGGTCAGGGAAAGGGGAGGGAGGAGGAAGAGGAGAGGAGGAGAAGGAAGAGCAGGACACGCTGACACGTCCTTGGCGCGAACTTATGAATCTGAATAAATGAAACTGTGAATGTGTGGGTAGACTCCGCCCTTGGGGAGGCTTGTACCTGAACTCCCCAGCAATATGGCCAAAACCAGAACCCAGACCCCGCCTTCTAAATCATGCTACATTAGAGAACCAAGATTCTCGGGAGAAAGAATTGGCTGAGTCAAAACTGTAGCCCAGAAAGCCACATGAGAAGCGTGAATCTTGTGCGAGAAAGCAAGGAAGCCTCCGAGAGTGCTAAGACTGGGCGGAAGGAAGCAAGGTTTTTCTTATTTTTCGTTTGGTGCTGGGAGGAAACCTGGAGCCCCACACACTCCAAGCAGCATTTACCAGTGCGCCACAGCCTGGCCCCGGGGGTCCTTTTCTTGGTGATGATAACATTCTAAAACTGACCAGAGGATGGTGGCTATGTGATTCTGAGAGTTTGCTCAAATCCACTGAACGGTGCACTTTACCCAAACCAGTTCAATGACAAGTAACTCAGACCTCAATAAAGCTGTCACCAAAAGACGACCTTACAGGATTCCAGCATTGGAAAGAATTAAATAAATAGAGATGGCAGCCAGTAATCAATATAGCCCAGCAGGAATCCATCCAATATGTAGTCTCAAAACTCTTCCCCCCGTAAGGTGCTAATTAATTACAAAGCAACACAGTAACTTTCAGGGAGAAAGCCTGTGTCCCATTTCATTCTGTTGCTGTGATAAAGCACCTTAAAAAGAAAACAGCTTGAGGGGCAGGGTTTATTCAGCTCACAGTTCCAGGTCACAGTTCATCCTCGTGGAGACGTCTTGGCAAGCGCGGGGAGGAAGCAGTCACACATTGCCACTGTCAAGAGCAGAGAGAAACGCGTGACTGCTCAGCTCCACTTTCTCCTCTCTACAATTCTAGATCTAAGCGCAGGGAATGGAGCCACCCACATAAGGCTAGGTCTCCCCACATCAGTTGTCATAATCAAGACAATCCCCACCACAAGCTGAGGGCCAACCTGATCTAGAGCTCTCGTTGAGTCTCCTCCCAGGTGATTCTAGCTTGTGACAATCAAAACTAACCATCGCCCTCAGCAAATGCCGTCTCTCTCCAACCATCAGGTGGCTTCTTCAATAAGGGATAAATCACGTGCTACGTGAGAGGATGCAAGGAGACCTCAGAGTAACTAACTGCACAGATGTCCTCACCGCAGGGGCACAATCTGAGTTTGGTCACCAGGACACATGAGGCAAATCCATACGGAGGGACATTCTACGGGACAACTGGCCATGAAGGTCAGGCAAAGACTGTCTTTAAGTGTCCCCAAACTGAAAAGGACCAGAGAGAAACAACAACCAAATACAAAGCCTAAGAACCTGGGTTCATAAATGAGGAGCGCTTCCAGAACACTGGTGAGGCTTCCCAGGGCTGGGGACTCGGGGGTCAGTGCAGGTTTCCCGATTTTGGTGACTGCATCGTGACCCCAAGAGAAAGTCTTCGTTTATTAGGATGTAAAATAAAGCACTGTGACAGCAACTTGTGTGCAAATAGGTCAGGACAGGGTTCTTTGCACAGCCCTTTTCTGTGGCAGGTCGCTTACACTACAAGAGCAGGCAGCTGAGGCAGCAAAACCATGAATTTTCAGGCTAATCTGAGCTATGTAGTGAGACCCTGTCTCAAAAAAAAATCAATCAATTAGTTAATTAGAAAACTAAAAGTTGTGCAAAAACAGGGTGTGCCCTTCCAAAATATGTTGCAACAACAAACAAAAATAAATAAATGAACTGTTTCTTGCTAAGAGAGACTAAAAGGATTTTTAAGACAGAATGCAATGGATAATACTGGATTAAAATCTGAGCCAAAAAAAAAAAAAAAAAGAATAGAAAGGATAGTATTGATATAGTTGATAAAATCTGGATAGGATGTGGAGGCTGTATCAATCTTAAATTGTCCTGATTTTGTCCCCAGCACTGAGGTGGGTGAAGTCATTCTTGTCAAGGGAGACAGACGCACTGTAGTAATGAAGAGCAAGGACATGATGGCTGTCTGTGATTTACCCGCAAACAGCCACAACACTAACCATAGAAGAGGTGGAAATGGATAAACCAGCTGTGGTGGAGTCCGCTGTGCTGTGGCCTGTCTACTCTTCTGGTAACTTTCATAAATTTGAAATGCTTATTTTCTTGAAACAAAAACTAAAATTAAATGAGAAAACATTGCCACAATCACAAATTTAGACACAGACACACAAAACAGCGTATTTTGTGGGAACAGAGATAGAGACACTAAACACAGTGTTTTGGGAGGAGAGACAGAGAGGAAGAATACTCCAGCGAAAGTGACTATCCATTATTATCATTATTATTGTTATTTTAAAGATTAGAGAGGGCATCTGGAAGAACAACCCTCAAGTCTCTCTCTCTCTCTCTCTCTCTCTCTCTCTCTCTCTCTCTCTCTCTCTCTCTCATATAGCCCAAGGTGGCTTGAAATTCAATCTGTGACCAATGGTGGCTTTGAACTTCTGACCCCCCTGCCTCATCACACACATCTCCAGTGCTGGATGACAGAGAGTGCCACCAAGACACAGAGTGGCTGGAGTAGCAGGAAACCTTGTTGAAAAAACAGGATAGCTTAGACACACCCAGTGTCCCTGCAGCCAGGCTTGGCTTACACGAACACAGTGTTCCTGCAGCCAGGCGGATCCTGGAGCAAAGACAGAGAGACTTCTACACACTTGTGACTAGTTAGGGTATGAGTCTCTGCTGAGTCCTAATTTTAAAATTAATCTTACAACACATACATATTCTGATTATGACAAAATTCAATGCTTGCATTGTTACACTATGGCTTGGAGATGGGTACACACGTGTCGTCCCAGCATTGGCTGGTAGAGGCAAGAAGATCAGAGTTCCAGGCCAGCCTGAACTCCAGACTGTGTCTCAAGAAAGAAACTGAAATAGGTGTCAGGGTGGCTCGGGAAGAAACTGTTTTTTAGAAGACAATTCTCAGGAAGGAAATGTCTCTTTCAACAAAGCCCAAACCACAGTAATTATGTAATCTAATGATACTCTAGCCTTCTCAAATCCTACTAATGTCCAGGGATGAGGAGACCTATTTCCCAGCCCCCTGACCAGGATGGTCAGAGGTGGCCTTCGCTGGCTTTCCCACCTGTTCTCTGAGATGCATCCACAGCTATAGAGTGTCTGCAAACCCCGGAGCCAAGAGATCTGTGCCGGCCAAGATCCCCAGGTTTCTTTCCTTCAGCCACTTGTCTGGACTTTCCAGGAGGAGCAGCCTTCCTGTACCTCCCAGATGTGAGAGAGAGCGCTTGCTCCAAGCTTCCCTGGCTGCATCTTCTTCCTCTCTAGAAGTAAGACTCTCCACCTGTGCTCTTCCAGGGACACCCCTGCATAGGTTCGGAAGATAAAGGGTGTTTTAGAGTGGGGACACTGTGTTGGCGTCTAGGATCCTGACTCTTACCAAACAAATTCCAAAGTAAATGCCTTTGCTGGCTCCTTTAGAAAGCAGAGCAGTGGTGGGTTCCCGACGCTTGAGATTTCTTGGTGCCGTTGAGTCTGTAAAATAATGATTCAAAGGTTCTGGGTGGAGAAGGCTGCAGACCGGATGGCTTTGGTTGTGGGCTATTTCAGCGCTGGCTAAATGAATGTCCCAGACGTCTACAGTTGAACAATTAAGCAAAGTAGAATAGGATATTAACTGGCATGGAAAGGGACACTTTTGAGCCCACTTACTGACTTATAAGCTAACCTAGGAAAACCCAAAATCAGACACCTGACATGGGACACCGGTCTGTTACCATAGTAAGGATCGGAAGTTCAAGGTCATAATGAACTGGAAGCCAGCCTAGGCCACCAGATCTTGTCTCAAAAACTTAAAAAAGGGATGGAAAAATGACTCAGTGGGTAAAGGATCCAGCCGCCAGTCAAGCGGATCTATCCGCAGAACCGATGTGGTAGGAAAGAACTCATTCCCGAAAGTTGTCCTCCGACTCCAGGCTTGCGGGTGCGCATAAACATAATAAATAGGTGGAATTTTAAAAATGGTAGTTAAGGGGGCTAGAGTGATGGCTCAGAGGTTAAGAGCGCTACTCTTTGGCTCCAGCTATAAGGGATCCGATGCCCTCTTCTGTCATCCACCAGCATCTGCACGCGAGTGTGACTGTGTGCAAGTACACACACACACACACACACACACACACACACACACACACACACACACAAAACTAATAAAATGAATCCTTTAAAAAAAATCTAGTTTGTTTTTAAAAAGAAAGGGCTACATACAAAAAGGCACTTTCATGGTAAATTTATTCACAAACAAGGATGAGCAGGGATGGGGGGGGGGAGACACCAGAAGAGCGCAGGGAGGGAATCAGTGGGAGGCTTTCCTGCCTTCAGCCCCATTATTTCTGGGGCGCCGCCGGAACGCTGTGATGGCCAGATAGCAAGCAGCGCTGAGAGGAAACCCGCCTCCTTTAAACCGCTGAAGAATGAAGAGACCGTGCCTTCGGCCCCGGGCGCTTTTCCAGTGGAGAGCTGCGGGGCTCCGTGGAACTGGGAACCGTGAAGGGCATTTGCATTGTTTCCCGGAGCCTAGCCACGTCCACTGACTCCACTCGGACCCAAGCCCCGCACGAGCTGCGGTTCCATCCGAATCCCTCTCTCTGCACGGATTTGGAGTCTGCAGCCTGCAGGTCCGAGCCGGCACCCAGGGCCTGCAGTGAGGAAGCATTTCCGAGAAATCCCGGGAGCCGCCCGGCACGAGGGCTGCGGGGCTGGGGCCGGACGCTCCACGTTCCGAAACCAAGATCCCCTCGGCGCCACAGCCCAGGCCTCTCCCAAGCCACCTCGGCTCTCCACCGCTCCTCGCCACCTCGGTCTGGGTCCCCAGGGTGCAGGAAATAAGAAATTTCTCCCCTGCGGGAGTCCACTTGGTGTTTCTCCAAAAAGCTAACGGGAACCGGGTCCAGACCCGCGGGATTTCAACAAGACCTAGTCCACTGCTGGACCCGATTCCCCAGTCGGCCCAGCGCGGGAGGGAAAGCAGGAAAAAAAGACAGACGCTAGGTCCCAAGTACAGGCTGTGGGCAGCTTGGAGTCGCCGGAGGTGACGACCCGGGCGGGGCCACCTTCACCCGGAGACACTGAGGTTTCATCCCTCTACCCCGATTGCTTTGTGAATTTTTCTTAGGTGGTCAACAAGGCCAGGATTTCGAATTCCGCGGTAGCGCTACGTTTGTACCCCATGAGAACTTAGGGGCCTTTAGAGAGAAAAGGGAGGAATGCACACGGGCTCGGAGTCACACAAACACTTCTTTATATTTCGGAAAGAGAAGACGCCTGAGTCTCGGCGCCTCCCCGCTCTCGCTCTCTACCGCAAGATGAACGGGAAAGAGGGATGCGATTATTTTACACTGTGTCTCAGAAGCCCCCACCCACCCCATTTGCTCCACAAGGGGGAGAAAGAGAATCTTGAGAAGAAAATTTTACCTGCATGTGGGTCGATATATTTATCTGGCCAGAAAGAAAAGGGATACTACTAAAAAGAAGAAGCAGAACGTGGTAAGTCACGCCTGTGATCTCAGCATTCGGCAGGCTGGGGCAGAAGGATGGCTGAGAACTGGAGGCCAACCTGGGCCACAGAGTGTCTCAAACAGAAAGGGAAAAAAAAAGGAGAGAAAAACTTAAAATGTAAAAGAATAGGGAAACCCGGTCCTTCAGATGGGCACCGCTCAACTAGGGAGCTTGGATGGGGTCCTGTAATTGTCGCTGGCGAGCTTGGGGTCCCTGGCTAGGCAACGCCAGGCCTGTGCGGCTCCCTGCAGATCCCCCCAGCCTGCCTCTGCCAAGGACCTTGACCTATCAGGGACTTGGTCGCCACGCTTAGCTCCCCCTGACCTGCTTTTGAACCCGCTAATCCCACCCCAACTCTTTGCCCGACGTTCGCTCCACGCGCTAATTCCCGCTCGCCCCGCAACCCCCACTCCCTCTCGGCCCCGGCCCCGAGACTCTGAAGGGCACCACCAGGGCTCCACACGGTGTCCCCGACTCACGCCCCGAGCTCCATACCAAAGCAAACGGCCTCAGCTACAAACACCTCTCCTCTTGGCTCTCCTTAATGTAATTCGTTTAAAGAAAATAATAGCCATATAAATATCACAGTCTTCTGTAACGGCAACGAATCTGGCAAAGTGGCTGTGCAGTGGAGCCTGGGAAGGGGAAGGGGGCCCCCCCAAAGCCAGAAAGGCTGCAAGAAACGCAGAGCCAGTGCAGATCTAGCGACTTCACTCCAGGTTTTGAGGGAGTTTTAGGTCTGAGATGAGGTAAGTCCTAGAGATGGGGCCTGAGTCTGCGGGAACTCTTAATTTGCCCTCTTATAATTCTTCCCATCTAGTGTCTTCTCTGTAAAAATTAAAACTGGTTATTATTTTAAACGTTGGTAAATTAGTCCACATTCGCACACCTGCCCAAGCTGTGAGTCTGCAGGTTTGCTGGAAGTTGTTAGTTTTGTTTTGTAGCTGAAAGGTGCTGAGGCAAGGAGCTTCCTTCCTGGTCCTCCGAGAGAGCAAGAGCGGCTGTGTAAATGTATCTTCTGTTAGGCTGAAAACCCGAGCTTAGGCCTGGTTGGTGCACATCTGTGAACCACCTGGTGGGGTGACCCAACCAGGACCTCTGACATCCCCAGCCTTGGCTCTGCATCACACAACACATTTGACTACTGTCCAGGGCAAAGCTGGCGATCTCCAGAGACACGTGTCTGTCTGTAGAGGGATTTGGGTCTATTTGGCTCCCAAAGGTGCCCGACAGATGAAGGGTCTTCTAGAGCAAGCAGCTATTCCCAGAAAAATGAGAAAGTCATTAGGGGTTTCTTAGAAAGTCCTTAAGCTGAGACCTGAAATGGGGAGCTCAGCCAATCGCTGGCATCCTCAAGCATCCCCAGGAAGCTCAGCAAGCACCTCACAGGGCTGTTACACTGTTGTTCAACTCCACATCTTGGAAGTCATTTCCCAGAGTCAAGAGTAGAACTGAGCGTGTAGCTCATGCAAAAGATCTTGTGTTCAATCCCCAATGGGGCGGGTGCAATGGGGTCCCTGTCACCCCAGGCTAGGATTCTCTAGAAATTCCTCAGCCATAGGCCAGAGAGCAGAGAGGCCTCGGATTGTCCCCGAAACAACAGGGCTTCTGGATCCTCAGTGATGGAGACTTGGAAGAGGATGGTTGGTGGCCTTATATGGGCAGTGTTCCTGCCAGTGCAGAAGGCACAGCATCCAGAGAGGAAATTCAATTCAATCTGTTGCTCTAGAAGCAAAATCTCCCTGCAAGCCCACTGGAATCAAGCACGTTTAACATGCTGTTTTACTGGATTCATTCAACCCGTGACAGACCACAAATATTTTTTTGCAAGATTTTTGTTTTGTTTTTTGTTTTTTTTTTTCCCCGAGACAGGGTTCACCTGCCTCTGCCTCCCGAGTGCTGGGATTAAAGGCATGCGCCACAAATTTTCCCCATCCTTCTTGGCCACCATAACCTCCTCTGGTGGAGGACGAGGGGGGACCATCAGGAGCTATGGTGTGCACTTGGCTCAGACACCTGAATAACACAAACATCTGTTTTTCTCTGGCACCAATGACTACAGGCATGGGAACAAGTGTTCTCCTAATTAATTTACTTGTGATAACAATTCCTTAGGGTGGAACAGATGTCCCCATTACATAGGTGGGGACCCTAGGGCACTTCTGGAAGCTAGGTATCAGTTGGTGACAGCAAGGATTAGTCAAGACGCACAGCTCTGAGTTATCTCTCCAGACACCATCACCTCTGCAAGCCCAGCAGCCCCGAAATCCCTCCTCATTGGACAGATTTGAAAAGGACGCTTCCAGAAGGTGACTGAAGGCATACATACAGCCAGGTGACTAGCAAGGCTGCCCTGAGCCTCTCCTCTGTCTACTCCCCAGAAATTCCCCTCCTAGCTGAGCTGTGGGCTGTACACCCAGAATCAGTAAGGCTCACACAATGTAAACACACAAAAGTGCCACTGTCATACAGTGGGTGCTAGTTGGCATAGGAAGGAGTGGAGTGCTGGTACATGCTACACACGAATGAACCTTGAAACACGCTGAGAGAAAGAAGCCAGCCACAGGGGTACGCACTCATACCAGACACCCCAAACAAGTTAATCCACAGTCACAGCTCAGAGCTGAGAGGGAATAGGAGCTTGTAGGGTGAGTTTCCCCACAGGGTCTCTTGTCTGTCCGGGCTGACCTTAAACTTGCTATGAAGCCAAGGATGACTTGAGTTCCTTATCGGCTCATCTCCATCTCCCAAGAATTGAGATTACAGACATGGCCACTACACCTGGTCTCAGGTGTCTGGGAATTGAACCCAAGGCTTTCTGTTTGCTACGCAAGCACTCTGTCTGGACTGCATCCATAGCCCATGAAAATGCTGTATTTGTGGCGGTGATGGCTGCACTTCTCTGTGATACCTTCAAATCTACCACACCATACACTGAAAGAGGGTGAGCTATGTGATCGTTGAATTATATCTCAATAAAAATGCCACCATCGCACACAGCTCTACCACTCTTGTCCCAGCTCTATGGCCCTCGGGTGGGAATCACCCGGAGGTTGTCTATGTATGTCTGTGAGGAACTTCTGGGTAACCATGTAGCTGCATCTGAGCACCAGAGATTTTATTCTAGGTGCTCTCGGTGGGTTCCTATTGAAGAGCCCCCCCCCCATGCCCTCTTCCTTAAAGTTCTCTGACTCTAATGTCAAAGCTAGGGCCAAAATGAATGCTGCCTGCTCCACACTTGCCTGATGCATGGAGGCAATTATCAGACCTCACCTGTCACCAGGTGTCCTTACTGTGTCGGACCTCACCTGTCACCTGTTCCCTTACTGTGTCTTTCTTGCGGACCCACAGTCTCCACAGGGTAGTCTCCAGGCAAGGCCCGAGGACTCAGCAGCTCTGGAAAGTTGCAAGCACCCTGCTAGAGCCTGGCACATGGAACTCTGGCAGCCTGGCTAGGTTTCCTGCAAGAGCTGAATGGACAGAGCGAAGTAGGGGAGAACAGCCTGGATACCCCACAAGAGACAGCTTGTGTCGGAGCCACATCTTGGAACTCAAGAGTATTGCAGGGGAAGAATACAGCAACACTGGACTAATAATAACCTGCCCTGTGACCTAGAGCACTTCAGCCCACTGGGGACTTCTGTAGACAAAGGCCAGCAAAAGCAGAGCACTAGGGAGCAGACCCGTGGTGAATCCAGAGGTGACAAGCTGGCTGGAATAGTTGGTATCCCCAGCTGGAATCAGTAGCCCTAGTCTACTTTGGTTTCTGCCCCAGCCTCAGCAGTGACCTCTTATGTGCTGTGCCCTTTCCCATTGTCCTACAGCACAAGGGTCCAGCTCCCTGCAGAACCCAGGCCACAGACACACCTTCATCATCTTGTGTTGCTTAAAAGGTATCAGTAGAGGTTGGAGGGGATGGTTCAGTGGTTAAGAGCACTTTCTGCTGGTGTAGAGGACCTGGGTTCAATTCCCATCACCCACATGGCTGTTTACAACCATCTGTAATTCTAGTAACTCCAGCTTCAGGGAATCCAACTCCTTCTTCTGACCTCTGCAGGCACCAGGCACATACATGGTGCACAGACATACATGCACACAAAGCACTCATACATAAAACGAAATCTTTTTTTAAAAAGGTGTGTGTCAGTACATATGACACACAGTGGGGTGTTTAACTTTTTTTTGTAATGTGTCTGTGAGCCTGTAGGGTTCAATTCAGGAGGAGACTAGGCACCAGAATGTGAGGCACCATGTTCAAAGCACCACAGGGACCTGCCAGAGAGCTCATGGCCACCCCTGCTCCCTTCTCTTTCAGCATGGCCACTCTGCTCAGATGTCATCATCTTCCTATGGGGAGGGGATGGGCAGGACAGTGGGTTCTCCTGTAGCGTGTCGGTACAGAGGTCTGGCTCCCAGATGGGAGGCTGGAAAAGGAGGTGAGTGGGGTAGACCCTTTCTGTGAGCTCTGCTCGCTCTCTGAGCCAGCATGGGGGGGTCTACAAGCAGTTTTCCCTGCTTAGCCCAAACTCCAAGCTCCCATGGTGACAAATCTAAGCACTGGATTCTCTGGGGACAATGCAAAAATGTGACTCAGGACCTCCCCAGGGATCTTTGAGAGGACTCCCAAATCCACCATCTTTGTGTTGTAATTGCAGCAGGCTCACTGGGATTCTTCAATAGTTTCAGAGGGGAGGCTGATGGAACTCAGTTGGAAGAGCGCTTGCCTAGTGTGCAGGAAGCTCTGAGTTTGATCCCCAGCCCTGCGAGACCCCAGTGTGATGACACACACCCATAATTCCAGCATTTCGGTGGGGCAGAAGGATCAGAGGTCGATCACAGCTACGTAGCTGTGAGTTTGAAGCCAGGTTGTGCGGCTTGAGACCCTGAAGAGGAAGGGAGGGAAAGAGGGGGAAGGAGGAGCCAGAAGAAGGGGAGGGGGAGGAGAAGGAAGAGAGATTCTCGGGGTTGTGGCCAGGGTTGGGATGTGAGTGAGGCAGCAGGCGGGCACAACGGGCCAGGAAAGAACAGTGGGAATAAAACCCAGGCCTCCTGACTCCCTAACTTGTGTGAGAAAAACTTTGAATTCTCATCAGATAGAACTCAGATAGCCCCTGCTGTGAGCCCTGGGAGCAGAAGGGATCCTCTGAGCCACGCCTCTCTACAGGTGCCCCCTTTCCAGGACACACCCAGACACTCAGAAGAAGCCAACATCATCTTATCACCCACCGCAGACTGTGGCACTCACTGGCCAAGGGACGACTAGCACGAGTGTACCCAAACTTCCTCAGCCAGGACAGCACTAAAGAATGCAGTCTCCCTGAGAGGAAGGACACACTGGCAAGAGACCAGTGGCCCCGAGGGACCAATCACCCGAGTGCTAGCAGATCACTAGGGAACCCAGAACAGCCTATACCTCCAGATCCTGGTTCCAAAGCACTCTGCAAAACACTCAGCCTCTCCAGGAAGAATGTCCCAGCTCACTTGGGGACTGACCCCAGAAGAGGCTCATGGAATAAGACCAGCTTCCTTCCAATAGTGAAATGAAGATTTAAAATTGTGAAAAGGAAGGATCCAGAAGGTGCCCCCCTCCAATTCTATCAGCACAGAAACAGCTTCATAGGAGGCAGGAGGGAACGCCTGGGCTTAGAGTGAGGTCTAGCTGCCGCTAGCTTGTTCTTTTGTTTGTGTTTTTCTACACTAGCTATAAGACATAATTTTAAAAATCCAGAGAGCCAGAGATGAGATAAATGCAGATGGCGCAGGTAAGGTGGCCAGTGTAGGGGGGCACCCCCCGATGGGGCTGCTGAGAAGTCCTACTGCACTCCAGAGGCCAAGCTGGGGGGAACCAGTGTGGGGCTGGCCACACGGCCACGATATAAGGGGGGGAGGGGCAAAGAGCCAGCCTTAACTAAAGCGCTGGTGCTCCTCCTCCTCCTCCTCCTCCTCCTCCTCCTCCTCCTTCTTCCTCTCTCTCTCTCTCTCTCTCTCTCTCTCTCTCTCTCTCTCTCTCCCTCCCACAAACTCCTTGTGAACTCCAGGCACCCGCAGTTAGTCCACACTGCTCCCCCTCTGCAGTCCACACACATACCAGGGGAGACATTCCTCCTCTGTAGTCACTGCTCAAAGCATTAGGCGGTGTCTTCTTCCTTCTCCCACCCTTCCGGTCTTCTCCCCTTCCTTTCTTTCCTCTTATGGACCAGCAGGCATTCTCTCTTTACCCCCTCCCTTCCTTCCCCCTTCCCCCTTCCCTCTTTCCTTCCCTTCCCTTCCCTTCCCTTCCCTTCCCTTCCCTTCCCTTCCCTTCCCTTCCCTTCCCTTCCCTTCCCTTCCCTTCCCTTCCCACACTTTACAAGGATAAGTGAGAGTCGTCACTCAGTCACTGGTGCATCTCTGCGAACCTCCCCTTTGGCTAAGGACACCGGAATTGGACAATACACACAGCTATTTTCACACACAGAGAACGTGGGCCAAGGCACTGACTGACTCATCACACTTACATACCTATTCACACTCAGCCCTGCTAGAGAGACAGAGACCCAACAAGCTTACCCCCGGTGGTCACAGACACCCTCAACCTCGAGGCCTCCTGAAGTACCTTGGCTTGAACTCACACCGAGCATTTGGCTCACTCCTGGTTCCTGGTTTATCCCAGCTCTGCAGGTGGAAGAAGGGAGAGGTCTGGGAGGGGTTCCCGCCTTTAGAAAAAGCCAGGGACCCTCAGTCACACAAACGTCTTCTCTCTCAATCTTTCCCCCCAAGTCTCTTTGAACTTGAGCCAAATAAAATGAAACTGGTCCCCACACTTCCTGACGCTATCTCTAGAAAAGCTGGACTCTGCAGAAAGTGTAACCAAGGGGACACCTGAAATCGCCGGGCTCGCGCCCAGGGCTCTGCTCACAGTCTAGTTCTCATAGCCCGAGGCAGCAGCAAGCAAGGGACTACTCCAAGACAGGAAAACAAACAAACAAACAAAAAACTCATTCTCTAGGTGTCAATCCCGGGAGTAACAACCTCAGAACTGCGGGAGAGCCAGCGTTCACTCCGGTGGGACCTGGGTGTCTGCCTGTCCAGCTGGGCACCTCACCAGGGCCAGGGAGAGTGCGTCGACCTCCTGAGCTTGTTTGGCCAAACTTGTGCGAGTTCCGCAAGAAGTAGCGTTCTGTGCGCCTGAGTGTGCATGAGCTTGGGAGCGGGACAGGCGCTCTGAGCCCCAGGCCTGCATCCTAGTCTCCACCGCCCGCCCCCCCACCAACCCACTAAGTGCTGGAGCCCAGCAAACCTCTTGTTTTCTGCAGAGTTGTGCCGGGTCGCCTCCCTCGCGCAATGGATTATCCATCTAGCGGAGCCAGCCTAAGCGTTGGGCACATTTCCCTGAGGATACAGGGGACCCAGAGAAGAGGCGGTTAGAAGGACCAGTGGGGAGTAATTAAGTTTAGCTGAGGGTATGGGGCGGTCTTCTCTACGTCTGGGCGGTCCAGTCTGCTACTGCCAGGCTCTAAACAACGCCCCACGCGAGGAGGTAAAAGGACACCGCCCCCTCCCCTTTTCTCCTTTCTATTCCTCCTATCCATCCTCCTTCTTTTCTCTCCCTCCCCCTTTCCCTCTTCACCTCCTCCCTCCCCAATCTCCCGCTGCGCTGCGCCCGGGAGATCCACCCAGAATCCCAGAACCCTAGCTCGCGTCCAATCGCCGAGGGGGGCGGGGCCTGTGGGAGGGGCGGGGCAGAAGGAGGAAGGGGCAGGGAGGGGTGGGGAAGGAGCTGCTACCCCAAGCTTGGGCTAGCGAACGCTGCGACCCAAGCAGCAGTGGTGGCGGGCATGGGCGATGGGGGCGCGGAGCGGGACCGCGGCCCCAAGCGCGGTGGCCGGAGCGGACGCCACGGCGACCACAACGGAGCGGAAGACTTGCGTGCTGACACGGGTAGCAGGAGTCCAAGGGAGGTTGCGGCGACCTCGGTCTCCAGTCCCGCAGGCTCCAGGGAGAGCGGCGCAGACAGCGACGGACAGCCGGCGCTCGGTGAGACGGACCACTGCCGCCGCATCCTGGTACGAGGTAAGGGGACAGCCGCGGCTCTGGTTCTTTGGGTCACCATGCTACCCTTCCTGGGGCCTCCGACCTCTCTACAGCGTCCATCTCACAGTTCATATATTGGTTCATTCATTCGTCAGTACATACAGCAATTATTCCGACTGCCTATTGTGTGCGGGACACTGAGCTGAACGCAGGGGACAAAGCAGAGGCTGGAAGGAGTCCTTGTTTCTCCGTCCTGCAGTTCATCCTTCGGGGCTGGTTCTCTCTCCCTAGGCCCATTCCGGCTGGTTGCTGTAGTAAGGATGCGAATCAGCTGGGGAAGCAAGACACCGAGAGCCAGGGCCCTCGCGCAACGGTTCTCAGAGCAAGGGAGGAGAAAGTGTCACGCGCGCTCCGCAGGGACAGGATAGGGAGGGACCCGAGTGGGCAGCTGCTGAAGAAGGCCGGCCCCGCAGGCCTGCGGAGTGCTTCCCAGCCTCAGCCCAGCCATCTTTCCCAGAAACCAGGCCTTGCATGGGTTGGTGGTCAAGGGAGGGCTCGGTGGGCGGAGGTAGGCTGGCCCGCCGCGGCTCCGCTGCCCCAGTTCCCACTAGCTTGGTCGCGGACTCTGGGCGCCCCTCCACCCAACCTGGCTGATGCTTTCTTCCTCTGCTCCACTCGCCTTCACCCAGTTTCCCAGTCCGGTCCCTGCGGCCGAACTCGACTTCATAGCACTCTCCTGCCATCGCCCATCCAGACCCAGGCCCCCAGGCCTCCTGGGTCTGGGCCTCTCCAAGGTAGAAAGTCTGGATCCTGGGCCTGAGGCCTGTTGTCCTCCGCCATCCTGGGTTTTCGGATTGGCTCACTTGGCTTCCCCTAGCTGCCCTTTCTCGAACTTATTCATCCCATGTACCCATCCTGGAACCTGCAGGCCTCAGGAAGCCACCAACCATACCCAATTTCCTCTCTTCTGCCTAGGAGAACCTAGGTTTCTCTCGCCTTGGAGCAGATGGAGTACAACTTCCCTGAATCCCGTTTCCCGAATGTGAGTGGCCCTGGGGATCTGAGATTCAGCTAGGGCAGGGCATGGAGACAGCCTACCTGAAGGCATAGGAAGCTGACTTGAATCCAGAAGGGAACCTGCATAAAGAAATACTCTTGGGAATAGGTGTGGTCACTAGAAAATTGGGTGGCCACTGCCACTCTAGGGACCCGAATGGATTAAGGCAGTTACACCACCAAGATATGAGGACTTGTTGGTCACTTGGAGTTAAATTAGAATGCCATTCTGTCATCTGAGGGGTTCTGAGTCCAAGAAGTGAACACCAGTTGAGTTTCACTAAGAAATCTGCAAGGCTTCTAGAGATAAAGACAGTCTAATGTTTCCAGCTCCGGGGTAATGTCGAGTCCTTGCCAATATTATGCATCACACCAACCTAAAAGCAGGTTTTCCTCTTGTCAAGATGACTGAGTTCTGAGCCCAAACATGATCTACCACTCTACCAACCTTTATGTAGAACAAATAAATCTCATTCATGGGCATCAGTGGGATTGTCTCTGGTGCAGACTCTTAGAGGTGGGAGTAAGAAGTGACCCTCTCTCCTCTGGGATAGAGCCACTTAAGTCAGACAGAGACACATATGTGGGGCTGCTCTGGTACATCTTCATGATACACTTCTGTAATGTACTCACAAAGGTAATTCTCTTACATTTGTAAAGCATGCTGGAAATATGAAATATGAAGTACAGTTATCCACCTGAGTGAAATGGAAAGCAAATGCAGCCCTCACAAATCCCTCTGCCCCTCCCCCATTTAATGACAAGGATGTTATTACAGGCCTGAAATGCCCAGGATGTCTTTTACTGCTAATCCCTCCTAGGCAGGGTCACTGGTGTCAGTCACTGCTCAATTACTTGAAGCCCCACCACTTATGGAAGCCTCTACCAAGGGGTGGAGGCTTCCATAAGTGAAGCCAGCCCAACACTCAGGAAGGGAAGCCTTCGCTGTCCACAATAAACAGCCTCCCATAAGGCCTAAGCACATTTTACCCTTGTCTTCTGGCACTCTGAAGACATACCCCCCTCGTGTCTTCCAGGGAAGCCATTAAAAGGTACAAGGGAGGCTGGGTGGTGGTGGCACACGCCTTTAAACCCAGCACTCAGGAGTCAGAGCCAGGCAGATCTCTGTGAGTTCGAGTTTGAGGCCAGCCTGGTCTACAGAGCGAGATTCAGGACAGGCACCAAAATTACACAGAGAAACCCTGTCTCAAAAAAACCAAAACAAAACAAAAAGGTGCAAGATTATGAGGATTATCTGCCCTGGCTGCTGTGAGGCTAGGGCACTCCAAAAAAAATGGCTCCACTCTCTCCACATCTTTCACTCTTCCTCCCTGGTTGTGGGATTGCTTGAGAGAAATCTTTAGCACTGGAAAGTCCAAGGACCGCTGGAGCCAGAGGTGAGCAGAATTGGTGTCTCATCTCTGGCCTTGCTGCCCCCACCTCCAGGAAGCTTGCTAAGGATCCAGGGTGCTGCCAGGCACACAGAGAGCACTCTGCAGGCTTTCCATAAATATTGTTGAGGGAAGGAATGAGTCGCCCTGGGTGACCTACAAAACCTGTCTAATGGCTGGGTGGTGTGAGTTGGTAGTCAGAAGCCCCTGTTAACTGCCACACACACACACACACACACACACACACACACACACACACACACACACACACACACACCATGGACCCAAGGACTGAGTTGCTGTGGAAAGTCAGCAGTTTAGAGGTAAAGAACAACTGATAAAAAGAAAATCAGACCATCTTGCAAACAAGCAGTGGGATTCTCCTCTGTCCTCTGGGTAACCCTGTTTGACCAATGTCTCAGATTTCCTCAGAGAAAACAAAGCTGGGAGCCCTGGAGGCCCCCCTGTTCTGCTCACCCTGCCTTCAAAATGGAGGCGTTCTCTCCAGCGGCTGGCATAAATACTGTGCCACCAAGATGACAGACATGGGCACACCACGGGCTTCCACACAGTGAGGCTTCTTCCCGGACTCCAGTCTCTAAGGCCCCTAGACATCCCCTGTGCAGTTGTACCAGGCCGTTGGCCAAAGGAGGGGTAGTGTGGAAGGAACCTTTTGTTTTAATTTGGAAGGGGCTGGCCAGTGGAGGCAGGAGGCCACCGGAACGCGTGGGGCCTCCAAGCTCTAACCTCACCCTGCAGTTGGCCAACCCTGTGCTGACTCTTTCAGTGGAGAGGGTTTGGGACAGGCAGAAGAGAGACAGCCTAATTCACAGATCCCTGCAATTGGTAGTCCAAGCCTGCCGCCACCTTTGGCTCAGACCAGTGGTGCTTTCCGTCTCAATCCAGATGAGAATCTAACTGGTCTTGATAGATCTGAGAATGCTCCATAGTTCCATGGTCAATGCCAGGAGGCACCAATAATCTACTCTGTCAGAGGTGCCCCCTTGGAGCCTGCTGCCTCCTCGGCAGGTCTGCAAACACTAGCCAAGACTCATGGTCTGCACCCCAGCCTTTCTAAGAACCGTTTCCCAACATGGCAAATCCTTCGGAGGAGTGACGCACCGGTCATCTTCCCGGCTAAAACGCCCTGAAGAGGAAGCTGGACAGACGCGCACCCGGTGCTTGGAGGCCCCCCTGCGAACACTGGGTCTTTGCCTTGAAATGGTTTGAAACGACTTGAGCACGATCTGGCTCTTCAAAACACGCAGCCAGTCCGGTGGTAGCGCCCAGTACAAAGGTTGCATGGGGCTGGTCTGCCTCCTACAGTTGTACCCGAAAAGCCGCCCAAGAGACAGTGCCTCCAAACAACTAGCTGCAGGGACGGACATTTCCTCCAGCATTGAAGGCTCCACTGGGTTTCCACCGGTCCTTGAGGAAACCTCCAGGCTGCAGGCCCGGCCTGGCTGAGCAGGCGCGGTGAAGCAAAGCCAGGGCCGCGTTGAACTGCGGAGAGCTGGGCAAAGCCCCAATCCTGGGCCTCTTTCGGGGGCAGGGATCTCCATATCCCAGTCTGTGGATGCCTTTGGAAACCTGGCCCAACACATGCCTGAAGCAGATGTTGAGAGCCCTAGAGGACTCGTTCAGAAAACCGAACTTTCGGAACTTTTGGAATTTAATTTTTTTTTTTTAAATTTTAGTGTTTGCGGAGAGTACTTTAAACTTTTTTCCAGTGGTTGTTTCGTTCTGTATTTTTTCCGTCGCTTGTCAGCAGAAGAACCGCATTCTCACCGCCGGTCTGTGCGGCAGTCATTTGGTTCTGTATTTTCCTTTCTATGTATTAATCACCCTCCCACCCCACAGGAAACCGAAGCGGGCAGCAGAATGAGGCCTTCTTGCTGCCCTTCCAACCAACCTCATTTTCAGAGAACGATGGCGACCATTTACACGGCTCTGTTCTCTCGAGCTTTCTTCCCCTGCATAGTCACGGTGGATTTCCGCATCTACAGGACCCAATGAGGGGGCGCTGAGGACAAATCTTTGGAAAGCTGGAGCTGGGGGTGAGGATCGCTGGGGCTGGGGAAAATCGGAAAATCGAGATGTGACTTCCCTGCGTGTCGCAAGGCGGTCTCCGCTCCAAACTCACCTTCAGGGTTCCAGCACCATCCTTTAGAAATGGCATCTGTGTATCGTGCAGGCCTGGACGCCATTGCTCAACTGCCTCTGCCTCCTGTTTCTTTCCATTCCATTTTAATCGGGGGCGACAGCGGGAGCCTATGAGGATTGTTGTTTTTGTTTTTATTCTTATTTTTGTTTTTTGCTTTCTCTTTCTTGTTTGTTTTATATGAGAGAAATTGGCCTGGTTCTCGGGGGATCCGGAGGCTGTGTAAGCCTCTATTCTGCACCGCAGGTGGAGCTGATCTTAGGAAGGGCATGGAAAGCAGCGAGCCCTCCCCCGGAGACCCAGGGTAGCCCAGGAGCTTGTGCAGAAGGGCTGAAGGGCGGTTAGGACTTTTCCACCACCTGCAGACGCCTGGGTTTTCCAGCGGCCTAGACTACAGCGGAGAAGGGGCAGCGACAGGCGGGGAGCTGGCCTCGAAGGCCAAGGGTGGGTGCAATGAAATCCAGGCTTCGTTGTTGTGACCTGCAGCCTGGTGTCTGCCTGCAGGGGCGGTGCCCTCTCTAACCATTTGCTCTCAGAGCAGAGACCTCCTTTCTTCTTGACTTAGTCCACAACACCAATGAGCACTCCTGTGAACCTGAATGGTTGAAGCCAGGGATGCCTCAACCTGGAGATTTGCTGCGGAGACTCTAGGACCCAGCACTGGGATCCTAGATCGCGCAATGGCGGGAAGGGGGAGGGGGTGTCAGGAGAGCAGGGAGCGGGATTCTCCAGTCCCTTGGCGACCCTGGGAGGTGGACACCATGTCTGCCAAGCCCACTCCATTTTTTTCTTTCTCAGCAGACAGCAGGCACTCAAATGTTTGCCAAATAAATGAAAGAAGACCATTGTCACTATTACCTATTGCCTAGGCGAGAAGTGACTAGTGACCACTCCCCAACGGACGTTCGGAAATTCCTATTTTGAGGGTGGACAGGAGGAGCATACTATGTAACTGTTAAAGTACGAGGTCGCCAGAACCTTTTCAAATTCCCAGCTTTGGGAATCGCTAAAAACTAAGACCAAACAACCTTAATTTCTTTTGTTGCGCACATGGGCTGGCGGGTGTGTGTGTGTGTGTGTGTGTGTGTGTGTGTGTGTGTGTGTGTGTGTGTGTGTGTGTGTGTTGATCATAGGGCTGGAAAGGCATCAGGGAGTCTCTTGCAAGGTCATAGGAAGTGCAGGGCCACCATGGATGCGCTGGTAAGTTTCCACCAGAAAAATTAGCCTAAATTGGTTGTCCAGAGTGGTGGCCAAGAGCTGGTAATGCCTGCACACTCCAGAAGGCAGAGACAGGAAGATTGCCTTAGGTTCAAAGTCAGCCTCGGAGTCTATCAAAAACCAAAAGTAAAAAAAAAAAAAAAGACAAACGAAAACAAACCAAAACAACAACAACAAAAATTCTAACAACGAACTAGCTTAAACCACTAGATAAATCTGCATCCTGCCAATTCACAAGTGGCTTAGAAAAATGGAACTGTTCTCTTTGCCCAGGTTTGACCTCCTCACTAACGCTGAGGTTTGCGGGATGCCTTCCCGGACTGGCAGGGAGGATCCCACACTCTCAAGGTCCAGCTTAGGCCGGCCTCACTCAACATCATCCACTAGCCCATGGAGAGCTTTAATTCCAGAATACAAGCTTCACAGGAAACAGAACCAAAGGCAGCAAAGGCTGCCAGAAGCAGCTTCCGGCGTCCCCTTGTCCCCTTCCAGGCGATTTCCCTGTGCTATTTTGAAATTCATCTTTAAAAAATCTTAAAGTGCAGATCCACCAGACCCGTGTCCTTTGACGGTGCAGTGAGCTAATTGTGTAGACCAGGAAGGACTTGCACTTGGTCTAATTTATTGTAAATACAGAGAAATGAACTCCCAGGCCCCCAGGCTTTGTGTAGATTTTTTTAAATGTTTCAGTGACATAAATTCCGAGCAGCAAAACTGCTGATTTGAAAGGCTTACACGATTTTAAAGACATTTCACTTAATTGTCAAGTAGAGAATTCATCAAAAATTTCCTTCATAAATAGCCTCTTTCAATTTTTTTTTTGATGTGTATGTGTTCACTCATGTATAGAGGTCAGAGGACAATTTGCAGGAGTTGGTTCTTGCCTACCATCTGGGTCCTGGGGAAGGAACTCAGGCTGTCTCTCCCCAGATCTCTGCCTAGGACCTGCTGAGCCTTCTCAGCAGCCCCAAATCTTTCCTTCCCCTTTTTAAAGTCTAAGGCACCACACACACACACACACACACACACACACACACACACACACACACACACACACACACACTTCTTAGCAGTGCCCCCTGGCTCAGCCCTCAAGTGGCTGGAAGGTAGCCATTTTTGTTTAGGTTGTCTAATGTTTTTGCACATCTGTACAGCTGTGTATTTATTTTCTTCCCACTGAATTTTAGACATAAAGAATCCTTGCTTGTATTTAACAAATATATGGTGTTTCTTCGTATGGATCTCTGTCACATGGCTGGTGGACACTGGACTGTTTTCTGTTGCTATTCCATACATGTTGCAGTTAATAAACTTGGGGTTTTTTGTTTGTTGGTTGCTTGGTTGGTTATTTTCATTTGCTGGGTATGTCTGTGAGGGAGTTCCTCAAAGTGGGTTACTGGGTCAAAGGGTGTCTTTAATTGCCTTTGGTGGTGGCAATTTATATTGCTACCAAGAATGCTGGACAGTTACTCTTTCCAAATCCCCTCTGCACCTCAGGTGCGGGGCAAGCCCCCTGCCTTTGAACTGTTCCCCGGTCCCCTTCTCTAGAGCTATTTTGTATGTTTGGTCAGGTTGGTTGGTTGATTTAGGGTTGGTTTATTGTTGTTAAATATTTTTTTCTTTTCTTTTTTGGGGTTTTTCAAGACAGGGTTTCTCTGTGTAGTTTTGGTGCCTGTCCTGGATCTCACTCTGTAGACCAGGCTGGCCTTGAACTCACAGAAATCCACCTGGCTCTGCTGGAATTAAAGGCATGCACCATCACTGCCTGGCTGTTGTTAAATACTTTATAATTTTATTCGTGTGTGTGTGTGTGTGTGTGTGTGTGTGTGTGTGTTGTGCATATATGAGGCCAAAAGAGGTTGTTGGATCCCCTGAAGTGGGAGCTACAGACCCGACAGTTGTGAACTGGATCACGCTCTGGTCCTTTGCAAGAGCATATACTCTTTCTATAAGAGAGTAGTACTCACTAGTAACTGTTAAGCCCTCTTTCCAGCCTCTGGTTTAGTTTTTGTTTATTTATTTATTTATTTATTTATTTATTATTGTAAGTATGAGTGTGAGTATTTGGAGGTTGGAGGACCACTTATAGGAGTCAGCTCTCTCTACTATGTGGAACCAGGAGATGGAACTCAGGTCCTTAAGCTTGGCAGCATAGCATTTGACCAGCTAAGCCATCTGGCTGGCCCCTAGTTTTGGTTTTTGAGACATTGTGTACATGTAACCAGGCTGGCCTAGAACTTACTATGTATCTGAACTTGATCTTTAACTCTGGAATCTTTATCTCCACTTCCTCGTTGTATATGAGAGCCACCACACCTGGCCTGCTTACAGATCGATAGTTGTTGTCAAATTATTCTGCAAAAGAGGTCTAGTAATTCACACTCCTCCCTGTGCCTCATCCCTAAATATTGTGGATCATTTAGACCCTGGAGTAGCTGGCATTTAACTTCTTTGTTAGTGAAGCTGGGTGTCTTCCCACACCCGTGAGCCCAGGAGCATCTCCTCTGCTGACAATTGCTGACTCTTCCTTTTGACCATATTTTCAAATACTTCTTTCCTTATTAGTCCGAGGAAATCCTGTATTATAGTCACCCGAATACTCGCAATATTATTGTGATTGTTCTAGTTTATAGCTTGCTTTTCAATTTTATGATGGCCTTTGTTTTCTTTGGTGTAAGATGTCCTTTCAATCATGTAGTCCGTCCAGCTGGTTTGCCTTGCCATGTATATACAGAGAGAAGCTTGCTTGTTTCCCTGCATGGTCATGTCTACTCCAAGGATGCCCCTAGGAACCGAAAAACAGAAGTGTGCGAGTTATGTATTGCAAAATCAGAAAATGTTTTCACAAACTCCTTTTCTTATTTAGTAAATATTGTGTGGAAATATATCTAGAATCCCTTCATTCTTTTTTTTTTTAATAAACAATACAGTGTGCAATTGTGTAGCTAGCATGTTATTTATTTAACTAATTTTCTGCTGATGGGTATTCAGGTTGGTTCTTTTTCACAATTCCAAACTCTGTGGTGTGTGTGTGTGTGTGTGTGTGTGTGTGTGTGTGTGTGTGTGTGTGTTTTATTTGTGGGAATGTGGGTGCACATGCCCTAAGCACCTAGTACAAGTGCAGGCAGAGGTCAGAGCAGGACAAGGCAAGATGTCCCCTATCTCCTACTGTCTCATTGCCTTAAAACAGTCTCTCACTGAACTGGAAGCTGCACATTTCTGTCAGGCTGGCTGGCTGATGAGTTCAGATCCACTTGTCTCTGGCTTCAGGCACACAGCCTGGCTTTCTTTGTGGGTGCTGGGAATTCAAACTTAGGTCCCTGAGCCTACAGAGCAAGCTCTCTTATCCAGCGAGCTATCTCCCCAGCCCCAAGGCTGCATCTTAATTAAACAAGCAGTTTTTTAAAATCTCATTTATGGAAAATATAACCACAGTGGGATCATGCATTGTATTAATTGTCACTTTGGTTTTTGTGGTTGTCGGTCTGTTTTGCATTGTGTTAAAGTGGTGTCTGGCTCTGAACCTGCCTGGATTCTCCTTCCTCTGCCTCCTGAGTGCTGGAGGGGCAGCTGGCCCCACCATGCCTGGCATGGAATTGTTGTTCATTTTTATTGCAGTAATAGTTCTCTGGTTAAGTGTCTTAGAGGGGTCTTTTTGTGGGTGAAGTAATGTGATGTTTTGCCAAGTATGGCCATACCAAAGAAATAGAACTATTTCTGAGATAATAATAGTGAACACTGGGAGACAGTGAACACCCGTTATACTACTCTGTTTAATGTGCATATGTTTGAAATTTATCATAACAAAATATTTACAATAATTGAAATTATTCACATATACATGGTATGGTTATAATTACAGGATAAATTTTTAGAAGCAAAAATTTAAAAACATGCCAGGCAGTGGTGGTGCACACCTTTAATCCCAGTACTCGGGAGGCAGAAGCAGGTAGAGCTGTGTGAGTTCAAGGCTAGTCTGGTCTACAGAGTAAATTCCAGGATAGCCAGGGCTACACAGAGAAACTAAAAAAAAAAATTTTTTTTTAAAAATACAACAAAACTATTATAGGTATTTATATATTTCATGCCAAAACGTGCAAGCTCACATGCCCAGCAAGCAAAAATGCATGTGTCACCTCACTGCTTCCTTCCCTAAGAGTCGCGCTTTTAGAGTAAAATGTTTTCAAGTGACAAACCAAAACCCAAAACCAAACCCTCACAGTTTCCGACTGCTAGTGAGGCTAGACCCGGTAATATTTATTCTGCATTTTTATTTTCTCGGCTGTGCACATAATTACAACTGTGTTGAATTGGCTTCTGTTTGAAAGAGCTCTTTTTAGAAATTTAAAATTTACTTATCTTGTGCGTGTGAGTGTTTTGCCTGCTTGTGTGTATGTGTGCCTTGTGTGTGCCAACGGATGCTTGTGAGCCACCATGTGGGTGCTGGTTGTGGAACCTGGGCCTTTGCTAGATTAGAATTGCTCCCAATGGCTGATGCTCTCCAGCCCTGAGAGGGCTGTTTATACACCGAGGAGACAAACCCCCTTTGTGGCTTGTGTTGCAGACATCCCTCCGGTCTTTTTCTTTTTTTAAATCGTTCTGAGATTTATTTTGTTTGCAACTTGAAATTGAAACTGTCATCACATCTAATGGCTGTCTCCTTTGGGGATTCTAGATTTTAGTTCCTGATTAGAAATGGAGATGGGAGGGAGGGAATCAGAATGTGGAAATCCCGAATTTGTGGAGGGGTGAATCCATCCCACACAACCCCATGCAGACACTGAAGTCACTTATAGAAAACGGTGCTGGTGTTGCTTCAGCAGCACACATACTGAGGCTGGGAGGACACGGAGAGGAGGAGGGAAGGGAAGGGAAGGGAAGGGAAGGGAAGGGAAGGGAAGGGAAGGGAAGGGAAGGGAAGGGAAGGGAAGGGAAGGGAAGGGAAGGGAAGGGAAGGGAAGGGAGCAAGGGAGCAAGGGAAAGCAAAGGGTGCTGGGCACACTGGTCCGTGCACACCCTCCTGGCGTTTTTCTTCACCAGCAGCACTCAATGACATGCAAATGCTATGTTAATAGTTGTTAAACTGCATTGTTTAAGAAATCCCTAACTAAACATTGATCTGCATTTGCTTGAGTCCTTGAATATGCGCAAACACACATCTTCCGAGTCGGGAGGAACGCTGGAGGATGGTGGGAGAGCGCCTGTTCCTTTGCTCGAGGCTCTTGGCACCAGCCTTAGTACTGGGGGGAAATTATTTTGCCTTCAAAGCAAACTAAATACTTCAAAAAATTATACAAAGGATGGTGGAAGAAATTTTCCTTCTCTGATCAACTTCTAGTTCCAAGAGGGAGCAGAAGGCGGGGGTGGGGGTGGGGGTTTGCAAGCCAGACTTGCTACTGTGTGAGTACACAGGAACACATGGGAGTTTACTCTGCAAATATATAAATAAATACACACACACACACACACACACACACACACATACATACACACACACATACACATAGATGCATACATACACACACATACATACATACACACATACACACATACATAGATACACACACACACACATACATATATACACAACCTCACACAGACTTGCTGTTGCAGTTGACAGTATCTGGTGAATGTCCATCCAGGTTAGTAGGTGAAGACATTCCTCATTCTTACCAATGGCTCTAGAGTAGCCAAAAATCACTAGTTTCATTGACCAGTCTATTATCAAGCTTTTGAGGGTTTTTGTTTGTTTTGCTTTTTAATGAAACTACATCACGGTGGATTTGACTTCATCAAATTCCAGCATTTCTTTAGAACAGAGGCTCTTCAAGGGTTCTGGGAGGGCCTCGTATGTACTGTTGTTTGCTTGTTTACTGGGTGTACTGATTTTATGTTACTGGTTTCGCACAGACGACAGCTCTCCAGTACACCCTCAGTTCCCTCTCCTCCTCCCCTGCCATCCGATTTCCTCTTACTTCTCTTCTGATTTTTTTTTTTCATTTTTGAAACCAGAACATTTATTTTATGACTGACTGAAATCCTCAAGATGAACTGGATGCTGCCACAGCCGCCTTCTGGGGTCTAGGTGATGTCCCTTCACGGAATCCACGTCTGAATCTTCCATAGACAACTTTTAGGTGTCTCATCCGCCCAGCCCTGAAGTGCTTCATCTCTTAGCCTTGGCACTCTGGTTATACCTTCTCCTGCGCTTGGCAGGATAGCCACATTTGCCACAGGTCGGCTTCTGAAGGTGGTAGGCCGCAGAGCCACGGAGGTGGCACCACGTGTGTGCATCTTACTGTGACGCTTTCCAAAGGATGGTGTTCCTTGCTTCTGCCACCGAGACCAAAGAGGCTGGAAGAGCTCTCTTCTGCTTTCATGTCGTGTGTGTGTGTGTGTGTGTGTGTGTGTGTGTGTGTGTGTATGTGTGCACATACATATATAATTTCCAGTGTGTCTGAAGGATTCTAGGACCCCAAAGTGTGAGAGAACAAGTATTTTTTGTCTTTCTGATTCCGCCTTATTTTACTTAACTTCAGTTAATACAATAACCTCCAGCTGCATCTATTTCCCAGCAAATGACGTCTTTAATTTTAAGCATACTTCTTTAATAAAGAGAACTCATTTTTTTTATAAATCTCTGTGTGCATGTGTGGCAAGCCACAGCACTTGTATGGCAACTTCCTGTGCGTCTGCTCTCTCCTTCCACTGTGTGGATCTGTGAGATGGAAACCAGGTCACCAGACCCAGTGGCAAATGCCTTGACCCACCGAGCCCTCACCAGCCCCCAATTTAATTCTTCTTCATGGCTGAATAAAACTCCATTGTGTTACCATGTTCTATTTATCTGTTCATCTGTTGATGGACACCTCGGCAGATCCTGTATCTTAGCTATTGTGAATGGGGCTGCAGTCCACCGCCCCCCTACCCCCAAGTACTTTTCATGTTGTATCCACTTGTGTTTCTATTAGCAGCTTCAGAGAACCTAATTACTCTGACTCTGGCCAGCAGTTTTCCTCGTCTGAGAAATACAATGTTTCAAAAGTCCCAAGGACCCTCAAGCTGTTCCCCCGGTCCCTTCTGTGACTCGCGAGCCTGAGCACTTTCTCGTTTTTTGCTTTATTTTTAAAGATTTGTTTATTTTTACTTTATGTATATGAGTGTTTTGCCTGCATGTATGTCTGTGCACCACACGTGTGTGCAGCATCCATGGAGGTCAGAAGAGGGTGCCCGATAACCTGGAACCAGAGTCCCGGACAGCTGTGAGCTGCCATGTAGTGCTGGGAATGAAACCCCTGTCTTCTGAAAGAGCAGCCAGTGCTTAACCACTGAGCCATCTCTCCACACGGCACTTTTCACTTTAATTAACCACTTGTGTTTCTTCTTCTCTGGATGATGTGTTCAGTTTTCCACGGACTGGCCAGCTTTGGCCCTGGGTGTGTTCTGACTCCAGACTCTTCTCTGGGTCTGGGTCTAACCCTCTCACTCCCTGCAGAAACAAGTGCTCAGAAGCACTCTATTGGCCACTGCTTTCCTCTGAGTGCTTTTTGTCTTCTTCCTTGATTTGTGAAGCTCCTTTTTTCATATTTAAGTGTTAATTTGGTACTGTATGCAATGTCAGATGGATCGCCTTATTCCAAACAATGAGCTAACTGTCCAAGGCCCACGTCTTTAACAGTCCTGTCTTTCCTCCAACTAATTTGAAATGCCATCTTTGTAGAATATTCAGGATCCCTGAGGGCATGTGGATCTGCTTCGAGGTTGTCCTCGAAGTCACACCACTTTAGTGAGTCTGGATTCAGAACAGATTTTGCTGTGTGGCTGTGTAGGCATCCTCTCCTCTTTCTGTTGGTGGTGGTGGTGGTGGTGGTGGTGGTGGTGGTGGTGGTGGTGGTGGTAGTGGTGGTGGTGGTGTGTGTGTAACTTTGTAAATACAAAACATGTATTTGTTTATTTGTTTCACACAGGGTCTCTCTATGTATAGCCTTGGCTGTCCTGGAATTTGTTATGTAGACCAGGCTGGCCTCAGATTCACAGAGGTCTTCCTGAGTCTGCCTCTCAAGTGTGCCACCACACCCAGCTTTGGTTGGATGATTTTTATTGTCATGGTCACACTGTACATGGTGATGGGTTCACAGTGCCATTTTCTTTTGAGGCTGGGGAGATGATTTTCAGTAAAGCACCCATGGCGGGGGCAAAGGGGGGCTGTGATCCCCCGTGCCAGGAAGTGGAGACAGGAGGATCCTTGGAGTTTGCCAACAGTCTAACCAATCCATGAGCTCCAGGTTCATTGTGAGTTTCTATCTGAAAAACTAAGGTGGAAATAATAGCAGAAGATACCTGACATGGACCTCTGGCCGTCACACACTTGAATATCCACACATACGTATATACAAAAGACATTTTCATATACATGATCATGGACTTTGACCAATTTCTCCCTCCTTTCCATTTCTCTCCCTTCAATTATTCCCATTTGTTCCCCAAGCCATGCTTCTACTTTTAATCCTGTATACACTTATATGTACATACATGCTTTCATATATCTACATAATATATATCTAGAGATGAGGATTCTGAATTTGGCTTATTTCAGTTAACAAAATGATTTCTGTTTGCATCCATTTTCGTGCAAATTTTGTAAGTTGATTCTTATTTCAGGCTGCACAAAATTCTGTTGTGGATATCCACTACATTTTCTCTGTCCATTCATCTGTTGATGGCCAGCTATATTGCAATAAAATTGGATGGGCAGGGGTCGCCAACATGTTAAATTTTGCCCCTTTTTTCCCCGAGACAGGATTTCTCTATGTAGCCCTGGCTGTCCTGGCACTTCGACCAGGCTGGTCTCGAACTCTGAGATTCACCTCTCTGTCTCCCCAGTGCGGGGATCAAAGGTGTACGCCTCCGCTGCCGTCATCACCACCACCCAGCTGCCTCTTTTTGAAAGACTTTTCCTTAACTATTTAAATTTCCACAGTAAACATGAGAGTGAATTTTCCACAAGGAATTTTTTAAAACTATTTCTAATTCCTTATTATTTACTTATTTTATTTATTTAATATATGTCTGTATGAGGGTTTCAGATCCTCTGGAAGTGGAATTACAGACAGCTGTGAGCTGCCATGTGGTTGCTGGGAATTGAACCTGGGTCCTCTGGAAGAGCAGTCAATGCTCTTAACCTCTGAGCCATCTCTCCAGCCCCCTCTACAAGGAATTTTTATAGTGGCAACATTCTATTTCTGGATCAAGGTAGGGAGAGTCTTGTCTCAATTAGAAGTCAACACATTAAAGCTAGGCATGGTGGTATGGGCCTGTAAACCCAGCACTCCAGAGGCTGAAGCAGGAAGACTGCTGAGTTCAAGGCCAGTCTGGGCTACAGAGCATGACCTTGTCTCAGAAAAACAAAATGGAAATGAATAACAACAAAGCCACACACAAGCAGCCTCTTGAAGAAAGGGGCCTTCCTGGGGCGAGGTAGGAAGTGAAGCAAGGGAGAGCCATGGTCGGGGGTCCCGTGGGAGAGGGGTCAGAGGGGCTCTGTTTGGCCTGGAGAGTGGGTTTGTAACTTCCAGGTTTGTTTTTTTATCTTCTCTGCTCCCACTGTTACCTTGTTGTTTTGTCTAAATTTTATTTTTTTATTGAATTAAAATTAATTTAAATTTATTACTTCTCCTCCTTGCCCACACAGGACCTCTGGAAACAGAACCTTGTCTACTTTGCTGGTCCCTATGACCTCAGATTCTAGAACAGTGCATGGCACATTGATAAAGATCTATTGCTCCAATAAATAGATATGACTTTTCTTATTTACATAATGGGATAATACTGTACATGTTATTTATTTTTAATGTATTTTTCAATAATATTTTATTTTATATGTATAACAGCTTTGCATGTGCGTATGCATCTGCACTATGCATATGTGTATGTATACCACATACATGGAGTACCTGGGGAGGTCAGAAGAGGCTTCTATTCTCAGGAACTGGAGTTACAGACAGTTGTGAGCTGCCATGTGGGTGCTGGGAACTGAACCTGGGTCCTCTGCAAGAGCAGCAAGTGCTCTTAACTGCTGACCCATCTCTTCAGCCCCCTAAATGTGTTATTTTATGTTACTTTCTTGCACTTTGTGTCAGGTCACATGACCATTCCCTCACTCTTTCTCACTTCTACCAGATGTTTTATAGTATGGGTCACAGTGTGTTCAGTCATCTCCCTGTGGGTAACATTTAGGGTACTTTGAAAAAGAATTTTTCATTGTTTCTTTGAAACTGGGTCTCACTGTGTAGCTCAGGCTTGCCTGGAACTCATAGAGATCCACCTGCCTCTGCCTTTTGAGTGCTGAGATTAAAGGTGTGCACTGCCATGCAAGCCTATGTTTTGAGGTTTTAGTTTGTGTATGTGTGGCTATGGGGTATCATACATGCATGGGTAGAGACCAAAAGTCAACATTAGATATCTTCCACAATCGTTCTCCATGTGTTGTTATTATTTATCTTTTGTTTTGTGTGAGTATTTACCTACATACATATACATGCACCACACAGGTAGAGAACTCACAGAAGCCTGAGAGGACTTTGGATCCTCTAGAACTTGACATAGTTGTGAGCCACCATGTGGGTGCTGGGACCAAAGCTGGGTCCTCTCCAAGAGCAGGAAGTGCTCTTAACTCATAAGCCTTCTTTCTAGCCACTTCACCTTGTTTTAAACCTGGAATTCATCAATTTATTTAGCTGGCTGGCCAGTGAGCTCCAGGGACCTGCCTGTCTAGGCCCCCACTCCTGCCGAGATTGGTGCTTGGAATTCGAACTCAGGTCCCCATCTCGTTCAGCACTCCTCTTGCCCATGGAGCAATTTCTGCTCAACAGTATTTCCACCCAAGAGTTTATTGTATATTTTGGTCTTTGGTGTTTTGCTCAGACTGACTTTAATGGAGTCAGACACATCCTCTGTGTTTCTTCCAGTCTCTTGTGTTCTGTCTGCTTAGTAAACTCCTAATAGAATGGGGCATGGTGGCACATGCCTTTAGTCCTGGCACTCTGGAGGCAGAGGCGGGCGGGTCTCTGTGAGTTTGAGACCAGCCTGGTCTATAGAGTGAGTTCCAAGACAGCCAGGGCTAAGACACCCTGTGTTAAAAAACAGGCAAGCTCCTAACAAGCAAGGTCATAGGAAAGTGTCCTGGAGATGGAGAGACAGCTCAGCAGTTAAGAACAGAAACCTGAGTTCAATTCCCAGCACCCACATGGCAGCTCACAACTCTCTATAACTCAGGTTCCAGAAGATCTGATGCCCTCTTCTGTGCTCCTAGGTCACCAGGTCCACACATGGTACACAGACATACATGTAGCCAAACACTTATACGCATAAAAATGAAATAAAATAAATCTGAAAGAAAAAAAAAGAAATACCTGCCATATTTTTGTAATGTCTTTACCATATTAATTTTTTTTACCATTTTAATTCACCTTTTTATAATAGGTCACTTGCTCTGTGACCTACTTGAAACTTGATATTTTTGGTGTGAGAAAAAGTTTTCACTTAATTTTATTCCAAATAGATGATTTGTGGCCACCAGTCTATTTAAGCTCTCTTATAAGCGCAGCCTGTCCTCATTTGGAATGTCCCTTACAGGCTGGAGGAATGGCTAAGCAGTTAAAAGCACTCGCCACTCTTGTAGGGGGCCCAAAATCAGTCCTTAGCACCCATTTTGAGTGGCTCACAACCAACCGCGTCTAACTCCAGCTCTAGGGGATCCAACAACCTCTTCTGGCCTCTGTGGGCACTGCACACACATGCGGGGCTGGGTGGCCGTGGCTAGTTTTAGAATGGCCCTAACCACCGCTCCACTGCTGTCCACACATGTCTGACAGTGAGTGTGCCCTCCATCCGATTGCCTGTTCCAGGACTGCCATTGAACACCATTCCATTCCTGTCACACTCACACTCCACTTCTTTACTTAATATATTAGTATAGTGCATTCTTGACATTTATTTATTAATCGGGGGAGGCATATGTGAAGGTCGGAGGATAAATTTCAGGAGCTGATTCTCTTCCACCGTGTGTGTGTGTGTGTGTGTGTGTGTGTGTGTGTGTGTGTGTGTGTGTGCAAGCAACTTTATATGCTGAGCCATCGTCTCTACACCTCTAAAATTAAATACTCACTTTAGCCTCACCCAGCCATGTAAAATCATGGTCCATTAGTTGCTTTTCTGTTGCTGTGATAAGACACCATGACCAAGGCAGCTAATTAAAGGAAGGGTTTATTTGGGCTTGTGGTTCCAGAGCAATTAGAGTTCATCACCACCCTGGCAGGGAAGCATAGCCACAGGCAGGCACGACAGCTGGATTAGCAAACTGAGACCTCACATCTTGAACTGCAACCACTTACTTGGCAGAAAGTGTGTTCTAGAATTCTCAGATTCTTCTGAAGCCTCAAAGCCTGCCCCCAGTGACACACTTCCTCCAGCCAAGCCACACCTCCTAAACTTACCCAAATACCCAAACAGCGCCACCAACTGGGGGCTAAGTATTCAAACCTCTGAGCCCCTGGGAGCTATTCTCATTCAAATTTAACCTACGCAGGGGTTAAGTTTTTTCTAGTAAACATTAAAATAAGTTTTGAAATGGCAGGCGTGTGCTGTTTTAAATCATCTTACAGCCCACAGAGACACAGGGAACCATTACCGGGTTCTCTCTCTGTTGGTGAATCTGTGCGTTGGCTGACACCAGTCCATGCTGGCTTTGTAGTTTGTCTCTGTGGTGGTTAACTTCATATTTCGAAATCAACAACAGGCCCACAATAAGTTGCAGGATTAGTGCAGAAAGATCTGAAGTAGCCACCAGCCAGCCTGGCTCCCCTCCTCGGGAGTGTCTCACAAACATCCACGGCACATTATCAGATCCAGGAGAGAGTCAGGAGTGGTGTGGCACACACGCAATCCCAGCACACAATCCCAGCGCAGAGGCAGAATCAAGGAGGGTCAAAAGTTCAAGACCAGCTCGAGCTACATAGAGAGTTCCAGGGTAACCTAGACTTCAGGAGATTTTGTCTCAAAAACACAAAACAAAATAAAAAACAAAGAAGAAAATCACACAGAAAACTGCCAGGTGCTTAGTCTGAGAAACTGAGCCATAGACCTTCCTTGAGCTCCATCTGTGTGTGGCGTCACTCATCTCTGTCTGCCATAGTTCTGTGATGCCTTGTCACATGCATGGGTTCAGAATATGACTGAAATAAAGAACCACTGCCCCCACCACAAAGGGCTTCTCTTTTCTTTCTTAAAAAAATTGAAGACTTATTTTATTTTTAATCCTACAGATATCTGTGTGTGGGTATGGGCACAGAAATGTGGGTGCCCTCAGGGGCCAGGGGTGCCAGTTCTCTTGCAGCTGGAGTTACAGGCAGTTGTGAGATGTGAACCGGCTGCTGGCAGCCGAACCCAAGTCCGCTGGGAGAGCAGCAAGTGTTCTTAACTGCTGAGCATCTCTCCAGTCTTTCTGTATTTTTTTAAAATTTTTTTATTTTGTAAAGCCTGGGCTGTCCTGGAATTGTACTGTGTAATCTAGGCCGTCCTTGACCTCACAGAGATCCACTACTTCTGCCTCCCAAGTGCTGGAATTAAAGTCACGCACCACCACCCCTGGCCCACAAGGGCTTTGCAATGCTCCCCTTGTGTGGTCAAATCGTTCACCTGCCCCAGGCCCTGGCTGTCACTGCTCTGCCCCCACCCCCCTCCACCAGTTCGTCATTCTGATGTTATATAAACAAAAGCTTGTGTACATGACATCTGGGAACTGGCTTCCATTTATTTTTTTTATGTATATGGGTGTTTTGCCTGCAAGTATATCTATCACATGCACGTAGTGCCTAGAAGGCCAGAAGAAGGCATCAGATCCCCCTGGAACTGGAGTTAGTTACCAAAGATTGTGATCTGCTCTGGGTGTGCTGAGACTCGAACCCAGATCTTCTGGAAGAGCAGCCAGTGCTCTTAAGCTCCAAGCCCCCTCTCCAGCTCTGGCTTCTTCACTGTGTTCCCTGAGCACATCAACTTTGTCAACAGTGACCCTTCTTCACTTCTAAGTAGATTCTCCAACCAGCCCGCTGCTGAAAAAACACTTGCTTAGTCCCCTTTGGAGGCCATCTGTAGATGTAACCAACCGTCTTATTAAATAAGAAACACAGAAACAATGTAAAAGAGAAAGCCGAGAGGTCAGAGCTCAGAGCTAAAATCTCACCCTTCCTCCTGCTGTCCCAGCTTCGCGAAAAGAGACCTACTTCCTCTCGGTTCGTATTTTTAAAGTATGTTGTTCTGCCTTCTCATTGGTTGTAAACCCAAACACATGACTGCCTCGTCACTGTCTGAATGTACAGCCCCCTAGGTCCTAAAGACATATGTCTCCAATGCTGGCTGTATCCCTGAACACACAGAGATCTTATGGGATTAAAGGCGTGTGCCACCACCGCCACACTCTTGCTATGGCTCTAATAGCTCTGACCCTGAACACACAGATATCTTATGGGATTAAAGGCGTGTGCCACCACCGCCACACTCTTGCTATGGCTCTAATAGCTCTGACCCCCAGACAACTTTATTTATTAACATACAATCAAATTAATATTCCAGTACAAATCAAAATAATATTTCAATACAATTAGATTACCACCACAGCCATCAAAAGGAAATTTGGGGCCAGGGTGTAGCCCAGTTGGTCGATTGCTTGCCTATCATGCATGAAGCCTTGGACTCAATTCAGAGCACCAAACAAACCAAGCATGGTGGATTATGTCTGTAATTCCAGCAGGAAGATCAGGAGTTCAAGGTCATCTTCAGCTACTAGAGAGTTTGTAGATAGCCTAGAATCATGAGACCCCCATCTCAAAAACAAACAGGGCCTGGAAAGATGGCTCAGCGGTGAAGAGCACTGGCTGCTCTTCTAGAAGACCTGGGTTCGATTCCCAGCACCCATATGGCAGCTCACAACACTAGTTCCAAGAGATCAAATACTTCTTCTGGCCTCCGAGGCACACATGTATGAATACAAGCAAAACACTCACATATATGAAATAAAAATAAGTAAATCTTAATTTTAAAAAAGGCAAAAAGAAAAGCCGCTGTGTAAAGGTCTTTGTGTGGACATAAGGTTTCACTTTTCCAGGACAAACACTCAGGAACACAGTCACCGGGTTGTTGGTTGGTTGTTTCTTTAACTCTCTCAGTTACCACAGGCTGGCTTCCAGAGTGGCTGGATCGTGTTTTTACCAGAGATCCGGTGTCTGCATCCTCCGTGGCCTTTGGCATGCTCAGCATCCTTTTCCTTTCTCTTCCTCTTTGCTCCCCCCGCGCCCCAGCATTCGTGATGTCTTCTGTTCTAAAAGGCACACCTCACTGTGGCTCTAAACCGCTTCCCCAAACACTGGTGATGTGGAACACGTTTCCTTGGGTTCTCCTGTGTGGTTTGACGCCGGGTGGTGCTCAGTGGTTGCTTTTCTTGTGTAGTGGCCCTGAGGGAGAGTCCCAAGAGGCCCATGGTCCCTACAACACACCAATAGCAAGACCTTCATCAGACATACTGGGCTCCGAGCCTGGATGGGACCTGGGCTGGCAGGGTTTGGTCCCCTCTGAGCAATGATGTCCTTCTTCCCCGACACCATCCCATCCCCACCTCCACTCGCCTGCTTCCAAGGCTGATTGCACATGAAGATGGGACCAGAGCCAGAGCACACCCTGAAGGTTGAACAGCCACTGGAGCAAACAGGAGCTGTAAGGGTCAGGCCAGGCCATGGGTGTGGGAAGAAGGGGCTGAGGCTACCTATCTGGAGCAGAAGTTCTAAAAGGAAGACTACAGTCCTTGGGGGCTGCAAGGCAGGCAGCAGCCCCAAATAGACACCCTGTCTCACGCTCTCCAAGGGAACAATGGGCTTTTCCAGAAGATCGCTTCTTGCCCATTGCTAAAGTCTTGCCTGAAACTTATCAGCTATGTTAAGGGTGTCCCACAGCATGTTCATGAAGTGAGACGAGAGTGACTGGGAACTGTTGTTTGCACATTGGGTATTGAACCCAGGGCCCTGTGCCTGCTAGGCAAGCGCTCTGCTGGACTACATCTCCAGACCCTGCTTGTTGCTGTTGCTGTTATTGTTTGTTGAGAAGGTTCTCACTGTGTAGCTTAGGCTAGCCTCGAACTTGCAGTCTTCCTGCTAACATCACCGTAGTGGTGGGATTACAGGAGTGTGCTAATCAGGGTGTTTCTTCAAGAAGTCACTTAAAACTTGCTCCTCGTCTATAGAGTAGGGAAATGACAGTTCCATCTCCGTGGAGACACTGGGAAGGTTCAAACTCAAGACCAACCCCCGGCCCAGGGCAGGGGCTGAAGAACCTGACCCCTTTGTTGCTACTGTTGCCTGTTTACGTGTACACAATGTGTTAGGACTAAAACCACTACCCTGCCAGCCCCACCCTCACACCTCTGGGCTCCCTCTTCCCCACAAGTCTCCTGCTTTCATATCTTTCAAATATATTTTAACTATGGGTATGTGTCTGTGGGGGCATATGTGCACATGTGTATCATACCATGAGGCCAAAAGGGGGTGTAGGATCCCCCAACGATGGAGCTACAGGTGTTGTGAGTCCCCCGATGTGGGTGCTGAGAACAGAACCCAGGTTCTTCGCAAAAGCAACAGTTGCTTTTCACTGCTGAGCGGTATCTCCAGCCGCATCTCCGCCTTCTTAGGACGACTGTGTAAGAAGCCTGTTTAGTAGCCTCTAGCTTCCCAGCACATAGCAAAACCTGTTTCTGCGCCCCCTGGTGGAAATGAGGATCCTTGCAGCTGCAGGAGATGGCCTGTTGCAGGGGCTTCCTGAGCAAGAGTCGCTCAATTGTTGTTGTCGGGTGTTGGTTTTGTTTGGAGACAGGGTCTGTATCCCAGGCTGGCCTGGTCCTCTGGTCCTCGTGTTTCCACTTCCCAAGTGCTGAGCTTGCAGGCATGCAGCACCGTGCCCTGCTGAGCTGGTGGCCAGCTTTCCAGGCTGCTGCTCCTCCATTGCGGGGAACTGCAGCTGACCTCCTTGTGTGCCTGGTGGATCCCACCGGCACAGTGCTGCCTTGTCCCACCGTCTGATTATTCCCTGTGCTAACAGGTTTCACATCAGTGGTGGGGAGCTTAGATTACAGCATTTCCCCTCTGTGGTGATCGTGGGCTGTAGGCTTTTGGCCTTTCTTAAACGGACCCCAAAGTACTAAAGAGGGTTCTGTGTGAAAGATATTGGCCTAAAGCCTGAGCTGGCTCAGCTGTACAGGGACACAGCGAGTGGGTTAGTTCCCTGGCGGGAAGATAACCCAGCAGCCTAGCAGGGTGGTACCAGCCTTTGGGCCCCTCCTGGGGTTTCCAGCTTCTCTTCTGCCCTCTGTATCATATCAGCTAACATCCTTCTGGACCCCAGGAGGGACCAGGGCTCCGTGTCTCCAGAAAGCCTTCTGTGACTGACCACACTCAGTTCTAATCCATCTTCTCTGGACTTGAGGACTCGGTCTGTTTTGTCCCAGCTAGTTACTCTGCAAAGGGAACAGAATCCGGGGTGAGCCACAGTGAGTCCTTCCTGCCCAGGCCATGATGGCCAACCTCACTCTCCCACCTCCTTCCCCCCCCCCTCGACTTCCCTCTATCTCTACCTATCTACCTTCCTACCTACCCACCTACCTATCTATCCATCCATCCATCTGTCTTTTTCTCCATACCCATGACATTTGACTCCCTTCATGGGGCTGATGAGGAAGCTTGGCTCAGAGAGGCTTAGCAAGTTCCCTGAGATCAAGTATTCAGACAGGGACCTGAGGATTCTTGGTAGGATCTTACCAGGCCATGAGTTCAAGGTCAGCCTGGGCTACACAGTGAAACCCTGTGAAGAAGATGGGGGAAGAGGAGGAGGAAATAAAAAAACAAAAACAAAAACAAAAAAAACAACAAAAAACCCCTCAGATGATCTAACACAGTGAATTAACCTGGCTCCCTTCATGGCCCTTGCAGATGCCAAGGGGACCATTAGAGAAATTGTCCTGCCCAAGGGCCTGGACCTTGACCGACCCAAGAGGACCCGCACCTCCTTCACGGCAGAGCAGCTGTATCGTCTGGAGATGGAGTTCCAGCGCTGCCAGTACGTGGTGGGCCGAGAGCGCACGGAGCTGGCCCGCCAGCTGAACCTCTCTGAGACCCAGGTGAGAGTCAGGCCAGGTTTCCGCCATTTGGTGCTGGTATCTGGGGACTGTCTTGGTGTATGAGGCCAAGAGCTGACATGGGGGGCATGACATGGGAGGAACATACACACGTGAGGGGAAAACTTAGAGTCACAGGTAAGGCAGCGCCAATAGTGTCAACAAGAGGGCTGGGCTGTGAGGGGTGACACATGCCCCCCAATCCTAGCACTCAGGGGGTGGGGGCTGAAGTATAAAGGATTGGAAGCCAGCCTGGACTGCACAGCGAGACCCTATCCCAGAGCAACAAAATTTAAAAGATGAAGAAGAAAGGAAAGAAGGAAAGAAGAAGAAAGGAAGGAAAGAGGAAGAGAGGAAGGAAGAGAGGAGGAAAGAGGAAGGAAAGATGAAGAGAGGAAGGAAAGGGGAAGAGAGGAAGGAAGAGAGGAAGAGAGGAGGAAAGAGGAAGAGAGGAAGAGAGGAAGGAAGAGAAGGAGAGAAGAGAGGAAGCAAAGAGGAAGAGAGGAAGGAAGAGAAGGAGAGAAGAGAGGAAGCAAAGAGGAAGAGAGGAAGGAAGAGAGGAGGAGAGAAGAAGGAAAGAGGAAGAGAGGAAAGAGAGAAGAAGAGAGGAAGGAAAGGGGATGAGAGGAAGGAAGAGAGAAGAAAAGAGGAAGAGAGGAAGGAAGAGAGGAAGGAGAGAAAAGAGAGGAAGGAGAGAAAAGAGAGGAAGGAAAGGGGAAGAGAGGAAGGAAAGGGGAAGAGAGGAAGGAAAGGGGAAGAGAGGAAGGAAAGGGGAAGAGAGGAAGGCAAGAAGCAAGGAGAAAAATGGGAGAAGGTTCAGTGGGTAAAAGCACTTGCTGGGCAAACCTAGCAACCTGAGTTCGAATCCCCAGAGGACCCATTGAAAATCCAAATGTGAGCATCTGTAATCCCCATGTCCCTATGTGGAAATGGAAGAAAGAGAAGGAGAGTCTCTTTACCCTTCTTGAGGTAGAGGCCAAAGGGTCAGAAGTTCAAGGTCATCCTTGGCTACAAAATGAGCTTGAGGCCAGTCTGGGCTACATGAGATCCTGTCTCAAACCACATAAACAAACAAGCCCAGAACCGGGAATGGGAAGAGATGAGGTTTAGATGGAAGGAAAGGTGAGAGAGCCTGACTCGGTGGTCCTCTCCCTCAACTGGCCAAGGGACGGGCTAAGGACAAGTGCCAAACCTCAGGACTGACGGAGTCATCGGCTTAAATAAGTGCTACTACGGCTCTTCGGCAATCGTCTGCAGTCCCAGTACATTGTCCCTGCCCTGGAAGCCCAAAGCAGCGGACTAGAGGGACATAGGCCAGGAAAAACCAAGCCGCCTTCACACTCCAGATTCTGTATGAGCCCATGGTCTCAGGAAGTGGCCTTTGAAGGACAAAGGTCTAGTGCATGCCTATCATCCCTGCATTCAGGAGGCTGAGGCAGGGGGATGCAGAGTTTAAAGCCAGCATGGGCTTCACAGGGAGACCTTGTCTGATTTCTAAATTATTAATGGCATTTTCATTTTCAAATGAACAAGCCTTAGAATCGAGCCCTAACCTCAGGCCCAAGGAGATATTCTCCCAGAAAAAAAAGTCCTGGAAACTATGCCCCTGCTGTGGCCCAGCAAAATAGCAGGACATGAAGTCACCAAGCATTCCTTGAGCTCCAGGGATCCAAGATGGCAGCCTGCAGAGAACCTCTGGAGAGCACTAAGGAGCCCAGCAGGGCAGTCAGTTCCTGGGAAACAGGGCCATGCCCTGGCCCTTCAGGAGTCTGCCAGCAATGGCTTCCCAGAAGAGAGACAGAGCAGAGTCTGAAAGAATCAGTACAAGCGGCCAGAGGAATAAAAGGCTTCTTGGCGAGCTCGTCTCAAAGTCACTGAGCCCCAGGAACCAGCCTCCAGGGGCCCTGGGATCGATGAGGAGAAACACAGAGGCTCGGGTCCTGAAGGCGATCTACCTGCAGCACACTGGAATCACCCACAGGGTTTTCTAGAACTCCCAACACCAGGGCAGGAGAGACTGGGGAGATGGCTCAACAGTTAAGAGCACAGGCTGTTCTTTCCGAGGACCTGGGTTCAATTCCCAGCACCCACATGGCAGCTCACAACTGTTTGTAACTCTACTTCCAGGGTATCTGACACCTTCACTGAACCAATGCACAGAAAATAAATTAAAAATTAAAGAAAGAAGGAAAGAAAGAAAGAAAGAAAGAAAGAAAGAAAGAAAGAAAGAAAGAAAGAAAGAAAGAAAGAAAGAAAGAAAAAAAGAAATCCTGATATCTCCATCCTGACCCAACTTGGACAGAAAGGATTTGGAATGAGCCCTGGGCACTAGGATTTACAATGTGCGCAGGAAATTTGTGCGCAGCCAGGCTTAAGAGCCCACGTGTGACAGGTAGAATGCCAGGTCCCAGCCTCAGCCCAGCCCCGCTTAGCCTTCTCTCCTCGTGTCTAGAGCCTGCCTGCTGGGAGACCCTTCCCGTGTCTTCCTCCCCTTCTGCTCATAGAACTCTGCCACGGCAGGGTGCAGTGGGGACCACGGTCCCCTAATTTTGTCACTCTGCATTCGCCATACCCCTGGTCATTGTCACCCCCGGATGGGTTCGTACCTTTCCCTGTGAGACATTCAGCTTCCCCGGCACAGGAGTCGTGACTTGGGAGCCTCTCTTTCTCTCTCACTTCCTTCTCTTGGAGCCACTCAAGTGTCTGGACACCCCCCCCCCCCCAGGTCCTATGAAAGCCGGAAAGGCTGAGAAAATCTCCCCAGCCTTTCCCTCCGGGGCCTCGGGGCCACCGTTCCTCCTCCGCATACTGTCCCTGCTCATGTGTGCGAAGCTGTGGCAGAAACTCAGCTGGCAGAGTATTTGTCTAGCGTGCCCCGAGCCCTGGGTGGCATCCCTGGCAATGTGTACAACTGGATGCGGTGGTGTAGGCCTATAATTCAGCACTGTAATCCCAGCAGGAGGTTCCGAAGTTCAAGGTCACCCTCAACTACATAGCAAATTCAAGGCCAGTCTGGGATCATGAGACCCCGTCTAAATAAATACAAATAAATACGTGGCAGTTGGTTGACTGGCTTGGATCTCAGTTTAGAGGTCTAGGCGTAAGGTAGTGTTGGGAATTACCTACACATAAGTGATGTCTAAGACCAGATACCTGGCTAAGAGCAAAGTATGTTGGCAATGAAGGGGCAATCCAATCCTTCAGCGGACCCCCAGACTCCACCTCCCGTCTGCCAATATGCTCCCATTGGCCAGAGTCAGAGCAGCAGCGAAGGGGTGTCTATACTTTGAGACTTGAGGTCTCCAGTCAGTTCCTCAGTCCAGGTTGTTGTGAGGCACACTAACAATCTGCCCTTCTTTCTCCTCCTGTTCCCCCCTACCCCTTGTGCCCTCTCACCCCACCCCACCTCTGAACTCCCTCTCCTTTTCTCTTGGCTCCGCCTCCTGCTCCTCCTCTTGCCCCTTCCGGAATCCCCGTGTGCCCTCTCCCCCAAGGTGAAGGTCTGGTTCCAGAATCGCCGCACCAAGCAGAAGAAGGACCAGAGCAGAGACCTGGAGAAGCGGGCATCCTCTTCTGCCTCTGAGGCCTTTGCCACCTCCAGCGTTCTGCGACTTCTGGAACAGGGGCGGCTGCTCTCCGTGCCCAGGGCCCCCAGCCTCCTGGCACTGACCCCCGGCCTGCCAGGCCTTCCTGCCTGCCACAGGGGCACCTCCTTGGGTGACCCCAGGAACTCCTCCCCAAGCCTCAATCCAGTGCCCTCGGCCTCAGCATCGTCCCCTCTGCCAGCCATCTGCTTTTCCACAGCTCCGCTCCTGGACTTGCCTGCCAGCCACAAACTGGGGTCCTCAGCGTTTGAGCCCTACATCAGGCTAGAACAACAGAAAGTAGGCAGCCCTGGCCAAAGTGGCAAGAAAGCTGACACTTAAGAGTCCCGTCCCCGTGTGACACTGAGTCCCCAGCACAGCACGACCCCAACCTCCTGGCCCCTGTGGACTGTACTGAGCAGGCCTGGAAGAGAAGGAGTGGACACAGCATGCTCCTCTCCACCCGCCCTCAGCTCAGAGACTGTACCAAATGACTTTGGTCCCAACGTACTCTCTGATGTGTGTGTCATGTGCGTGTGAGTGTGTGTGTGCATATGTGTGTGCGTGTGTGTCTCACTGAAATAAAGAAGGGAACTGGTCCCAGCAGCACCAACTCACCCCCTTCTGTCCTTGTCCTCAATGTGCAGCAAAATGGGAACCTCAAAAGGGAAGGGGTGGGCCTGGGGCTGGTGTCACAGGCGTGGGTCCACCGTTTACACAGCTTTCATCTGGACTCACAGCCCCACAACATCTGTGCTTTCTCTGGTTAAGCTCTCTCCCATGGGAGCTTTTCTTTCAAATTCAAAATACTTGTTCGGGTGGGCAGTAAGTCCTTCAAGGGGTGGATGGTGCAAGGTGGAAGGAGGTCTGAGAGGGCATCAAAGGTACGCTGGAGCAAGGCTGGACTGGGGAGAGGCCTCTGCAGCATCAGCACTCAGAAAAGTCCCATTCTGCTCATGGTGCTTCCATTGAACCTTTGTTTGTAATAATCATAGACTCTTGGGGAGTCGTTCACCCACTGTGCCACTGGCTTTTCTAGTTCCCAGGACAAAGTGTGTAGCAGAAGCAAGGTGAGGAGGGAAAGATTTATTTCAGCTGATTGCAGGAAGGTGCAGTTCAGCTTGGTGGGAAAGTCCATCTGTGGGAAGCCCCAGAAGTGAGGTGGTCGTTCACACTGCAGCCTCAGTCAGGAAGCTGGCGTGAACGCTGGTGTTTAGTTCACATTCTCATTTTTCTTCAGTCTGGGCCCCCAGCCCAAGGATTGTTGTCGCCCTCCCCTCCTTATTTAAAACTCGGGAAATGCCCTGACAGCTCTGCACAGAGGTATGAATATAGTAGGGGTGATTCTAAATCCCATCAACGTGACAGTCGAGGTTATCCAGCTCCCCCCCATCAAGGTGACATTTGAGGTTATCCAGCATCCCCCCCCCCATCAATTTGACGATTGAGGTTATCCATCATCCCCCTCCCATCAAGGTGACAGTCGAGGTTACTCAGCAGCATCACCCCACTAACTTGGCACATAAACACATCACTTTTAATCAACAGTATTCTAGCTCTGGTCTCTAAATGCTTATGTTCATCTCACAGTGTGCAATGTGTTTAGTCTATCTCCATGAGTTCCTGAAGTCTTCACCATTCCATAGTTGGTCAAAGTGTGGAGATCAGACAAACTCTTGACTGAAAGAGCCAACTTTTAAAAATGACACTCTTTCAATACATGGTGGCACAGAATAAGTGTTTCCATTCCAAAAGGGATGCATAAGACACAAGAAGGAAAGAATGAGCCAAGGCAGGACCAGAACCCAGCAGAGGAAACACATCCTGGGGCTCTGGCATCTGGGACCAGGTATCCAGGCAGGGATACAGAGGTGCCAACGGGCTTAGGTAGCTCTGTCTCTTCGTTCCGCCACTTGCAGCACACGTAAGCACCTGTCTTGAGCTAACTCCATGCTGTGCTTACAACTGTACTCAACAGATATTCATGGCCCTAGCACCTCCATTACAACTTAAGCTTTACCCTCAGAGTTCCATGCAACAGCTTCTCAGGGCCTCCTTGAAGGAGATTCAAACCTGCCACACGTGACCTGGCCTCAACAGCTTTCTAGGACCATGGTGCAAACCTCCGTGGCCCTGTATAGCCCTTGCATTTTGCATGCCCTTCAAACTAGCAACAGATGGCTGCTGCTGCCACGTTCTGCTATCAGCTTGAGATGTGGTCTGGCCCCTTCTGCTGATGCTGTGGTGGCCTCTGTGCTCTTCCACAGTCAGATCTCAGAAAACTTGTAGGGGTTCCTCAGTTCAGGCTCTCTTCTTTCAAATGAATTTGCATTTTTATAAGTTGGAGAGTTGGGTGGGTGGGTGGTCTTGCCGTCAGAGCCCATTTCCTATTGTTCCAGTGCAGAGTGCCATGTTTCTCTATGATGGCCCTAACCTCTCTAACAACCCCAGCTGCTTCCAACCCTGCTTTGACTGTAACATTAAACTCTCTCCCTTTGACAAACTGTACACTTTTCGTATCTTTGCTCTGCATACATGCTGCTCTCTCTCACTGCATAAGATCAGTGAGCAGTAGCCATGCTACAGCCTGAATGCTGTCCTGCTGTTTTAATTACTTTTCTATTGCTGTGATAAGACACCACAACTAGAGGCAATTTATAGAGGAGTTTGTTTGGGGCTCACAGTTGCAAAGTTAGAGTCATCACCATCATGGCAGGTACATGGCAGCAGGCAGACAGGCATGGTGCTGGAGCAGCAGCTGAAAGCTCATACACAGATCCACAAACAGGAAGAAGGAGAAAGAGAGAGAGAGAGAGAGAGAGAGAGAGAGAGAGAGAGAGAGAACACTGGGAATGGTGCTAGTCTTTTGAAACCTCAGAGCCCAGCCCCAGTGACACACCTCCTCTAACTAGGCCACACCTCCTAATCCTTCCCAAACAGTTCTACCAACTAAGTTCCTAGCATTCAAACATATAAGGCTACAGGGGCCATTCCTATTCAAACCACCATACCTTCCATGAGATTTCCTCTGCCAAACAGATCAATCCATCACTTCTAAATTCAGTCTCACTCAAATTCTCAGGATACAGGCAGAATACGTTCAGATTCTTTTCCAGAATATAATATGAATCACATCTAGCCCATTTCATCATAAAGTCCTTGTTTCCCTCTGACACGTCATGTGCTGGGATTCAACTGTCTATGTGTCTCTTCAGCATTCTCGTCTTCCACCAGAATGGCCAATGTCACTCTCCTTACACCAATCTAGGGCTCCTCCAGACTGTAGCTGAAAAACTCTTCCGCATTCCTCTCACAAACCAGTTGCAGACGTCTAAGAACCATGTGGCCAGGTTCGTAGTCACAACTCCACTCCCGGTGCCAGTTTCTGTATTAGTTACTTTTTCATTGCTATGACGAAGTACTTGGCGAAGGGAAAGTTTATTTTGGATCATGATTTGAGATTGCGGTATGGTAGGAAAGGCATGGGGATGGCAGGAGTTGGGAGGGCTGTGTATATTTCCTAGATGCTTCTAAGTCCTGTCAAGCTGGCCGTCAAAGTTAACCATCACACCTAATTGCCCACAATGGTAGCAATTTTTAATACCTAGCGTTTATCACACAGAAAAGTAATGCTGGGACCACGGGCGGAAGCTCACATCATTTCACCTGTGGTGTAGCCTCGTGGAAGCATGCAGTCAGAACGCTGATCCCTCACAGCCACACCCAGCCCTCAACAGAAGAGTTCTTTGACATAATGGGATGAGAGAGAGAGAGAGAGAGAGAGAGAGAGAGAGAGAGAGCAGAGACCTGAAATGGACCAGGGAACATGGCAGCTTCCTGCAGGAGGTGGCCTGTGACTGGCCAGGAGATGAGCCTTTACAGATGACAAGGTGATGGACTTGGAGAGGAAGGAGCACCCAGTATGGCTCAGGACAAAGGGTGCAGGTTGTGAGGACAGTGAAAAGACAATCTGCCAGAAATAGAGCATGAGGAGACCAAAGAGTGATATGGTGAGGGACAAGGACTTGCCGAAAGTAGGTAATGCTGAAGCCACACTCACTGTGGGAACTAGGGGCAGGGGGCATAGAAGTTAGAAAATGCTGTGCACCTCGCTCTGTCTGTCATTGTGAGCCTTCAGCACCTGGCACCCGGGGGCCAGCCACTACAGGATCTGCTCAGCCTGTGCTTGAGAAACTTTCGGAGTTGGTGCGTGCCAGCTTCCCTGTTTACAGTCAACCTGGCAGAGGAGGGGGGAGCAGGGACAGAAGGAAGGGAGGGGTGGCCGCTGGCACAGGCTGAGCAGCCTGCTCCAGCTGGAACTGAAGTCTTAGAGTCGCCACCAGTTTTCTCAGGCACTGACGCCAGCTCTCCACACACCATGGCCACGAACGCAGACACCAGGCCTGGGGGATTCACTAGCAATGGCTGCGACCCAGTCACAGCTCGAGAGCATGTGCAGGTTGTGACCCGAAACTACATCACCCACCCCCGTGTCAGTGAGTATTCATGTCCAGCTGGCGAGGGGAGAGGGCTGCTGGGATCACGCTTTTGCCTCTGAAAAGGAGGACCGAGACCTAAGGAGACCGGGGCGGGGGGGGGGTACCTCTGGGTCCAGGGGAGCCATGTGGTGGCACAGCCTATGCCCAGGTCACCTCTGCAGGTGGAGGGATGGAGCCCCCCGTTCAGGCGGAGGAGAGGGCTGAGGAGCAACTGTTATCATCAGGATCCTGTCTAAGACCCAAGGTCCAGAGAGAGCTTGAGGGAGACAGAGATAGAGAGAGGAGAGAGAGAGGGAGAGACAGAGACAGGAGAGAGAGGGAGGGAGGGAACAAGAACACATGTGGCCATGTATGAGTGGGCAAATGGGTGTGCAGGGACATATGTAGCAGTACTGTCAGTGGGCACTTGGCTTGAGGACTTCTGTAACCAGTGTGCTGTGCCTGCATCATTTCCTAGGGGAGAGAATCTGTATAGAGAAGCATGGACTAGAAGGGCATTCTCCACCACCGGGGAGTGGGGGCGGGGTGTGCAACGGCGTGTGTGTGTGTGTGTGTGTGTGTGTGTGTGTGTGTGTGTGTGTGTGCATGCTTGTACACACAGGGTGGAGGTGAGGTGAGTGTGTATGTGTGTGCACGCTTGGATATGGTGTGCACGTGTGTCCAAGGGGAGAGAACGCGTGGCTTTATGCTTACATGGTGTATGAGAACACACATAGCTGTGGCAATCTGTGTATTCGGCTGGGGTAAGAGCACGGACCTGTTCACACATGGCGTGTCTTTCTCACGTTGTCTGTGTCTGATCTGTAAGGGTGAGCCAAGTCCAGGTCAGGGACAGAAAACCTGGCGAGGTCCACAGGGCCCCATGTTCCAACACCCCCCATGTTCTTGTCCAAGGTCACTCTCCCTAGCCTGGTAAAGTCTCAGGCAGCCCAGCTCACTGGAGTAAACCAGCCTGAGTGGCCTCGGCTGAGCAGAGCCTGAGGCTCCTAACAGGGTGTGTTCGTTGGGTGAGGGGAAGGAGCTAGACACAGCCATCCGTTCTTCACCCTGACTGCAAAGCTACCCGGCCCCACAGGGGAGGTGTGGACACATACAGGGTAGCCACCAGCTGAGCTCAGAGCAAGTAAAGTGCCTTTCAGCCTTCAGGGAGCAGAGCCCTGGGTGCCCAGCCCAGCTGAGGCTGAGCGAGACAGGCACAGCACGCACCAGCTAGGGGAAAAAGACGAAAGCGGGCAAGCCAGGTTTCTCAAGGAGGCCTGGAGGCCCTGCCTCATGGACATACCGAGTCTAGAGAGAGCCCCCCAGGCAAAAACTTGAGTCACCAGGGCCCAGAAATCAGTGGCGAGAGGGGGCCTCATTATGCCCAGGGTTTGGGCCATGTGATACCCTGCCCCTGCAGGCCCAACCACCTGTGGGCAAAGGAGAGCTGCCAGGTTGGGTGGGGCAGGGGCCTGGACCTCCAGGCTCAGCTTTCCTTCTGGAATGCGGCCTTGCAGGGATCTGCAAGGATCTCCGGGTACAACCTTTATGCTGCCTCCCCTCACCCCACGTTTTCTTCCAGGTGGGAGGGCTCAAGCTAGAGCAGCCTCTCACCGGTTTCCTCCAGGCAGCCACTTATTTATTGTCAACACCCTGCAGGTTCTGACACCCCCCCACCCCCCCAACCCAAGACAACAAGATCACAGCCACAGTGACAGAGCAAAGGCTGTGGATAGCCTAGGGGCTGGGCTAGCCCTCCAGGACACCCTCCTAGCCTGGCTCAGCCTAGTTCCCCATACCCCTCCATCCATCTTGGGTACCTGGGTGGAGTTCTTCCTAGGAGAATGAGCCCAAGGGTAGGAGTGTCTGGAGTCCCCTCCCCAGTACTGTTGCCCCCCCAAAACAAGGATGCTGTGCCCCCTCTGTCCTCCTCCTCCTCCAGCCAGGCCCTTTACTCTGAAACTCCAGGCCCTAAGCTCAGGCTGGAGAACTGGAGAGGGAGCCTAGGAGATGGGCCAGTGCAGAGGTCAGGGGCCCCAGGGCTCCTGTAGTCTCGCATAGAGGTAGTCTGGTCATCCCAGGGCACAGCAGCTGCAAGGGTGACTTAATGCTGAGGGACAGAGCTGGCCAGAAAGGAGGAGGAGGAGGGCAGAGTTGGGATTGGACATGAGTGCTGGCAACAGCCACCTTGAGAAGCAGGGCCTTCCTTCAGCGGAACTGCCCAGACTCCGAGTGCCTTCCTTGGCTTATTATAGAGGCAGTGAGTGCGGCTTCATGGGATCACTGGGTAGATGTGCAGCATTGCACGTGGGGGTGAGCACAGCTCGTGCAAAGGTGCAAAAGGACAAGTGACAGCCTAGTTGGAGGGATGGGGCCAGGTCCGGCCATTCCTCCAGGGTTTGAGAGCCAAAGGGGAGGTAGTTACAGTGGAGTCTGAACAAGCAGGTTCTGACTCTAAGACCCCCATCTTCCAGTAGGGACCCCCTCCCCTAGTCCCCCCAGCTGGGACAGGGGGGGCATGGAGGAGCAGGACCTGCTGCCCCAGGCTTGCCCCCACCCTGGCCTCCAGCCTGCTGGGGGAGGGAGACCGGACACTGCAGGTGTAGCTGGTCAGGCGCTAATTAGGACCGAGTAGGAGCCCTGCTGAGCCTTTGACGGGGCTGTGGGGAGGTGGGGGTAGGGAGCTCTCCTCCACACTGCAGCCCCCAGTGTCAGAGACAATGGGAGGGGGTGAGCTGAGGGGGGAGAGTGTCTGCTAAGTCTGGGAAAAGCCCATTGAGGGAATGCCCTGAGGTCAGCGGAGCCAGGGCTCTCTTGGCAGCTCATCACCCTGTGTCTGTCTTCAGGGTCAAGTGGGACATCCCTGGGTGGGCAGTGCCTGAATCCCCGAGGGCCCCAGCGCCAGCTGGACCTGCCCACTTTAGCTTGCCTCTCCACGAAAGGGGCACAGTCAGGGTGCCCACCAGTCAAAGGCATCTCCGTGGCTCAGTTTCCCTTTGCCCGAGTCCTAACTGGACAGCCCGAAGGTGGGAGTGCTGGCACACCTATGATCCCAACACTCAGGAGGATGAGGCAGGAGGATTGCCACGAGTTTGAGGTCAGCCTGCGATAGAAGAGTGAGTTTGAAGGAAGCCTGGACTATAGAGTGAAACCTTGTCACACACACACACACACACACACACACACACACACACACACACACACACACACAAATAAATAAATAAAATAAAAAATCCAATAAAACCCGATGGCTCTGAGAAAAGATCTGGTCTTGTGTTGGGGTCTACAATCCCTCAGGGTACCAGTCTGTGGTCTTGGGGATTTCCAGAGGAGGAATTGTGAGAAGCACTGCAGGAGGTAGGCAAGGGCGCGGCCTGAAGGATTTGCAGTCTCCGTGTTGAATAGAAAATGGTACTTGAGTTTTCTAGAGTGAGGGCCTCAATGCAGAGAGAGCTGTGCCTTCCTCCAGTCACTCTGCCGTTCCTGCCTTGAGCTAGGGTGGATCCTGCAGTCTGGAAAGAAGGCTGGGGTGCTGAGTGGAGGAGACTCAGAGACCTCACAGTGGTCGCCATGTGGTCTGGCCTAAGGGAAGCTAAGATCTCCCAACCTGACTCCCAGAGAGCCAGGCAGGCCACCCAGCACTGTCCCTCCCCCTTGGCATCAGGCAGGGCGCCCAGCCTCCAGCCCCTAACCTCCATCTCCAGGTACCCTCTCTCCAGGTGGACTTGCTGGACCTCAGGATTAACAGAGATTTCTCAGGATGAGCCGTGAATCATGAAGTCTGGGAGCAGGCTGTCTCCCAAGGTTGTGAAACCAAAAGTGATCCCTTTGGGCTTTGTGGCTCTCGCTCTCTGGAGACAAGCCACTTACTCTGGCCCACACACCCTGGAGACTCTTGACTCCAGACTCACTGCTGTCTTTCCCCATCTCTGTGGATCTAGCAAAATGCCAGCTCTCCCCAGGCTTGGAAACACGCACCTGCCAGTCCAAAAGTTTCTCCACCCTGGTCGGGTGTTGGTCCCGGCCCTGTCTCTGCTGGTGTCACCAGCTCCGCTCTGTACCATCCTCACAGTGTGAATTCCATCAGAGTGTCTGTCGTGGCCCCCCAAACCACCACCCTCAAGACTGTACATATTTCCTCTCCTCTTTTCCTCTGTGGTCCTCAGCAGGCAGCAGCTGGGGGTGTGGCCCTTGTGCTGGGCATCAGGACCCCCATTCGGTTTGAGGCTAAGGTGGGGATACCTGTTGGTCTGATGGGGACATAAGGGAATAATGAACTGATAGAACCAGTTAGTGCCTTCCGGAACTCAGTCAGCCCAACGTACGGAGTGCCAGCCTTGTGCTGAGCAGGGATGGCAGAGACCATATCTGACAGCTCTCCCCACACTAGAAGCCAGCCTAGAGGAGTCCTGAGTCACCTCCTTCCTCTCTGTCACCTAAGGCACTGAGCAGGTAGCAATCAGGGTTCTTTCAACTCTGCCATGGGCACTTCCCTCAACTCGCTGGGGCTGGCTGGAAGGCTCCCTTTAACTCCGTCCCCTGACTTGAGAATGCCTCTTCCCTGAACATTCACTCTGGTCCCTGGCCCATCCCATTCTTCATCTCTTCTGCCTCCTGGCTTTGCACCAACCTCACCTGCCCATCTTGCCCTCCATGTGGCCCATGCACCCCACCTTCATCTCACTAGGCCATCCTGATCTTTCCCACCTAAACATCCCTGTAGTTTCTCGTAGTTTCACAATGCCATGTTCTTTCTGTCCCTGCCTTTGGACATTAGGCTCTACATTTGAGTTGTCCTTTATCTGCCTTGCTAGCAGCAGTTGGATGGCATTCAACAGCTAGGATTTAAAGAAAGGAAGGGAGGAGGGAAGACTCCCAGGGAACAGGAAGTGAGAGGGAAGGAGCAGAGCCTGGGCTGATCTGTAAGAAGCCCTTCAGTGGGGGACCTTGTGGGTTTCTTCCAAGGACCCTGGATATGGAAGAAGGGGAATGTGCCTGATGATGTAGTAGTCCTCTTGTGAGAGTGAGCGCAGGGGAGGGGGAGGGGCTGAGAGGGAGCCATTGTGCATGGGTGGTAGGGCTAGCCTGAGAGACAAATGCAGGGTGAGGAGCTAGCCCTTCACCAGGAGGGGCTTCTCCTGGATCCTTGCCTCAGATAAAGGTGGACATCCTTCAGGGGCTGAGGGAAGACAGCAGGGAGATGATACAGGGGTAGTAGGTAGCTCTGGGAGGGAACGGAGCGTCTTACTCGGGCAATCCTGGGCTCAGCCTTGAGTTTTCCAGGTAGTCCTTACAGTAGCAGGGTCCTTGCAAAGACCAGCGGGAGAATGGCCTTGTGCATTTGCTTTCTGGTGGATGTGCTGTGAGACAGCTTTGGTGACCGGGAAGGCGTGGACAGGGACACTGGCTTCTTCTGGGGTCAGGCACACTGTGGGCCAGTGTGGGCTGATGGAGGGCCCAGGGCAGCCCCTTCCCAACATGTGCCACAAGCATGCCAGTCCCAGGCCCATGGTGCCCACCTCCCCTGAGCTCCGTGGTCTGAGTGACCCAATTCCTTCTCAGCACCCCACGCATCCGGTTTGGGCAAATTACTGGTCTCCACTGTGTTACTGGTGCTCCATAGAATCCCTGGGACAGACTAGCTTTGTACTCCATTGCCAATCAAGGGACCACAGCCTCCTCAGAGCCCCTGAGCTAACCCCAGGAAGACCAGAGACAGGCTTCCTAGCTGACTGTCCTTGGATCTTACCCTGGAGCTGAGCTTTCTTCTCAGTGTGGGGTGTGTGTGTGTGTGTGTGTGTGTGTGTGTGTGTGTGTGTGTGTCTTCCTGGTATCACCCTCCTCTACCCACTAGGATGCCCAGTGTGCTGGTGGGACCTGGCCAGGGCTTGGTGGAGGAAGTGGAGGGGGGCAGCACCCCTCACCCCACAGGGCTCATCAGTGCAGGGTGAAGGGATGGCAATGGGGGCCTGGGGAAGGGCCCAGGAGGCCACGGCTGTGCCCCAGACGCCTTTGGAACATTCAAGTGGAGTTGGGAAGAGGGAATAGGTGAGGCGGGGGCTGAGGCCAGGGGGGAAGCACACGGGGTGGAGGGCTCAGCAGGCCTGGGCAGGACTCTGAGGAGGCCTCTGCCCTCATGCCCTCCTCCAGCATCCTGCAGGTGTTGAGACAGTGGGGGGTCTGTGGCAGGGGCTTGACCCTTACAGCAATGGTGGCTGGCGCTGTCACAGCTAATGACCCTGATGGCCCAGGCTGAGGAGGAGGTGGGGGTGCACAGAGGGCAGGAGACAGGATGCTTCTCTCTCTCTCTCTCTCTCTCTCTCTCTCTCTCTCTCTCTCTCTGTCTGTGTGTATGTGTGAATGTGTGTGTCTCTCAGTAAATGTGTCTCGGTGAATGTGTGTGTGTGTGCGGGTGTGTGCGCACACATGTGCACACATGCATACATTTTCCGTGGAGGTAGAACACAGTGGGATTTGGAGGTGAGACGCTGACCCCCTCCCCCCCTCCCCCAGCCTACAGGACCGTGTGCAGCGTCAATGGGCCTCTTGTGGTGCTCGACCAGGTCAAGGTAAGAGTCTTCAGTCTCCTTCCTGGCCTCTAGGCCACACTCAGGGTTTCTTTTAAGCTGCCCATCCAGGGGCCTTGTTTCATTCTTTTTTTAACTCTGTCACCCCTCAAGTCTCCTGCCAAGTTTCTTCTTCACAATTTGTCTGTGGGAGGCTGTAAAAACCACCAGTACTCAAGGCTGGGGCCTAGTGAGTGCTGGCCCTGGAAATCCTGTTCATCGGCCAGTTTCCCCCTCTCCCTCTCCCTCTCCCTCCCCTGACCCACTCGCAAGAGATCAAACCCAGGGCCTCCCGCAGGCCAGGCCAGCACTCTATCCTGAGCTGCATTTCTTTCCCTGCCTTATTTTGATGAGCAGGTTTATTGCCTTGCTTCTTTTAGGCCCAAATTAGCGTTCTCTGGCCTGAAATTTTCCTCTTCAGGCTGACAAACACTGAGGACAGGGGTGGTTACCGAGACTCAGGTTCCCAGGGAGCAGAGCGAGGAGGAAAGAGCGGGACTTTGGCTGTAGATCTCATTTCGCGGATGTCCCTCTGTCTCTCTGCTCTTGCGCGCCATCTTGTGGTTGAGGCGCCAAACGGCTGGACTTCCGCACCTCCTACCCCTCGGGTTCGGGTTGGAGAGGGCATCTCCTCCAGCAACCCTACCCTCAGGGCCTAGAAAGTGCTCGCTTGGAGAAGGGGACACCTTCGCGTCTTTCTTTTCACCAGTGCGAACAAAACCGCCATCAGTGGCCGTCATCGCTGCAAATCTGAGCAGGGAAGGCCCTGGGGGAGTGGCCCACCCTAGTCACTAGTCCATCCGGCACGTTCCCCAGATTCACAGGGTCAGTAGTGTGTGGCCATCAGGGGACAGACTGACAGCCATGACTATGAACACTTGTGGCATTATAGTATGTCACCTAATGTTATTACATTTTAATAACAAAAAACAATACATGCTCCTTGTACCCAGAGAAACAAAGGAAAGACAGTTAACCATCTGTCCCTTTGTCCCCAGCCCGTGGGACAGTTGTGTGAGACCTGCAGGCTATGCTCGTATTCAGGTGAACATCGCATGTGCGGAGAGACACATGTACCCCTGCTGGATGGTGGCCTAGCGGGTTGTGTTTCCGAATATACTGATCCTTGTGGGGCTTAATCTTCTATGTCAACTGCACTGGATTTTAGAATCACCTAGGAGACACCACTGGGTGTGTCTGTGAGGGGCATTTCCAGAGAGGTGCACTTGAGAATGGAAGACTTGCCCCGAATGTCAATGGCACCACCCCATAAGGGAGTCCCAGGCTGAATAAAAAGGAAAAGGGGAGATGGGAAGCCCAGCACTGGAATTCATCTCTCCTTGTGACCTCAAGCTCTGTCTCAAGCCTTTCACACCATGGTGGATGGCATCCTCTCAGACCAAGGGCCAAGCAAAGCCTTCCCTAAGTTGTTCTGGTCAGGAATTTTGTCACAGAGAAAAAAAATATAGATTTATTCCATAATCCCATTCTGTTTACGGGTTCCTTCCTTCCTCCCTTCTTCCTTTCTTTCTTCTTTATTGCTATTCTGAATAATGCTTCCATGAGCATTCACATTGAAGACTTCATGGATATATGTGTGTTTATTTCTCAGGTAGATATCTAAGAGTAAATCTGCTTAGGTCAAATGGTGACTCTATTCTAACCTTTTGAGGAGCTGCATGTTACTCAGTGTAAACCAAGTGCTTTGGTTTACACTCCACCCGGGAGAATAAAGAGGATTCTGATTTCTCCATATCCTCAGTAGTGTGTGTTAACATCCGCTTTTTCTCTTTCAGCCACCCTAGCAGGTGTATGGCCATACTTCATCGTGGTTTTGATCTGCATTTTCTTGTTGACCAAGGAGAATGGCCATGAACATGTGGCCACCTGCCTACTGGCCCTATCTGCATCTTTAGAGAAATGCCTATTCAAATGCTTTAATCAAATCCTTTTCATCATAGAAGCCCCTTGTATATTTTGTTTATATTAACCTGATTTTTGTTTAAATTCCTAACCATTACACAGATGCCAGTCCCAGCTCCATAGCTAGGAATAGGCTGTCACTGGTTCAGCGACACCTAGAAAACAGGGAGTCTTTCTTCTGGTGACAAGTGTGCTCCTCCTTCGTGCTCAGGAGACCTGGCTGGCCACAATGGCCACTTTGTGCTACTGAGTCACCCCTCCTCCCACCCCACCCTACCTGGCGCTGTGCTGACAGCTTGATTGTAGGGTTCCCATCCTGGTCACGGCAGCCTTGTGGGGTGGGGCTTATTCTTAGCACTCTTGTTTTAAAGAGGAGAAAACTAAGGCTCATGCATTAACGACTTGAGGGCTCAGTAAGCCGTGTAAGTAATTAGACAGCTGCCATAAACTTGCACTAAGAAAAGAGATTTGGACCTAACACGTGCTTCTGATTAAATCCCAGTTATCTCCGGGGTGCCCTCTCCCAAACAAAGCCCCTTCCCCACATCACGGCACAATAAGACAGGCAGTAACGAGACCAGAAGAAGAGATGCGAAGTGACAGGAGCTTCACCTTGGGTGGCTCTTCTCCCTAACAGTTCGCCCAGTATGCTGAGATTGTCAACTTTACCCTCCCGGATGGGACCCAGAGGAGTGGCCAAGTGCTCGAAGTGGCTGGGACCAAAGCCATTGTTCAGGTAAGTGTGCCTACGAGAAGAGGGAACTCTTAGTTCCCATCCTATTTCACAAGCCTTGGAGGGAGGAATGGCCTGTTTCCCAGAGAATACCCTGCGCAGAGCTATGCACTGAGTGCCTACAGTGGGCGGCCCATTCTTTCCAGCTAGCCCCTCAGAACAATCCCTGACTCACAGGTGTTTGAAGGGACCTCAGGGATTGACTCCCAGAAGACCACCTGTGAATTCACCGGGGACATCCTGCGGACTCCTGTGTCAGAGGACATGCTGGGTGAGAGTGGAGGGCCAGGGTGGGTGCTCCTCTGTCTTTCCCTCCTGGCTTCTCTAATCAAGCCCTTCACTGCCTGCACGCATGTTTCCTATGTGCCTTCTGAAGCCAGCAGTGGTTTTCTCTCTCTAGCTCCCATCCCTAGTGCAGGGCCCAACATATAGAACATGCTCAATAATGAAGGCGTGAGGTTAAGTCATTACAGGTGCAGCTGGAAGCCACCTACTTGGGGCCAGGCTGAAAGGGATGACTAAGCCCTTCCTTACCTGGCCTGATCCTCTGATTAGTGATCAACCTGGGCCCAGGCCAGTGGTCAGGGTGACTCCAAAATGCCTTGCCTGTGAAAATTCACAGCAAAGGAAGGAAGACACCCTGTCCTTGGCAGGAACAGTCACGGAAGTCAGGCATGTGTGATGGTGGGGGGCTGAGGAGGCAGGGAACACAGGGTGTTGGGATTCTGGATGAGTATGTGGAGCTGGTGGCCGTGCACAGGCTGGGAGCCCTGACACCTTCCTGAACCCCCTGTCCCTCCCAGGTCGGATTTTCAATGGCTCTGGCAAGCCCATTGACAAAGGGCCTGTTGTCATGGCAGAGGACTTTCTGGACATCAATGGTGAGAGAGTGGACGCCCACCCTGCATGGCTTTGAGGACACAGCCCTAGCACCTGCCCACCTGAGCCATCATTTCTGCGACCTACCCTTGGAAGTCCTGCACGGACCTAGGCCAAGCAATGCTAACCCCACAGCTGGCCAGATGAGCAGGCAGATCAGCAAAGGCCTCCCTCCCCAGATCCACCATAGAAATGCCTCTAGCACTCCATTCTATCATTGCACAGCACCTCCAGCCATCCCCTGTGGCCTTCAGTTCCCTATGCTCTATCCTGGGAGCTGGGGACGGGAGGCTCACAGCAGAGAAGGATCGCTTCCTAGGACCCCAGCTATTCTTTAGGAGACCTTTCTGACTGCCCCACCCACCAGTTTTCCGAGGCAGTAATAGAGGTCCGTGGAGCCTCCCCGACCCATTGCTCAAGGCCACACAGCAAGCTAGTGGCAAAGCACGTGTCTTTATTCACACATAGTCTTTGAGCTACCCTCTGGTCCTCTGAACATCACTCAGGTGCCTAGGTGTTGAGGGGGGCTGTCTAGCTAAGATGCGAGGGCAATGCTATCTAAGACAGCATGGAGAGATGAACGGCTTTTTAAACTTGAACCGATTCAAATGAAAGGAAATTTCATTTTTCAATTGCATCTCACATGCACAAGAGCCGCAGGCGCCCAGGTGACGCTGCGCACATAGTTCCGTTGTTGCAGAAGGGGCTGTGGAACAGCTGGTTGGCAGAGAGAGGCAGTGGTGGTTGGTGGTAGGAGGGCTGGACCCTGAACCTGCGTGGTCACCCCTCCCAGGCCAGCCCATCAACCCTCATGACCGAATCTACCCCGAGGAGATGATCCAGACAGGAATCTCCCCCATTGATGTCATGAACAGCATCGCCCGTGGCCAGAAGATCCCCATCTTCTCTGCGGCTGGGCTCCCCCACAATGAGGTGAGGGACGACGTATAACCAAGGATCGGGGACAAGCAGAGGCCTGGGCTTCCAGGCTAGCACCGAGCACTTCTGTGCCAAGCAAAGAGTAGGAATGACCAGCATCCACCCCGGCTGGTGTTTCCGGACAGCTCAGGGCCAGGGTGGCATAAGAGACACCCCCAACACATACAGTCACACGTGACCCCCAGAAAGGGCTGCATGCTCTCCCTGGTGAATGGAGTGCTCACTGGCTTCAGAGAGCCCCAGTAGACTCCAGTGTAGAAGCCCTGCTCAGCTGAGCCGGTCTGTGTCAGGCGGTCCTTGTACTTGTGTTTGCCTGACTGCCACCACCAGACAAGAACCATGCGGTCCTCTCAGCCACTGGTGTGACAAGGTTTCTAGATATCCCTTCCTCACCATTCCTGACTGTGACAACTCTCTTTCGAGAGTCTCCTCCCCTCCCCAACACATCTTGATTCAGGACAGAGGGCTCTGACAGTCACACACATTCTAGGCTCATATGGCTCCAGCAGGCTGTGGGAGGTGCAGGCTCTGAAAGGCTTAGCTATCCTAAGCTAAACTGCCCAAATTCACACAAGACTGTTGCTCTTTGGGGATGCTGCCCTGCTCCTTGTGACAGGTGCCTTCAACTCCCTAGTAGCCAAAGAAGAGACTATCCCCAACCCTGAGAAAGACTGCAGGATCCAGGGCAGTCCCTCACTCTTCGGGGCTTGGACTCTCCCCACCCCAAGTTTGTAACATCCATCCTCCGCAGTGATGCTCAGCGGGCCGGATGTCACAGGGCTCTGGCCCTGACAGCCTCCCTCCTGCCCCATCCTGTCTCAGATTGCTGCCCAGATCTGTCGCCAAGCCGGGCTGGTGAAGAAGTCCAAGGCTGTGCTCGATTACCATGAGGACAACTTCGCCATTGTCTTTGCAGCCATGGGGGTAAGGGGAGCTGGAGGCAAGTCTGGAAATGGTGAGAAATAGCCTTGCCTGCCTTGGCTCTAGCACAGCCTATTCTGATGGGGGACACTGAGTCCTGCACCCTGAGAAGCCCCTAAAGTTCAGGCCAGTCTGGAGGCAGAGACCCCAGCATGGCTAAAGGGGGCAGGGATGGACTCAGTGACCAGGTGGGAATGACCCTTGAGGCATCCCAGGGCCATACTTGGCCTGGAGCAGGAGCCCAGGGAACCTACAGAGACAAGGTATCTTCTGAAAGGGGATGCCAAGGGTCCTCAGAGGATTCAATCAGAGGCCAAGGAGCTGGGTAGGGAAGTAGCTGGCCAAGAGAGGGACAAGAAGGAGCTGGAGGTTAAAAAGGCTGAGTTTTGTAGGGGACCTGATGAGTCCTTCTTGGGCCCTAGGGCCACCTCAGTGACTAGCTGTCAGTCCCCAAGTTTTGCTGAGAAAAGCTGGTCATGACTAAGCCCAGCTCTCGGCCACATGGCCTGCCTAAAGCTCCCCTGGCTATGTGTCTAGGTGAACATGGAGACAGCCAGGTTCTTCAAGTCAGATTTCGAGCAGAATGGAACCATGGGAAACGTCTGCCTCTTCTTGAACTTGGCCAATGATCCTACGTGAGTCTTTCCTATGCTCAGACTGCCCTTGGGGCCTTCCCCTTTCCTAGACCTGGGATACTGGGGTTCAGGACATCTCAGAACTACAGCCATGGACTAGAGCTGTGAGAATAACTCTTGGTTGTACAGGTAAGGAAACTGAGGCTTGGGGCATGCTAGGGAGCCAGACCAGGACCCCACCTGCCCTCTGATTTCCTCATACCTGTGCCACAGCAGCTGTCCTAGTCAGGGACCTCTCATTCCATCCCTGTGTCACCTGAACAAGGTCATCACTGGAGAGACCACTGTTTGTGGCATTTATTTAGAAAATGCTCTATTTTGAAAGTTTTGAAGATGGGACTTTCAATCTGGGGTTCACATGGATGACATTAAAAATCTAATAACCTATCCTGGGTATTAAGGGCACCCTCAAACTAAATAACAGAATTCTGGAGGCTGAAATGGCATTGCCAGGGGAAGAGCCACAGGCCCAGAGCCCAGAACTGAAATGGCCAGCTAAAGGAAGCGTGGTCAGGATGGCTTCAAGCAGGAAAGGCACATTTTTGGCTCACTTTGGACAGTGGGCAAGGGAGCATCAGTATTGCCAGGAAGTGCCCACTGTTAAGAACCATTGTCTTGACCAGGAGCCCTGGGCGGGGCTCATTTTATCTCTTCCCCTGCCATCTCCCAGCCGACCTTACACTCCATTCTGGGGCTTCGTGGGCCCAGGCTTGGGCCCCCAGGCTCCCTGAGCCCTGTCATGCTTGGCTTTCCAGGATTGAACGGATCATCACCCCTCGCCTGGCCCTGACCACAGCTGAGTTCCTAGCCTACCAGTGTGAGAAGCATGTGCTGGTCATATTAACTGATATGAGCTCCTATGCAGAGGCTTTGCGGGAGGTATGCTGGCTGAGGGGTGTCAGATTCAAACCACCCCTCCCTGTTTCTCCCCTGGCCTCACATCCACCCTGATAAACAAAATAATTCACTCATCTAGGCCTGCTCCTCTCAGCAAGTCTCAGCTCAATCACAGGCTGGGCACTCCTCTGTCCCCTCAGTCCAACCTCCTAATCTCCCTTCCTGAGTCTAGCCTTTCATCTTCTGACATACCTGCTATTGTGGGTATTGCAGGTCTCAGCTGCCAGAGAGGAAGTGCCAGGGCGCCGTGGCTTTCCTGGATATATGTACACAGACTTGGCCACCATCTATGAGCGAGCTGGCCGCGTGGAGGGCCGGGGCGGCTCCATCACACAGATCCCCATTCTCACCATGCCCAATGATGGTAGTCTCCAGCACCCCCGGCCCTCCAGAACCCACTCTCCATTTCCACCAGCCACCCCATCATCCCCATGCTGAAAGGAGAACTCATGTGTCCCCAGTAGATGAGAACCCCGCCCCCATACACTGACAGGGTATTTGCTTGCAGATATCACCCACCCCATCCCAGACTTGACTGGCTTCATCACGGAGGGACAAATTTATGTGGACAGACAGCTACACAACCGGCAGGTACTGTTCCTTCCCAATAGCTGCCCCCTTTCTCCCCCCATCTGCTCCCCTGCAGCCAAGACATCAAAAAAGAGTTATGTATCGCTCCTGTGCAAGAAGGAGGAGAGGTCTACCCAAAGTCACACCATCAGGAGCTAGGCACTGGGGGAGCCTGTGCTTCACAGCTAGCCATAGGCTAGCCCACTTGGCCACAGGACCTTGAGAAAAGGTCCTATGATGCTAATCTCTGGGTCCATGTCTATGTATCACACCAATGTACTGGGGGGGGTGCATTAGTATATATGAAGCACATGGAAAGCACTAAATATAAAGCAGTTCTCTTCCACACAGTTGTTAGCTTTGGTGACACTAAATAGGGGTAACAGGGCTGGGGCTGTAGCTCATTTGGTTAAGAGCCTGCCCAGCATGTAGGAAGCCTGGGTTCCATCCCCACTCTACATAATACAGGCAACAAGACAGCCTGCAAACCTAGCACAAGCCTGTAATCCTAGTATGAGGGAGGTGGAGGCAGGAAGATCAGAAGTTCAAGGCCATCCTTAGTTACAAAGCAAGTTTGAATCCAGATAGCCTGGGCTACAAGACACTCTGTCTCAAAACATGCACACACCACACACACACACACACACACACACACACACACACACACACACACACACTATTAAGCTTCAACTTGCTTGTACAAATATCAAATGTTTTGACATTGTGTTTCATTACCTAATTCCACCTCGTTACCCCTGGCTCCAGCTTCCTTCCTGCATAGACTCGCCTGTGTAACCACCCTGATGGTCTCCCACCGAGTCATCAAGGCCCAGACTCCAAGGGGAAATAGAGCAGGCGGAGTGTAGCCGCTCACTTTTCCGTAGGATGAATAGGAGTCTTCTGAGAAGGGTGTGGAGGGGCAGGTGAATGAAAGGAGAGCCTGGGTCCTGCCTCATGCTACTCTCTTCTGCTCCCCAGGTCTATCCCCCCATCAACGTGCTCCCTTCCCTGTCACGGCTGATGAAGTCGGCCATAGGCGAGGGCATGACCAGAAAGGACCACGGAGATGTCTCCAACCAGCTGGTAAGGAGAGGGGCAGTGTTTGCGGTAACCCCGATTTAAAAGGTGGAGTTCTGAGCCCCACCTGGACAAGAAGTTTCTGTCTGCGCAAAGCTGGTCCCCAGCAAGTGGAGCTCAGCCTTCAGGGGGTGGTGAGCCTACACTGCCCTTCCGTAGTATGCCTGCTACGCCATCGGGAAGGACGTGCAAGCCATGAAAGCGGTGGTGGGGGAAGAGGCACTCACCTCGGAGGACCTGCTCTACCTGGAGTTTCTGCAGAAGTTCGAGAAGAACTTCATCACCCAAGGTGAGGCGCGGCGGGGGGCGGGGCTGGGACCACCTGGCCCTTCTCTTCTGGACAGGAAGCCTTTACGCTCCTCCGTGGTCCCCAGGTCCCTACGAGAACCGCACCGTGTTCGAATCGCTGGACCTGGGCTGGAAACTGCTGCGCATCTTCCCCAAAGAGATGCTGAAGCGCATCCCGCAGAGCATGACGGACGAGTTCTACTCCCGCCAGGGGGCGCAGCAGGACCCCGCGTCCGATACCGCGCTCTAGAGCCGCCCCAGGCTGCAGCCTTCTAGTTTGTGGTCAAACCCCTGTCTTATGCCCTGCGTTGACAGGAGTGTCTTTTGGTGAGGGTGGGGCTCTTTTTAGGGGCATGCTGAGAATAAAAGCGGCGCGGGGTGGGAGTGCTTCAGACTATTAAGCAGGTACCCTACTACTGAACTCCACCTCTGTCCTGTACTTGTATTTTAGAAGTCCATAGATATAACTGAAATGGAAAACAAAAACAGCAACTGAGATGAATTTGTCTCCAGTGAAAACAAGATTGAGGAAAATTTGCTAATTGTTGAAGGTGTAGATGATACCATGCAGTTTGTAAAAGTATTAAAAAAAAGAAAAGTCTAGTTGGGCATAGTGGAGTGTGCTTTTGATCCTAGTACTCATGGGTTCTGGGAATTTGAACCCAGGTCCTCACACTTGTGTGGTAAACACCTTACCAATTGTGCCATCTCCCCAGACCCCAAAGCCTTTCATTCTGGATGCCTCTTAGGATCATTTCGGACTGTCATGATACTTCCATGGTAGGAGATTAAATAAACTCTCTGATCTGCCAGCCACAAGGAAACTGGCCATCTGGAAGGGACTAGATATCTGCCCAGCAGGCCTCTTTGATCCTCAGGAACTGTTCTGAGGCTCCTGTGAAGGACCAGTTCAGAATGGGCGTGGCAATGGAGTGCTAAGGAAAGTAGATGGGGGGAGGCCACAGAGCTTTCTGGAACATGTCCTCTCTCCAGGGTTCAGCCCTGCTCAGACCTCTGTCCTCAGCGCTGAAAACACCCCAGACACCTGTCTTCCTCCAATCTGACCCTACAAGCAAATGTTCTCTGCCCTACCTGCTAGGACTTACCATTCCAGTTCTCTCCCAAACACAGACGCCCACCCCACAAAGACCACATTAGCTCTCCTGGCACCCAGGACACTGACCCGGAAGCTCTATTTCCTGCCCATTGCCAGCACAGCCAGACCCGAGACCTCCAGAAGCACACTGGCTGCTGGGAGCCAACTCCGTCCCTGCCTCTGCCCTGGTATCAGAAGCATATGCCCTGTATAGCAGCACGTGCTAAGCCTTAGCGGGAAAGTGATGGTGAGCACCCAGTCCTAGCCCATGCAGGGATGCCCCTACTCAGACAAGCCAGGCCTGGCAGTCCAAGCATAAGTCCTCATTCTCATTTATTTGCTGTTGCCCGACAGTGCAGAGATGACTCTCAACACCCTTGAGTGTCATGGAGCCCTAGCCCACACAGCTCATTCCAGGGGCCACCACACCAGTCCTAATCATTGTACCCCATGGAGGAGTTAGCCAAAGAACTTTTCACTAGTCAGGCTTTCCTGAAAGGGACAGAAACCCAATTCAAAGTAGCTTAGGCTTCGGAAGGACCGTGAAGAGATTATAGGCATATATATATATATATATATATATATATATATATATATATATATCATGGGATAAATAATTGCAACATCTGTTGGAAACACCATCTAGCTAAGACAACATTTTACTTCTGGGCCACTTTGCTAACTCTCCCAAACTCTGGCCCAGAGTTAGGGGCCCACACTGCTCCAGGAAAAGCTGTTTTGAAGATTATTTCTATTATTTATTTTTAGATTTATTTTTAATTTTTATATGGATTGATGTGTGTATGTGCAGCACATGTGTGTCTGGTGTTAGGGGAGGCCAGAAGGTAACTGGAGTTACAGACAGTTGAAAGCTGCCATGTGGGTGCTGGGAGCCAAACCTAGGTCCTCTAGAAAGTCAGCAACTGTTCTTAACTATGGAGACATCTCTCCAGTCCCAAACATTTAAAATAAACATCGTGAAGTCTGTGACAGGAAGGCCCCCCTTCCAGAGTCCACTTTCGACAAGCTTAAACATCACATGGCTTAGTAATATAATGTACAATGCAGGGGTCTAGAGAAGAGTGCTTCTGGCTGGAGAATCAGTATTTTTTTAAATTTAATTTACTTTATGCATATGAGTGTTTTGACTGCATTTATATGTGTGCACCACTTACATACCGGAAGCCCTTAGAGATCAGAAGACGGCATTGGAAATCCTGGAACTGGAGTTCCAGGTGGTTGTGAGCCATCATGATGGGTGCTGGCAACTGAACCTAAACCCTCTGAAAGATCAGCAAGTGCTCTTAACTCCTGAGCCATACCCCCAGCCCCGAGAATGTCTATTTTGTACCTCTGCACATCTTAGGGTACCCTTCTCCTTTCAGTTTTCCTGGGGCACACATATACTCCAAAGGCACATCACAGGCACCCACTTCCCCCAACTGGGCCTTGATGTAGTGGGTAGCCGGTCCAGCTTTGACCTGGAAGTACCACCCACTTTGAGGCTTCCGTAACTGGATCCTGGACGCTGGAGGTAGACCAAGCAGAGTTCTCCAGAGAACACCGCTGGACTCCGCTACACCTTTCCCAGACCCTGTAAAATATCCCTTCACTTGTAAGTTACCCCACAAAATAAACCTCCCTTTTAACTACGTGGAGTTGCCTTAATATTTAAACCAATACCTTACCCCTTAGTGTCTACTGTGTTCTAATAATGCTAACTCTGGAATGCAGAGTTGCGTGCAGGCTTACACCACCATGTCTGGCACTTTTCTGAGATAAGGTCTGACTGAGTAGCCCAGGCTACCCTGGAACTCTGTATCCTTCCATTTCCCAAGAAAAGTACCGAGTGGAGCGGTTCTGCTTTGGAAGGCCCGTGTGACGTAGCGGTTGTCCATTATGCTGCTGCTGTGAGGACGTAATAATTTAGCTCGTGGAATTTCAAGGGCAGCTAGTTCATAATGCAACTTCAAATACAAACGCATTTCGTGTGCGTGTGGCACCGGACCCTGCTTTCTATGGGCAGAGATGGCCAGATTCCATTTCCCAGTCGCACTTTCCTTTTCATCCTATGTGATTCCACTATAGACTAAGTGTGTAGTGAGCCCGGAGTGCAGAGTTTCCAGGACTGCGGGCTCCGCCCCTCCCCCAAGTCCTGGCTGGGTCCAAAGGCGGTGGAGGCGCCACCCAGGGGACGGGGGTGGGTCGCGGGCCCCGCCCCGCGCAGCCTTGTGTGCACTGCCGCGGTAGTTCCAATGCCCGCGCCACCTCTGTGAGCGTTGCTACCCCGAGGTGCAAGACAGGGTCCTTGCGTTCCGGAAAGGGCTCGGGCAGAAAAGAGAAGTCCAGTTCCGCTGCACCGGGCAGCACACAGCAGACAGAACACACACACGATCCCGAGTCCTCCTCGCAGCCCAGGTGGGCAGGTGTGCGGGCCGGTCGGGGGCAGGGAAACCCGGGGAGGTTCCCAGCCCTCCCACTCACCCCCGCCCGGCCAATTCTAGCCCTTCAGAGTCGTTGAACTACAAAGCGATTCCAAGCCACTCCGAGTTGTTCGCAGCCTCGGTGGGCAATGTAGACTGGCTTCGGTTCTGCCTGAATCGGGAGCGCAAGGAGATCACAGTCGACGACAAGGTAAAGCCTGCAGCGTGGAGGCAGGGACTGAAATTCCCCAACACCTGAGAGAGGCTACCAGATGAACTGCCGCTGAGGAGCTCCGAGGTGACTTTTTCTATGCCTTGGTCCTAATTACCCATCCATAGAAGGCCCATTTGGAAGCAGAGAGGTAGGGGGATGAAGGATGAAGGACTGTGAGCCAGCCCCTCCAGCAACACAGGGAACAAAGAGGGCAACCCCAAGACAGAGGCAGGGTTGTGGGCCCCGCCCCAATCCTGCTGAGCCTTCTCCTGCGCTCTCCACTCCACTCCTCAGGGCTTCACAGCCATCCACTTCGCAGCGCAGAGAAGCAAGCTTTCCTGCCTTCAGGTCTTGATAGAAGAGTACAAGTTCCCTGTGGATTTGCCTACCAACAACGGCCAGACGCCCCTGCACCTAGTCATCCATAAAGACAACAAGTCGGACATCCTCCCCTGCATTGACTACCTGCTTAAGAAAGGGGCAGCCATCAACTCGTAAGTCCAGCCTGCTATTTGGAGAGACACTTGGGACTCTGGGTCGCCAGGCAAGTGGAGTCTTGCAGGACGAGATGAGGGGTTCTGTCTGAAGAAAGCAGTCAAGGAACCCACTTAGTGTCCTGGTTCTTAAGAGACTGAGCATCCGGAGAGGGCAGATCCAATTCTCAAAATCTTGGCTCAGGCCAACTGTGGGTCTGCAGGAGTCTCAGTGCCCTCGTCCCCACACTCAGGAGTACACAGATAGCATGTGGGCTTGGGAAGCCTTGACGATCCCTGGGTATTTCTAGTTTGTAGCTTAGTGTGGGAACTGGCTGTCTTTGGTTGAGACAGGGAGGCTGAATGCCTGTGCCACAGAGCTGTTGTGATAAAGCAGTTGAGTTAGAGGCGGTTGTGTGCTGGGAACCAATCTCGGGTCCTGCAAGATCAGTACATTCTCTTAACCGCTGAGCCATCTCTCCAGCCATACTTGCATGACAAGGAAAATGCATGGCACACCAAGAGACTGCCTTGTTCTCCCAGAGTCCTAACCAAGCTTTCACGGTGTGCTAGCAAGCACCACACCCAAGCTGGGAGCATCGCAACAGACACAGGAGCCCATCTCTGCCCTCACAGAGCTGACTTTCTGGTGACCGGACAGTGTGCTAATTGCAAATAAATGAACGAATGGCCAGAATTCCGAGAGCTGGGTTATGAAGAGAACAATGGGGTGATGGGGTGGGAGCCCTGGGGAAGGGTCTATCTAAAAGAAGCAATAACTTCTAAGAAAGCGGCAATTCCTTTCTTCATTATTTTTTGAGTGCTTCATGTGGTCCAGGCTACCCTCAAACTGGCTATGATAGCCAAGGAGGATATTGAACTTCTGATTCTCATGCCTCCACTTCCCAGGTATGCATCACTACACCTGGTTTGATACAGTGCTGGGACTGAACCCAGGGCTTTATGTATGCTAGGCAGCATATTCTGTCAAAGGAAGTGCATCCCCAGCCCCAGGAGGTGACATTTAATTGCAACCTATAGAGACTGAAGAGATAGTTCAATGGGTAAAGCACCCATTGTGCAAATGTGAGGACCTGAGTCCAAGTCCTCAGCATCCATGTAAATGCCAGTTGGGCATGGTGACCTTCCTGTGATTCTAGCCAATGGGAGACAGAGACAGGAAATCCCAAGCAAGATGGCTAGCTAGACTAGCTGATTCAGTGTGCCCTGAGTTCAAGTTAGAGAGACCATGCCTGTACATATAAGGTGGAGGACAACAGAGGAAGACACCCAGTGTCAACCTCTGACACACACACACACACACACACACACACACACACACACACACACACACACATGTACGCATGCACATGCATGCACACATGGGCACACACACCTACACACACATGTGACGATGCATACACACATATGCACACCACACACATTAAAATGAACTTCAATCTGAGGACCAAGTGAGCCAACCTTGCCAAAAGCCAGGAAGGAGCCAGATTTGGTGGTACATATCTATCTGTACACTCAGCTCTCAGGAGATGCAGACAGGAGGGTGAGGGGTTCAAGATCATCCTTGGCTACATAACAAATTTGAGATCAGCCTGTACTACAAGAGACCTTGTCTCAAAAATCAGACAAAAGCGGATGAGATTGACGGCCCTGAAGCGGCCCAGGGAGCCTCCAGGCATATTCATATTACAGCCTCCTAGCTGTCATATTCAACCACATCCTCTACTTAGATTTGCACTGCTCAGCTTAGAGAAGAGAAACTGGAGGCCTGGTGAGGAGCAGGGTTATGGACAGGATCCCTCACGGTGGTGGCAGAGTGGGCACTGGAAGCCTGCCCACTCCGGCTTACCTGCCTATCTGATGCCCTTCCCCTTCCCTCTGCCCTTTACCCTTTGCCCTGTGGTATACCTCACAGTAAGACATGCCATGGCTCTACCCCCTTGCACCTGGCTGCCCGCAATGGCCTGCTGGGATGTATGAAGGTCCTGGTGCAGAATGGGGCCAATGTGCACGCCCAAGATGCCATGGGCTGCAAGCCCTTCGACTACTGCAAACTCTGGAACCACCGCAGCTGTGCCCGGTGAGCCCGTGACAACTGCACCAGCTGCTGTTCCTTCTGGCCCTTCCCCAGAACTGAGCCCCTGGGGGGGGGAGGGTTGAGGAGGCAGGTGGCAGGATATTGTCCACATGGGGTTGGCCTGACCTCACCCCTTTAGATTGAACACTGCCCTCCTTCTTTGCTTTTCCCCTCCCCCAACTCTCCATCAGAAACTTTCCTCTTCTCCCTCAGAGGGTCCCTGGGCATAGGACGAGGGTGCCTTGCTCTTCTCTGCTCTGGCAATTCCACTCATCCCACCCTGGCCCTCAGTGCCCCACCCCCTGAGGGCAGCCCAGTTAGTTACTGTAATATGCCACACCTTCACCTTGGTGCCAGGTTCTTGAAGGATGCCATGTGGAAACAGAACAAGAAGGACTTTGCCCGAGAAATGGGGAAACTGAAGACCCTGAAGAGGAAGCTGACCGTTTTGGAGCGCCGCTACCTGACTGAGTATCAAGTAAGGGGGAGTCCGCGCCCCCCCCCCAACCCCCGGGGCTGGGCCCTGCTGCCAGGTGAGAGCAGTCGGAAGACTCCCTCACAGAAGGAACCCCGCCCCCTCCCAGATCCTCCCTTATAAACCACTCCTTCAGGCCAAAGGTCTTGTCCTGTGCCAGAAAGCGAATGCAGCCTGAATTATGGGGCATTGAGATATCCTACCCTCACTATGCACTAGGCTCCTGCCAGGCCCTGCAAGTCCAGCCAGGTATGGTCTCTACTCAAGGAGCTTAGTGCTAGGGGAGGGGTAGGTTATGCTCCTGGAGAGAGTCAAGGAGGGTGCCTGAGGGATGCCAAGGAGGTGTCTTTGAAGATGGACAGGCATCTGATATCCATATGGAGCAGGGAAGGAGAGACCCACAGAAGGAGTCACCGTGCAGAACGCATGGGGCACACGGGAGCATCCCAGAGGCAGAAAACGTAGGGATCAATCCGACTCTAGATTAGACCGACTAGAGGCTTGGCAAGGGTCCAGAGCAGCGAAGCGCTTTGGCTAGTGGACATGGCAGGGGAAGGGCTCAAGCAGAGGCCATCGGGGAGCATAAAGACACTCAGACAGGACAGGACACTTGGAGGGAGCTGGGACTTTCCCTTCCTCCCCCCCCTACCCCCTGCTCTGTAGAGCAGACTGGCCTGGAACTCAAGAGCATGGATTACTAAGTGAATCCTACAGTGACTTCAGGGCCCTGCCACTGTCCCAGCTGAGCCTCTCTTCATGATGTCCTCCCTGTCTAGGTCAGCCAGCCCTTACAGCTGTCAGGTTTTCTGTTGACCCTGCCCCTACTCAGCAGCTCCCTGCAGACCTCCCCTCAGGATCCTCTTGTTGGCCTCAGTGGACCACATGACCACTATTCTTCCAATGACTAGAACGAAGAGCAAGCCAGGTGCCGCCTGACTTAGGACTGGGCAAGGCTGACAGAATTAGGACTCCTGGCTTAGCCTAATCAGTCTGCCTCTAGAGCTGGGTCAATCTCCAAAGCACCCAGTTACTTAGCAGCCGTGGAGGAGTGCGGCACTGAGACGACAGGGTGGGGACACAGCCACATGGGACAGTTTCAGTGCCAGCGGTGGCAAAGACAGCTCTAGCTGAGTCCCCAGCCCTCCAGCACCCAGTCCGGCCACGAGCTGCTCTGTCCTCAATGTCACTCCCCAAAAGCCCGTGTACCTTCGTTACTTCCAGCCAATGCCAGGCCTCCTAGCTCTTCCTCTTTTCTCCTTCTGTGGACAACCCAGAGCCTTCAGAGGGTAGGACTGACCGTCTCCTTGAGGCTGGGACTACCTCTAGGGGAAGTGAGGAGGCCTGCAAACTTGAGGTTGTCCCTAAGGGAGGTCTTTGTCCTCAAGCTGGAGGTCTCCTATGAAAGTTTTGGTCTCCTCCACAGCCTGGGAGCCCCATCAGAACAAGGGATGCCTACTCTCTCAGAGCAAGGCTCACATAAAGCAGCAACTTGCCCACTAGGCCTGGGGTTTCCCAGGGCGCTGGCCTCAGGGTCTCCTGTCCATAAGTGCCACTGCCCTGTGACCTTTGTTGTTGCAGAAAGAACAACAAATTCTGAGAGAGGCCCATTTCAGAACATGGCTCCAAGGCAAGCTGCAGAGCCGGCCCCAGAGCTCCGCTGGACCCAAACAAGAGGCCAGTGTCCAACCTTGGTCATTGGCCCTCTCCCAGACTCTAAGATCCCAGTTTATCAAAAGCTTCCCGACTTTTCCTTCCGTGGAGGCTCAACTGCAAAGCTTGCCCTCACCTGTGGTGACACCCAAGCCCATCTACAAGCAGCAGAGCACCATCAGTCGGCCCAAGTTGTGGAATCTTAGCAATAACCCCGTCAGCTCCCCCATCACAAAGATCGACTGTCCTCAGGGTATACGCCTGGGCGTGCACCCAGACCCCTGCAAGGAGCATGACTTCTGTAGATTCGTGGAGGTGACTCGGAATTCCCTGGGAGGTGCATGCCTGTACACAGTGGACAACCACTCAGTGACACCTGTACCCCGGCTGCCTTTTGAGGTGATGGTCCGGGTGCTGTACCCCAAGGCTCAACCCTACAGGATGAAAGTGCCCCAGGGCTTATATCCACTTGACATCCTCAAAGTGCCCCAGAAACGGCATTTGGGAGATACCTGTAGCAATGCATTGGCTATGAGCCTGCGTGAGACCTTTGATGAACCCTTCCTGGCTACCCTGAAAGCTTGCCCGGCTGGAGGGGCCCCGCCCTCCAAGGGAGTTCTCACATAAAGTTGTTTTGGAACCCTCCTGGCGAAGGTGGAAGTGTTGATTCCTATTGTGGCGGAAGGACTGGGGAAATACCTATGGCGTTCTCATTCCCAAGCCCAAGACAGGAGCCGCCCTTACTCCCTCCTCCCAAGAGCACACATCTCAGGCTTACCTTTTCTCTACAAAGAAACTGCCTGCCTCCCTGGGATGTACACATCTGGACAGAGAATAAGATTCAGTAGAGGGCCGATAATGTCCTGGGACAGAGCAATGTAAAGGTAACCCTCTGGTCCTCACCGCTCTACCTTAACCTACCCCTGGCACACAAGGGACAAGGCTTCCAGGACAGGGCCCCCCTAGGAATTCTGCCACCCCCCCTTCCTGTCTGCTGCAGACCCTGACTGGGGATGAGGAACAGCGAATGTGATATCCAGTACCAGGCTTCTCTGCTCATGTGCCACTGCCCCGTTGCTCCGGGTCCCACTGAGGTGTGTGAAGCCACGGTTCCAGGAGGCAGGGCAGCATTTCTGCCAGGAGAGAAAGCCCTGTGGCTTTGATGTGAGACTGGTCCAGGAAGCCACCCTGCACCCCAGCGGTCCCTTGTTACACACTTACAACTCATTCTTTAAACAAAACATTTATTGAGTGCTTTCCATGGGCCAGGCGCCAAAATCAGGTAGTTGATAATACAAAAATCCAAGGGCTTTCCCTGCCCTCAAGGAGCTTCCAGTCTTGTGGGAGGGGACAGACCATACCACAGGCCAGTGAGCCTAGAGGGATCTGTGTGGCGGCTGGGGTTAGGGGAGGACAGGGGACATTCAAGGCTCCTTGGAGGAAGTCGAATCTAAGAGGAAAGTGGCAAACTACCAAAGTGAGCAGAGGGAAGGATGTTAAAGTGGCCGGAGAGCCACGGTCTCTGCATACAGGAGGCGGGGGCCCAGAGGTACTAGTCAAGTGATGAGGCCCGCAGGGACCAGGACACCAGGAGCCTCACACACATGCTAAGGAGTCTGGACTTTATCCTGAGGGCAGTGGAGAGCTGGGAAAAAGTTGGAGGCCAGGAAAGACTTGGCCAACTGTGCATTTTAGAAAACCTACTCCAGCTGGCCACAGGACAGAGAAACACAGGGGACGGACGGACTGTCAGCACAAACTAGGTGAAAGATGGCAGTAGGAGCGGTTCCCAGGAAGAGACACTAAGAATAGACCGGATGTAGGGCAGAAAGAGAAAGCCAGATCCTGCCTGGCTCCCGAGCCATCATGGGACCAGGGCAGGTACTAGAAAAAGCAGGTGAACAGAGCAGATTTTGAGGTCAAATGACCTCTGTCCCGAGAAGGCAGAACTGTGGCTGAGAAGTTAGAGGAAGCGGGGCTCAAGGCTGGCCCTGGCTTCCTCCACAGTGTCCCTAAAGCCACCATGGGCTTCCTCGGGCAATTCATAGCACAGCCAAAGAGCAACTGTGTGCACAGGGCAAGAGGAAAACCGCTACAGAAACGGAAAGGACAGGGAGGTAAGGGGACAGGCAGCCACAGAAGTGCCAGGGAAGCGAGTCAAGAAAGCAGACCACCAGCTGTCAGCCACCCCCGGACCCAGTAGGGAACGTGATGACTCCACCAGGGTTAGCCTGGGAAAGCCCCTGCCCAAGCACTGACCAGCAGGTAGGGTGAGCAAAGATAGAGAAGTGGGCAGCGAGGCCAAATGGAGCCAGTCTCAGGACGCTGAAGGGCAGCAGCCTCGGGTCCTAGACATACTTCACCCACCCGAGAGGCAGAAATAGGTCTGGCGAGCTCACCTGTAGCTGCAAAGCAAAATTCAGGGAATGGCAGGCTGAGACTCAACAGAAACGTAAGAGCCAACGGGATGAAGGATGCATGAGATAGAGATGATCACCAATAGGGGTCTCCCCCATGCCTGTCCATCGGGGCACCTGCCAGACTCACGGTGAGGTACGGATTCGGCCAGTGGTAGCTCTCATGGGGCCTTCATTCCATGTACTGCCGAGCCCTTGCAAGGCACTGTAGTTGGAGTGCAAGGTCAACAGATGCTGGTCTGTCCCCAGGATGGGGCCCACCTTCTTAGAAGGCAGAGCTCACATCCCTCCAGGAGCCAGAAGCACACACGAGTGTGAGGCCTGTGTGCTCTGAGTGGCCGGGCAGCCTCTCCCAATCCCATTTCTCAAGAAACAGGCCACAGCCTAGGCTGCCCAGAAGCCAATTTTTATTTATTTTTTTTTCATTGAGCCTGAGATAGAATTCACCAAGAAACCTCTCCTTTTCCTCAAAGGAAGACATAAATAGGATATTGTAGATGGTCTTCTGCATCTCTAACCCAGTCCCAACTGTTTCTGCTCCCTCCCATCTGGACGATCACAGTCTGGGGCAAGGAAGACATGGAAAGAGGGAGGAGCCTCAGAAAAACTGCCGTTACCACTCATCCTCATCTCTGTTCCCTTCCCACTTAGGGCCACAAGAATTTCTTCAGAAGGGCAAGAGCCAGAAGATGAGTCCCTGGAGTAGAAGGCTAGCCCAGTCTAGGCAGAAGGATAGCGGGCAGAGAGAAAGATGAACTCCTGGGGTGTTAAGGCAAACAGTGCCACCTAGGATCTTTATTCGAAGGGGAATCCGCATTGGACAAGACCCACAGTTCAACAGCAAAACGCACTTTTCCCGGAAGTGCCAGCCCTCAGCTCTTCCCTATGGTCACCTGCCTGAGAACTTGCTGTCTCTTCCCCAGCGGCATCGACCCTTCCCTGGCTACCCCATCCGAGCCAGACCCGACTCTGGGAAGGGGAGGGCTGGGGACATAGCCTCTTGGCAAAGCAGGCTCCGCTACCCTCTCTGGTGCCCTTGGCAGCATTCAAGCCCCCCGGAGGGTGGGGATGGGGCTTCAGAACAGAGGGAAGGGAAACCTGGGCTGGCAGAAGACACCCTCCAGGCTCCCAGGCACCATGAGCCCAGAAGCCCAGGGGCCTGGCTCTACTGGTCTTGCCCCCCACATGCCCTCCCCAAAGGGTCAGTATATCTTCTGCCGACTGGGTAGGATGGCCTCTTTGATGAAGGAGAAGACAACCAGGATGCCTAAGCGCTTGCCGCGCTTGCCTTTGGTGAAGTAATTGGAGACCACGTCATCTGTGGAAACACAGGCAGGTGTGTCCATCACCCAGAGCCCCAGTGTCCTCTCACAGGGCTGGCGCCAGCCTCCCCCCCGCCCCCCCACCTGACCTCACAAACCCTTCCTCACCTCCCGGCTGCATGGTGGAGGGCAGGACGTTCTCCCCAGCCGAAAGCGATACGAAGAAGGCGAACGGGATTATCCACAAGCAGAAGGTGAAGTAGGCCAGGACCTGGTGACAGGAGAGACTGAGGAGAGCTCCAGGGGCGCCCCCCAAGGCCCACCCCATCCCTGCAGGGGCTAGCACTCAGGGAGAGGGCAAGTATGGCGGTGACTGAAGGCAGTCCCTCCCCAAAGGGACACTGTTCTCGGGGGGTTTCAGGCAGGAGGAATTCTGGGCAGGAACCGATGGAGCTGGGGGCTGGAGGGTTGTCCCCAGTCCTGTCTTGTGAGGTCTGGGTCACCCAGGCCAGCCTGGTGCCCCTCCCGGACTTGAGATGAGCTGACGGGGGCACCCAAAGGACTCATGGTGGGGAAGAGGACAGTGTCGGTGTCCACCTCAGCCAAAGGGACCCCTTCTGTCCCTCAGACAGCCTGCCTTCCAAAATCATCATGGTTTTTGTTTTGAAAAAACAAAAAAACAAAAAAACATGGTTCCTGAACGGGGCCAGTTTTGGATCACAGCTACACTCACAGAGCAGATCGGGTAAGTCCCTTCACTCCTCCATCTCTGCCACTGTGTACATGAGCTAGACGCTGGGGACATCTTACCTCAGAGAAAGGATAATATTCTTCCGCAAAAAACTGAAATGCCAGGTAATGGTTCACCACCACTAGCCCTGTGGGGATGAAGAGTCTGATCACTGTGTGTTCACCAAATCTAGAAGGCCCCAAAACTGGAGCTCCATCCAAGCCTTGACTCTGCACCGACTCACAGCATGGCTCCGGCTAGAACTCAGTCCCCATCTGTTAAGAACGGGTGCTTAGCCCCAACTTTCTCAGTGCAGAGGGTAGCAGGAATAGAATCAGAAGGTAGCCTGGAACATTCTGGCATGTTATAAAAACACGTTTTTTTTTTGTGTGTGTTACGTAATCCAGGATCATGCCATTGCTCTCCCAAGAGCAGCAGGTGATGGGAGGACATGGGCAGGCAGAGCACACACCACCACGCAGACTCCACTCCACATTGTACAGCTGGGAGGAGGCCTCCTCAGAGACGTGTACAGCCAGGGTTCCTCGGAAAGCTACAATGGGAGGAGGCACACCGGTCTACACTGGTATGCTCCGGCCCCATCAACTCTTCCCTCGTGTGCACAACTTCACAAAAAAGAGCAAGTCAAGGGACAGCTGCCGAGAGGAACAAGGCCCTAGTGGCCTCCACGGCAGGGGAAAGGGCAGGCACCAGAAAGACCACCCCCATACCCACCTCACAGCCTCCTGTCTCAGTTCTCCCCTTTACCATGAAGACAGTACTCTGCTATGTCACGCACAAGGCTGAGGGACATCACACGGCACCTGGTGCTCACGACGTCCCTCAGAAAAACTCCTTCAGGCACCCAAATGGCAGGCCAAGGGAGTGCCCTAAGGAAGCCAGAGGAGCCTTCTGGTGACCACAACTCCTCTGTGGGAGACACACCAGGGGCCTGGTGCTGAACAAATTCTGAGGTAAAACCACACCTGGCATGGAGAGATGCCCAGCTCTAACAATCTGCCCTTCTGTGGATAACATTCAGAATCTCCCCCTAGATATAGACATGTAGCTAAAAGCTCACCCCATGCCATCTGCCGTCTTGACCCAGGCTATGGTGAGGAGAGACTACCGTGCCCGTGACCACTTTCTAAAACCTTTCTCATGAACATCTGTGTACATCTGTGACCACCGAATGAACCAACTGGGTCTGACAAAACAGGGAAGGCCCAGGGATGGAACATGACTTTCTGGGGACAGAAAAAGTGATGGGGCCAAGGATGAAGGCAGGACCCAAGCCTGAGGCAGTGGGACCTCTGGCCATGTGGTGAGGAAAGGTAGCTAGCTCCAAGATGTCGTCGCAGTGATCGGGAGCTGTCTATCTGCCAAGCCAGCTCCATGCTTTCCAAAGGGCCCAAGTGGCTTCTTAAAAGTGAGAATCACTTGGCCTACAATGTGTCTTCTCTACTTTCCCAAGCCCTCCTCCCACCCTGCCTTTTTGATAAGGTCCTCCTGGCTGGAGCCCCTCCCCTGATGAGGGCTAGGCCCTGGGCAGACAGGCTCTAGGGTCCTCAGGAATAAGAAGCCATTTTCCCCCAAGCAGCCTAGCCTCCCGGGGGACCTCAGCGGCTCCTTAGCTGCTCCCCTCCTCGGTAACCCCCTCAGTGTCTGGGATGGAGGGCCCACATCCAGTCACATCAAGTCCTCTCTGCTCGTCCCCTCTCACCGCATGACAGGATGAAGTTAGGTGATGTCAGCATGATGAAGGGGAAGGTCTGGAGAAGGCCAAAGTAGACGAGGTTGGTGAAAAGGCCCACGCCAATCATGCTGGTGGGGAAGTGCTCAAAGACGTAGAGGCCGATCAGGACGGCTGTGGAGAACTGAAACAGGCAGAGGCACTTGCTGCAGGGGGCCATCAGACCACCTGTACCCCAGCCCCAGCCCGCTACAAAGAAACTTTGCTTTTCCTGGTTCACAGACACTGCCACAGCCACCCTCAGCTGTCAAAGGTGGCATCTTTGAAGGTCACTTCTAAAAGATTTTTGACAGTGATCCAAAGTAAGAAAAAAACATTTTACACAGCACTCCACCACACACCCATCCATATGCATGCAGAGCTCACACTCAATTGGTCGTCCTAGTCTTTACAGTTATCATATTTTGGGAGCTGGGGATCTAACCACAGGCCACATGCATGCCCACCACCCTCCACTTCCTATTTCATATTTTCCTTGAATGCTGAGCATGATCTACCGAATCCATGACACGAACCCAGGAATGAATCCAGCCAGCAGCCTGCGAGAGGCTTCAGCTGTCAGTGGTGAAAGGTCTAATTTGCCATACCAACCACACCCACAGGCTGAGCCAATGAACTGGCTGCAGCCCCGTCTTTACACATACTACACCCCCAGGCTACGTGCACAAGGCGAGTGGCTGCAGAGAGTAGGTGAGTGAGAGGTGAAGAACGTCTCTGTCCACACACATTCCCACAGCAACCATTCCCCAGCCTCCCTCACAACTGCCGGAGAACAGCCTTCCTACAGCCTCGCTGGCAGTGGCAGGGACCACGTCTTCAGGAAATGAAGCCTCCCATGAGGCAAGAGAAAGGCCAGGCATGCTGCTCCCTTAGGACCAATCACTCTGATTAGAAAGAGGGCAAAAAATAAGCACGACAAACTGTCCTTAATGTCGCAGTAAGTTCTAAGCCCGAACTGGGGGTGGGGATCTGGGGCTGGAGACAGCGTGGGAAAGAGCCATGTGAAGGCAAAACCACGAGACCTGTCATTCCAATAGCTCCACCGTCACCTTAAAGGATGCAGTAGGCTGCAAAACAATGCCACACGAGGATGGAGGGCCGGGGTGATCTGGACCCAGGAGTGCAGAGTGCAGGGCAAGGGGGGTAGGAAGGGATACCCTCAGAGCCTGGGTTCTCAGCACCACAGCAGTTCCAAACCAAACAGCCCCCACTTCCTGCTTCCGAGGCGGGGCAAGCAAGCCCTGGGTGACTCCGGGGAAAAGCCGCCACTTACCCAGATCATGTATTTGATGATTCTGCTGGTGGCCACTGTATACTCTTCTATCAGCTCTGCTAGGTAGTACAGTCCAGCCGCTGAGTTGGCGGGGGTTGGGGGGTGTCACAGGAGGGGACAAACAGGAAGAGTTCAGCCAGGGCCACTCCCACCGGGCTGCTCATCCCGTAAGTCCCCACCAACCCTCTCCAGACTTCAGGAAGTCAGGAAGAAGCTAAAGCACCCCTGTGGTGCCCTTCCCATCTGCACAAACAGAACTTTGCCAAGACAACAGAAAGACTGGATCTGACTGCACAACATAGGGTTAACCTCTGCCCCAGGAACCTTAAACTTCAGTCACTCAATCAATACCTGCAGAACACTTAGCTTACAGGCCGGGCGCTGTGCGCTAGCACACAGCCGGGTGAGACAGACAGGGGCCTTTCCCTGCCCCGGCTAGAGGGGACAGGTAGAGGGGGCAGCCCATGGCCCAGAGAGCAAGGATGCGTCTCGGAGACCATGCATCCCCTCCGGAAGGTTCGGCCGAGGTCCAGCAGGACCAGCTCGGGGTCGCCCGCACCCAGCTGCAAAGCACAGCAGCGGTTGGCAGCTCGGGGCACCAGGGTGCTCGCGGCCCGGGTCAGCGCTCTCACCGACGGCCAGAGTGATGAATGCCACCTGGATGAACAGCGACAGCCAGCTCAGCACGTACATGAACCACATGGCGCCCCCCGGGCGCCGGGACGGGCCTGCGCGGTCCGGCTCCCGCGACACTGAGCGGCGGCCGCCGTACTGTCCCCGCCCCACGGACGCCGAGAGGAGCAAGCAGGTCGGAGCACCGCCGCCCGTGCGCTCCGGCCAAGCCCGCGAGCGCCCCCAACCGGCGCGGAGGATCGAGCTCGCGCTGCACCCTGCACCGAGAGTCCACACAGAGCCCAGGTTACTGGGACCAAACCAAGCCCCGTCCTCCGATCCTGCTCCGCACAGACATGGCTTTTCTGGGAAAGGGAAGTTACCGTATCTCAGGTCACACACTAGGAAGCCGAATAGTCCGGAATCCTGGGTGCCTTTAAACGGTCACCTTCAATCCTAACTCTCCCTCTAGGCTTAGGTCTCTCGCACACAGTACAGGTCTGCACCTTTGCATCGGGACTAAGTAAGGCTACCGTTAAGCACTGACCGCACTTGCGACATGGCAGGCGGTTATCTGAGAGAGCACCCCCTAGTGGCTGACACAGGCAAGCTCCGAGTGCCGGTATGCCTCTTTACTCAGACTTCCTTATTTTCAGGCCAGGTCTCAGAGCTCAGGCGGTCCTCCCATCTCCGCCTCTCAACTGGAAGGATTTCAGATATGTGCCTGCTGTGGATATCGCTCTATATAAATAAAACACTGAAGGCCAGTGACCAGACAGGAAGTATAGGCGGGACAAGGAGAAAGGAGAATTGGGGAAACAGGAAGAAGGAGGGAGAGACACTGCAGCCACCGCCAGGACAAGCAACATGTAAAGACTCTGGTAAGCCACAAGCGACGTGGCAAGGTATAGATTTATAGAAATGGGTTAATTTAAGATAAAAGAACACTTAGCAAGAAGCCTGCCACGGCCATACAGTTTATAAGTAATATAAGCGTCTGAGTGATTATTTTATACGTGGATTGTGGGACTGTGGGGCTTGGTGGAACCTGGAGAGAAGCCCTCCAACAACATGTGCCACCATGAGAGAGCAAAATAAAACTTTGTTTGTTTTGTTTTTTAAGACAGGGTCTCTATGTAGTCCTGGAATCTGCTATGTAAATCAGGCTAACCTCGGACTCACAGAGATCATGCCTCTGCCTCCCAAATCCTGGGATTAGAAGTGTGGACCACCACACTCAGCTCTTTTCTTTTTTGAAACAGTCTTATAGGCCCAGACTGGCCTTGAACACACTAACTATGTAGCCTAAGATAACGTGCTCCTGATCCTCTTGTCTCCACCTACTGAGTGCTGGAATTGTGGGGGTGTGCCACCTTATCACACACAGAATCATATTTCTTGATTCATAAAGTAAGGGCACATTTCTAAACAAACAAACAAAAAAAGACCAAGGAATTGGGCTGAAGAGATGGTTCAGTGGCTAAGACCCCAGGCTGCTCTTGCAGAGGACCTAAGTTCAGTTCCCAGCATCCACATGTCAGGTGGCTCACAACCACCTGTAAATTCAGGTCAAGGTAGACCTGATGCTTCTGGCTTCATTGGGCATTTGTACTCAAGTGCACATACCCTTACACAGATAGACACATAAATACATACTTCAAAATTAATAGGCCACACATGGTGCTGCATGCTGTTAGTCTCAGCCCTTGAGAGAAAGAGGCAGGTGGATCTCTGTGAGTTTGAGGCCAGTCTGGTTTACACAGAGAATTCCAGGTTAGCCAAGGCTACATAGTTAGACCCTGTCTTAAAACAAACAATAAAAATAAAATAACAATTTTTTTTAATGAATGAAAATGCTTCAAGGAGGGAGGAAATGTAAACGTGTCCACCGATACCTCTCCAGAATTGGAGACAACAGAACTCGAGGCCCCTGAAAGCTGAGTGCACCTGTGTTTCACTGTGCCAGCTAGAACTGGTACACCAGCCGGGTGCTGCCACTTCCCCCGTTTTAGAGCCCAAACTGGCCTGGGCAGCCAGGACTGAAGATCTGAAATCCCTTTGATAGCAAGAAAGGAGGAAAACCACCGCTTCCTGGGAGCCGAGAGGCAAGCAGGAAGAAACAAAAAGCAGTTTCTTCTGCTCCCTCCAGTTCAACTCCACATCACAGGGCTCTGGAATCCTGGGGACCAAGCTGAGCAGGGGTCAGGGTGAGAAGGGCCAAACCCAAGTCTCAATTTGAGGGGGTAAGGACGAGGGGCATTAAATTCCAAGGACTCACTTCAAGAGTAGAGTCTAAGAGATTCAAGGCATCCGAACTGATGGCTGACTTGGTCATGAGCAGAGCCTGTTTGGCACATGTTCTCATTCGGAGGTTGCAGAGAACCCGTTTGCTTTTCCTCATCACACATTTGTGCCTACATGTGTGGAGAGAGGAAGGTAACTAGCTCAACCCCAGATAGATCTCTTCCTTGGAAATCAATGACCGAATGAATCACTTCTTGGCCTTTTTGCTAAAATCAAGGTTAGAAGATGCTAAGTGCTGGCAATTTCCACTCTATTACTCTGTGCCAGATATGGTCCTAAATGATTCAGATGAACTGACCCAGTTAGCATCACTTCTAGAGCAGGAGATGCTACTATTAATTACTGTCTCTGTCTCACAGACAAGAAACCAAGACACAGAGAGCTTCAATTCCCACCCAAATCCACATAGCTAGTACCAGGGGGAGCCAGGGTTTGAATCTGGACAGCCCGGCTCCAGAAACTCTTGTATAATATTAAGAGTACCAGCCTTGGTATTACACTTCCTGGGGGCCCAGGAGAGAGAACTGCGAATGGCGAGAACTATTTTTGGGAAAAGAATCTCAGCACACCGAGCTCTTTGTCCGTCTACTTTATTCCTCTGGGATAACATCCTATCTCCACAGCCTCAGTTCTGTCCTCCTGCCCAGCTCCTTTCTTGCCTGATTTCTCTCTATATTTATCTACTGTTCCCTCTAAGTTCTATCTTAACTCTCTCATCTTAATTCTGCCTCATCTAGGTCCTTTTCATCTCGTTCTTACCCAGCTAGGACTTCCCCATCTGCCTTTTCCTCATCTTCCATCTCGTCCACATGTTCTCTCTGGTCAAAACCTTCCTTATCCCTCTCAGTTCCCCATCTTCAAGTTCTTCACTCCTCTCTTCCTCTCCATCTCCTTGTAGCTAGAGTTTTCCTGCCTTGCCCACAGTCAGGACAAATCTTTGTCACCCGCCAGTCCCACAGCCGCTCAGACCCAACCAAGTAAACACAGAGACTTATATTGCTTACAAACTGTATGGCCGTAGCAGGTTTCTTGCTAACTGTTCTTACAGCTTAAATTAATCCATTTCCATAAATCTATACCTTGCCAAGTGACTGGTGGCTTACCGGTGTCTTCACATGCTGCTGGTCATGGCGGCAGCTGGCAGTGTCTCTCAGCCTCAGCCTTCCGCTTCCCAGAATTCTCCTCTCTCCTTGTCCCACCTACTTCCTGCCTGGCCACTGGCCAATCAGTGTTTTATTTATTGACCAATCAGAGCAATTTGACATACAGACCATCCCACAACATCTCCTCATACCTCTCAGTTCTATGTCTCCTTCTCGGAAAATAAAACTGCCTCTTTATCCCATTGACCCTTATCTGTCCAAGCTATCTGCCATTTTTCTGCAGGGTGGGAGAAATTGTGCTCAGTTACTAGGCAACCTGTGTACAGCTAGATGCCTCTGGTGATAGTTAAAGGGAGATCTGGAACTAGAGATAAGATTTGGAAAAGGAGAAAGTTAAGCTTAATTGGCACATCTGCCAGACCTTCTCAAACAGGTAGTCAGGATGCTTTCTGTTCTTAGAGAGTACAGAGATATCTCTAATAAGGTACTTTCCTCCATCTGGGGATGGACCTGGCCGGATGCTGCCAATGATGATAATTACAGGGAGGCTTGAACTGAGGTTCTGGCTGTGCATAGCTGTCAGTGCAGGTTATCTAAATATTCCTAGAAATAGTTAGGTAAGAAGTTGGGGGTCTATAAAGTTAGTAAGGCTGTAAGAAAAGGAGGGTCCGAGCTAAATTGTGCAAAGCTATTACTTAAGGTCCACCTGACCTAGGCAGTGTCTCCTTGTGGAATTGACTGTAATTCAGGAAATTTATTATGTGGTGGTTTGGACTGTCATTCCTGTTAGTCCTTGAATGTGGCTAAGGGAGATATCTGATTCCAGCACTAAATGGAGAAGAAACAGATGGGCCTTAGGGAAGGAAGTCTTTCCTGAGGTTGTTCTCCAAATACCTCGGGTGTATATGTCCACACTGTTAGCAATTCTTGGGGAAAAAAATCAATTGGGAAAGTTATGAAGGCACACATGATTTTCATAACAGAAGACAGCTGATATAATATATAATATATAATATGATATGATATAATATAATAATATATTATATGATAAGCCAAATAACACCAAAAGCTCCCTGGGATTTGGCTTCCTCTGAAGGAATTCCTTGATCCCTCCAGGTAGTGGCTCTGCCATAACCAGCTGAGTTCTTGTGATATATTCCTGTGGCCTGCAGCAGGAAATCATGTGGTTTTCCTTGGCTAGCTGGTTCTACCTGTCCATTTATTTCCTTTCAGCCCAGGTGCTGGGTCCTGCCTCAGTTCCAGGCCTCCTCTTTCCTCTCTAGCTTTATCCTTGCAAGGACGTGTGGACACATCTCACAGTTCTTTCTTTGGCCACCTTTGTTCCCCCAAAGTGTGCCTTTAATAACTCACCTTGTAACATTCTCACAGACTCACAAATTCACTCTGTCTAAGATGAGGGACATTGATGTTGAGCTGTGGTCCCTACTTGGAATCAGATCAGTCTTGTTAAGAAACCCGGGGTTGTGTGAGACATGGTGATGGCAAAAATCCCTTAGTTGGAGTTGTTGACGTCTGCCCTCTAGTGGCGATCAGAGGAGTATCCGGGAACTACAGCCAGGAGTGGTTTCATGGCCTCTTGAATGGAGTTTTGAGATTTTCCTGCCGGTCTTGCAGTGAGGGCCAGCCAGGGAGCCTGATAGCACCCGCCACACACACACACACACACATTGCATGCACTTGTGGACAGGGTCCACTGCAGCAGTGGACTTCTGCTGTCCCGTCTTCCCAGGCTGCAGCAATGAATGGTAATGAGAGAGAGAGAGAGAGAGAGAGAGAGAGAGAGAGAGAGAGAGAGAGAGAGAGAGAGAGAGAGATCAGACACCAGTAGACCTGGAGAATCAGGCTCTTCTTTCTTCACATGCCTGACCTCTTTTCCCTGTCGGTTCTGGGAGCCATTGCAGAAGTGTTCCCATCCACGCTTCTCCACTACAAACACATACCATGCCTCTAGTAGATATCTTCTTGTGTAGTGTCCCCCTGCTAGGGGGCCAGTTCTCCCTGTGGTGGTCCATGAAGTGAGTGAGTTTATTATTAGTATCCTGTGGCAAGTTAACCAGAGCACAATCCCAGAAGGGGGTGAAAAGCAAACTATGAAAGCTCTGACCGCTGCACAGCACACACAAATGATCTGTGATCCATTCGTCCAAGTTACCCGGTGTGCCAGTCCCCACCCATATCCTTATCACACTAGTGAAACGTCCTCAGAGGTTCTGATCATTCTTCAAGCGCTGTCTTCTAATGTGCCAGGCCCAACAAAACCATGTCGGGGAGTGCTGTGATGGATTGAAAAAGAATGGCTTCATAGGCTTATATATTTGAATGTGTGGTTCCCAGCTGGTGGAACTATTTGGAAAGGATTAGGTGGTGTGGCCTTGTTGGAGGAAATGTGTCACTGGGGGTGGGCTTTGAGTTTTCAAAAAGCCCATGCCATTCCCAGTTAGCTTCCTGTCTCTGCCTCAAGATGTAAGCTCTCAGCTACTATTCCAGAGCCATGCTTTGGTTGCCTGCTGCCATGCTTCTGGCCATGATGGTCATGGACTTGCCCTCTGAAACTGGAAGCTCCCAATAAACTCTTCCCCCTATAAGTTGTCTCATGGCGTCTTATCACAGCAGAAGAAAAATGACTAAGACACGTACACAGGGTTTGAGGGGGAGTGACAAGAAGCCGGGGTGGGGTGGAGATCAGACCCTAGCATATTGTTAAAGCGAAGGTCTAGAGACTGAGAGATCTCTGGAATGAAAGGGTTTATTACAGCCATTACAAAGCCACAGGACAGGAAGACAGGACCAGTCTTGGAACATGTCCCCTCCACCACCAGGGGCAGAACTAGGTGGCAGGTGGAACCACGTCTGCCTTTTCAGTGTGGTCACAGTCACAGCCTGGGCTCTGGCTTCCCTGACGAGCCAGAATTGACCACTGTCCTCAAGTTGGCAACTACAGGGACAAGTGGGAGTGGAAAGCAGAGAAAGGAGACTTAATCAGTGAGGAAGAGGAAGAAAACAGTGAGGTCTAACAACTCCCAAGTCCGTCTGTCAGGGACCAGACATGAAGTTTACGTTTCAGTAGAGGACATAGCTAAGCAGCCCTGGTGAGGGTGTGGTCCGCCCATCATTGACCCTTCAGTGTCTCGGTTCCAGGCTCTCTTGCAAGGTGGTCTGACAGGTGTGTGAAATCTCTTTCTGGGCGACAAGCTCCTGCTCTGGCTGGTGTCCATTTCAGCCCTTGTCCTTCTCCCAGTCCCGAGATTCCTGCAGGAAAGCCAGTTTCTTGGCGTCCATTGTCTCAGGACTCTGATGGCCAAGATGAGGGCAGAAGTATGTCTGGAGATCTGTCTTGCTGGGATGACACCCCGGATATTTGATCATGAAAATCTGGGGCTGGTGAGATGGCCCAGTGGGTAAAGGCACTTGCCACCAAGACTAATGACCTGAGTTTGATCCTTGGGACTCACATGGTGGACGGAAGGAACAAATTCACACAAGCTGTCCTCTGACCTCTACATGTACCCTGGCACACACACACACACACATGTATACACACACACACACACACACACACACACACACAAAAAAAAAAAAAAACCCTAAAACAAATATAATAAAAACTTTTAAAGGAAAGAAAATATGGGGAAAGAAAGGCTAACTTGCTTATCATGGATCTGTAGATAAGAGGAGAGGGACAAGAAGAAATTGGGCAAAATTTCAGGGACTGCAGGATAGGACAAGGGACTGGAAAAGATGTCACATGATGAGATGGTACACACACACACACACACACACACACACACACACACACACACACACACCCGTGGCCATCCTCTTGGGAGTTTTGCCTGTTGTCCAAAACTGTTATGGTTTCTCTTGCTTCACTCCCTGGCCTATAACTAACTTTAGAACATTGGATAGTTTTCTATTAGCAACACAAACATTCAGCCAGGTGCACTTGTGTGTGACAGGAGGTATTGGAGTCAGGTACTCATCCTAAAGAGAGCAGGCATGTCACCCGGGGTGTTAGGCTTGAGCACCCCTAACTTGAGTACCCTTCTTCCTAAGAAAACACCTCTTGTTGGCAGCTGGCGGTGTGTCCTGCTTTGAAACAAAATGGAGCACACACTTGTAACCCCAGCATTTGGGAAGTAGAGACAAGAGCAGTGTGTGCAGTCAGCTCAGCTACACAGTTTCAAGTGAGTCAGGGACGCACAGAGAGACTTTGTTTCCACTGTGTGTGCTGGCATGTGTGCATGTCTCCAGGTGTATGCACACATGTATGCACAGGGATGTGGAGGCCAAAGGTCAAAAACGGTATTGTTCCTGGCTGTTTTGTTTTGTTTTGTTTTGTTTTTTGATACAAGGTCTCTCCCTGACGTGGGGCTCTGGCCAGTGAGTCCCAAGGACTCAGCTGTCTCAGCCTCTGAAGCACTAATATTACAAGCACAGACTGCCACGTGTGGCTTTTTTTATTTGGGTTCTGGGGGGCTGAATTCAGGTTCTCATGCTTGCAAAGCCAGTGTTTTACTGACTGAGACATCTCCCCAGACTTATTTTTTGGGGGCGTAGGGGTGGGGGGAGTTGATTTTTTGAGACAGGGTTTCTGTGTGTAGCTTTGGCTGTCCTTGAACTCACTCTGTAGACCAGGCTCGGCCTTGAACTCACAGAGATCCACCCATCTCTGCCACCTGAGTGCTGAGATTAAAGACATGCAAGACATGCACCACCACCACCCAGCCCCAGCTTCCATTTTTTAAAAGATGTATTTTTTTTATTATGTACACAGTGTTCTGCTTGCACATATGCCTTGCAGGCCAGAAGAGGGCACCAGATCTCATTACAGATGGTTGTGAGCCACCATGTAGTTACTCGGAATTGAACTCAGGACCTCTGGAAGAACAGTCACTGCTCTTAACCTCTGAGCCATCTCTCCACCCCCACCCCCAGCCTCCATTTTTTTTTTTATTTTGGTCTTTTGAGACAGGGTTTCTCTGTGTAGCTTTGGAACCTGTCCTGGAACTCGCTCTGTAGACCAGGCTGCACTCAAACTCACAGAGATCGGCCTGCCTCTGCCTCCAGAGTGCTGGGATTAAAGGCATGGGCAACCACCACCCGGTCCAGCCTCCGTTTTTATTTTTATTTTATTTACTTATTTTTAAAGATTTTATTTGTTTTTATTTTATGTGTATGAGTAGTCGCCTGAATGTATGTCGATACACCATAGGCATGCAGTACCCTAAAAGGCCAGAAAAGGCCATTAGATATCCTGGAACTGGAGTTACAGACCATTGTGAGCCACCATGTGGATGCTAGGAACCAAACCAAAGTCCCCTGGAAGAACAGCCAGTGTTCTTAACCACTGGGCCATCTCTCCCACCCCCGCCTCCATTAAAAAAAAAAAATCAGAAACAAAACAAAATACAATGCACACAAATGGCTTTTCCATTGCTGGCCTCAGCCTAGTCACTGGCATATGGAAACTTGATTGCAAGGTAACTGGGTTGGCAGGAGGAAGCAAGATGGTCATCCAATCCAAAGCACACAGTTGGGATATCCCCACATGGGATTTTCTTTGTCTTAGGGTTTCTGTTACTTAGATGAAACACCAAGACCAAAAGCAAGTTGGAGAGCAAAGGGTTTATTTGACTTCTGTGATAGTCCATCACTGAAGGAAGTCAGGACAGGAACTCAAACATACAGGAACCCGGAGGCAGGAGCTGATGCACAGGCCATAGAGGAGTGCTGCTTACTGGCTTGCTCCCTCTCCATGGCTTGCTCAGCCTGCTTTCTTATGGAATCCAGGACCACCAGCCCAGACATGGCACTACTCACGATGGGCTGGACCTTCCCCTATCAATCACTAATTAAGAAAATGCCTTACAGCTGGATCTTAAGGAAGCATTTTCTCAACTGAATTCCCCTCCTTTCAGATAATTCTAGCTTGTGTCAAGTTGACATAAAACTGCCTGCACACCCATCTTGTCTTGGTACTTCCTTTCCATCCAGACAGGGAGGAGAGAGTTGGGAGATATTCTCCTGTGTTCTCTTTGTATTCTCTCTCTCTCTTTTTTTATTTACTTCACTTTATTTAGTGTTCATTGGTGTGAAGGTGTCAGATCCTCTGGAACTAGAGTTACAGACAGTTTTGAACTGCCATGTGGGTGCTGGGAATTGAACCCGGATCCTCTGGAAGAGCAGTCAGTGCTCTTAACTGCTGAGCCCTCTCTCCAGCCTCTTCTCTTGTATTCTCTTTCTATAGGGCATTTTCCCAGCTGCAGGCTCCTCAGCCTTTCCCAGTACCATTTGCCTGCCTCTACATCTGGAAATTTTCTGTTTGCTCTTCAATACCCAGCTCAAATATTTCCTGAGAAGGTTATGGGAGTAAGCTCATGGCTGTGACCCGAACGCCCACACAGGGTCTGGCACAAAGGTACCTGGGGGTGGGGGGAGTCAGGGTCTGAGCCATTCTGCCTATGGGGCTACCTCAGGAAGTCATATTTCTGCCAGATCATGCCATCCATTGGAGGGGTAGAACCCTGACTCAAGCTTACCAGACGAACATATTCTCTTCACCACAGTAGAACAATGGTTCTGAGAGAAGCCAGACTGGCTTGTATATACTGAGCTGCCACGATAGCAGCCTGCCAGGTCTGTGGTAACCACCTGATCCAGTGTAGACTGTCTGTGTTGAGAAAACATTAATGGAAAGGTTGGTCATGAGAAAGGCCTTCTTGGGTGTGGTCTGGGCCCCAGGTTACATAAAGTTCTCCGACCTTCCTGTTCCAGCTGCCTCCCACACTTGACTCTTCCAAGAAGGGCTCAATTTTTTTTTTTTTTTTGGTCTATCCTACAACCACCTCAGGACTAGATAGATGCTCCAGGGCCCAGCTGCTGCTGCTGGGGAACTCAGGCTGACTCCTGGGCCTCCCAGATGTGTCCATCAGGAGCAGATTTTCAGGTCCTCACCTTCACAGTTCCCATGAGCACCCGGGAGGAAGCCATTGCCTTAGGAGCAAGGACGCTGAGAACTCTGGTGGCTGGAGTCCTGAGCCCTCCCCCCAGCGCTGCAGAGGCTTTAACCTTGGAGGGGCCTGCATACAGCCAGCCCTGCTCTGTCAGCCCGGTTCTTATCATTCCATCCTCTCCGCAAGGGCAGCCAGCCCCCTGAGGCTTCCTCAGCCCCATCCACACAAGCCCAGAGCCTGCCTGTCCTGTCTACACCTCCAGCCCCGTTTGCACCACAGCCCACCATCCTCACCGGACCCTCCTGGCTCCTCGCTCTGAAGCGGCTTTACAGGAGTTTCTACTCCAGGTGGGAAGCCCCATGTCTGCTCACCCACAGCTTGGCCAGACCCCAGACTAGGCTTGAGGGAGGCACTCAGAAGTCTGTACTGTTGATGCAAAAACACAGCTTTCGCCTCAAAGGGAATGACAGACTTTATTTTAAGCCAAGTATGAGTAACCACAGCTCAGGGACACAGGTTCAGTTTCCCCTAAAACGCCATATTCCAACATGGAGACAGTTTCATGAAGTTTTTACAGTAAAGGAACAAAGAGACTTATAAATTGTGAAACTATAAAAACCGCATTGGTGGAAACATTAGGGTGGCGGGCCACAGAGAAACAGCAACGTCTGTTAGAGACAGATGCTGTCTGGTGGCGTTCTTAGACTTTGGGTTTGTGGAAGCAGAGGGTCTGTTTTGTGTCCTAGAACGGACTTCACCTGATGGTCACAGGGTGTTAGTTCCCACACAAAGGTAGCCAACATATGGCTACTAAGGAGGCTAAACATAGCCCAGGACAATTTGGTTCCAGATGTGCAACATCCTGTCTCTCCACCATTGTGGACATTCCACTCAGTCAAGCAGCCTCGGAGAATCTTTGATGCAGTGTTTCTTTGCTTTGTTTCTATTTTCTCCCCCTCAGGAAATTCAGTTTCCACTGCACTGGAAGGTGTTACTCTCCTCTTCTCACCCCTCTCCTCTCCCCCTCTCCGGGCCCCATCACCATGCTCCTTGCATCCTCAGGGTGGGAGACCAAAGGGATACGAGTCTGCAGCCAAAGCCAGAGGTCAGTAAGAGGCCAGAACCCCAACACTGACTGCCTACATAGCTGCACGTGCACGAGAGAGACAGCCAGCCAGAGACAGATAGACAAAGGTGGGGGGAGGGAGGGAGGGAGAGGGGTGCAAGCCTGCTGACCTACAGCACAGAGTAGCATCTTGGGAGAGCTCCTTGTGCCTTCTGTCCACTTGCTGTGGCCATATGCCGCCCAGATGAGGGAGGGTGGAGCCTGCAGCTTATTCCTTGAGAGCTTCCGGGTCAGCTGGGGAAGAGGGCATTACAGATTTTAGAGGCTGACCGCTGAATGACAAGCCTAGAGACAGACACTCACTGGTTCAGTCTCCCAGAAAAGCTCAGACACAGGCCCCCATGGTGGGCAGGGCAGGGGCCCAGCTGTGTGCCTGGGTAGGCATACAGTGCAGAGGTACACGGGGCATGTTCACAGAGACTAGCAGGGTGGTTCCAGTTTGGTCTGAATCAAACATAATGTATGGGCTCATTCGCAGACACAGGACCCAGGCAGTCACAAAGCTGTGGGCCTCCCACCTAACATCCTTGGGACATCCAAGCATCCTTCTTGTTGCAGCAGCAGCCCCTGAGCTGAAACATTCTACCCCGGAGGGAAGCTCTGGGACTTAAGAGCCTCTAACAGGAAGCTCTTAAAGCTCAGAAACTAAGCAAATCGCGAGTCTAAGGAAGTTCCTGAAATTGACCAGATGCATGGGTCTCTTCCTCTGCAAGGTTCTGTAAAGCAGAAAAGCTCCTGAGGAGACCCCTTGACCTGTAGAACTGCCTGCAAGGCCCACAGAGTCCTAAGGTTCCAGTTTTGTGAGTTGCCCCCCACACTGGGGTGGCTCTTAGCCACTCATCTGCCTTGAGTGAACCATATCCCTGAATTAACCTTTCACCCGTACACCCATAACCCCACGAAGCCCATTGGTTCGAAGTTGAGCTTTAGTGGTATCATAACTGGTCAGTTGTTGGTTCCTGTCTGGGGTGAGTGGATGTTTGATCACATCTCCCCAGAAATAGTGTCACACACTTCTTCAGTTGAAGGGAGGAGAGCTCAGCTGGTTTGGCATGGTGACAAGTTTTCCACGACAATGCCACTTCCCTTTCTCTGTAGACACCCAACTTTCCTTGAGGCCATCTGGGATCGGCCAGCCTAGCTCTCTCTCTCTCTCTCTCTCTCTCTCTCTCTCTCTCTCTCTCTCTCTCTCTCTCTCTCTTTGTCTGGGATACGGGTCTTGGGAGATGGAGTTCAAGTTTCCATGACCCTAGTGGAGCTCAGAGCCCTTGAGCACAGGATAGGTGGACAGTGAAAACTGGGCTGAGAGCGCCTGCCCTGTTCCCTACCTGCCAATGGGTACTGTGCATCTTAGTCTCTATGTGCATCCTTGCCTCTGGCCACAAGCAGGCAGTTTCAAGGCCAGCCTCAGGCTGGGTGTGGCTCCAGGATCACACCAGGTTTTGAGAGCTCTGATTCCTTTCACTGGGCACCCATGGGTTCCCAGGGCACCCAGCCGGGTCTGTATAGCTGAGCATACCCAGCACAGACAGTCCTGGGTGCTGTCTGTGTAAGCTGTGCGGCTGGGCTGAGGGAAAGGGCCAGAACGGTCCTCGGATCAGGGCTGGGAAAGTAGGTTCTTATTGAAGGCTGTTCCCACGGCCACTCCAGGGATGGTTCCCACCCTTCCCCTCCCATCCAGCTTCTCTCCGGCCTGTTCCTCCACCTGCCGCTTCCCTCTTCCAAATCAACTGGCTGCCACCTTACTCCCATGCATCTCTTCCTCAGAAAGGCCCACCCTGAGGACTCCAGCTAGAGAGCAAACTGCACCCTGCCTCCAGATCTGCCTTCTCTCAACGGGCCCTACCGCTATACAACACAATAGACGTCCACTCATTCCTGACCTGTCCAGCTGGACTTCCAGCTCCACAAGGACAGGGACTGTGGCCTGCTTAATCCTAGGCCTCCAGGCATGCACAGCAGGCACACATTGAATGTGCTAACTGGACACACAAAGGCATGCCCAGGCAGCAGTCCAGGCCACACAAATCCTCAGTGACTGGCATGTGCTCAAACACACATCCAGCAACATGCCTGCACATGCATTTGTGAGTGGAGGCATGCCTGCTCACAGGTCTCCCTGACGTCGCGCCCCCCCCCCCCCCAGAGCCCAGTGGGAGTGTTGTCACCCATGGCCCTCCATCCAGGCAGCTGGGCTCCACTCAGCCTCCTGGTGCTAACTCGGCCTGACACTCTAGCTGCACATGAGGGCCTCCTGTGGAAACTGTGGCAAGCCCGCCACCATGGTAGTGACTGCTAATTGGCTCTGTGTTGGGCCCTGGGTCACAGCTCGGTCAGCCGTGGCTGATACCTTTCTCCCCACTTGTCTCAGGAAAGGCTCTGCTGTCCCTTCCGTTTAGGCCTCAGCTGGCCATTGAACCGCACATGCCTGGCCATGTGGGACAGACTGGGCAATCCAGCTCCTTTGATGGTAGCCCCCCCCTCCCCCCCCCCCCCCCCCCCCCCCCCCCGCCACCACCCCCTCCACACACACACACACCACTGCTGCTACCACACACACTCCATCTTGAGAGGCAGAAGAGAAAACTCAGCAAACGGTGCTGGCTCTGGATGGCCACTGCCTTGGGGATATGAAATCACCTTAGGAAGGGCCCAGGCCAAGGCACCTGTGCGTAAGCTGACCGAGAGCCCGAGAAACAAACCACTATTAGAAGGATGTTTTTAGTGAGTTCTGGCTTCCTGGCTTCCTTTCAGTGTTTCTCTGAAGAGCACACCCCTGCCCAGGGAGAGGCAAGAGAGAACAGGGGTCTGGAGTATCAGAAAAGGAAACTCAAGTCTATCCCTGCTTAGATTCAGTAGCCAGGTCTTGAAGCCTGATGTTATGATGTCTGCTGGCCACTGTGTCCAAGGACTTTCAGTGGACTGGCTTCAGAGCAGAAACGGCTGGGTCCCATCCCTTCCCGTCTCTGAGATTGTAGAGCTCCTGGGAAAGGCAAGGCCTTTCCCCCAGTCAGCGTCAGGATCCTTGGTGGGTGCTGACCAAATAGTTTTCCTCCTAGAAGGCTTTTCAGGCCCACATTGCCTGGGCCACACGAGATATCAAGGCCTAGAGGCATGGGGGGGGTACTGGGGGATGTCTCCTCACTCCCACTCTTCAAGAAAACCTCAAGAGCCCAGTGTAGAAAAGCCCTTGCAGAGTTTTCCAGAGCCCAGTCATTTCCCCCTTCTATACCGTTTTGTTTTGTGGGGTGTCTTTATGTTGTTATTTGTTTGTATTGAGGCAGGATCTCATCCTGAGATCCTGGCTGGCCTGGAACTCACAGAGATCTGCATGACTCTGCCTCTTTCGTGTTGGAACTAAAGGCGTGTGCCACCATGCCTGGTTTCCTTACAGGTTTTTGAAACCAGGCTTCACTATGTAGCCCAGGTTAGCCTTGAACTCTCCATACTTCTTCTGCAGTCCCCAGAATGCTGGAATAACAGACATATACAACCATGGCCAGCAGAGCCCAAACCTTTTCAGGGTCTGAATCTCTTTCTAGTTTGGGATGAGAATAAACACCACTCAGTCTCCAAGACAGCTTCAAATCCCGCCTCCTCCAGGAAGTCTTCTGTGCTGCCCCGGCCTGTGCTGTTGTCCTTGAAGCCCATGCTGTTCCTGCCACTTCTGCTCTCAGGAGGAGCCTAGGGTCAGGGCAGAGGTGGACTGCAGCGCGCCTCTGTCTTTCTTCCCTGGTGTCCTGGCTAGGAATATGGGTGAGTGGGTGTTAAGAACACACACACACACACACACACACACACACACACACACACACACACATGGTCCCAGTGACTTCCCTTGACATTTTCTGGGAAAGTACACAAGAGGCACTCCAACCCTGGCGTGTAGCTTAGCTGGTAGAGCGCTTGCCTTGAATGCATGGATCCCCGGGCTTCTAGCGCCACATGTACAAGGTGCAGTGGCAGACCTTTTTGTAATTCCAGCACTTGGGGAGACAGGAGGGTCAGGAGGGAAAGGTCATCCTCAGCTACACAGCAAGTTGGAGGCCAATGTGGGACATAGAAGACCCTGTCTCAGAAATAAAAACGAAAGAGTAGCAGGTAACACCTCTGACCCTGGGTCTGGAGAGCTGAAAGCCACTGCGGGGGCCCAGAGCAGGCAGTGACAGGCCAAGGTCTTGCCTAAACACAGTGGTTCTCAACCTGTGGTTCACAGCCCCTTTGGGGAGCTCAATCAACCCTTTCTTAGATCACTGGAAAACATAGATGTTTACATTATGATTCATGATGGTAGCAAAATTACGGTTATGAAGTAGCAACGAAAATATTGTATGGTTCGGAGTCACCACAGCATGAGGAGCTGTATTACAGGGTCACAGCACTAGGAAGGTTGGGAACCACTGCCTAGACAGAATCTAGAGGAAGGAGTAGAAAGATGCTCTCCTCATATTGCCTGTGCAGGCCCACTTGGTCCATTTCCCTCAGGCCGTGGGGCTCCAGCAACAATCATCAGCTGCTAAAGCTCCCTGGTAGCTGTTGGTTCAGCCAAACCAAACAGAAAGAAACAAATGAAAAGGTCCCGATCTGGGGCTTCAGTGTGAGCTATGTGGGTAGTTGAAAAGTTCACTGCTTTTGTTTCTTTTTTTTTTTTTTTTTTTTTTTATAGTAGTGATGCTTATCTAAGTGTCTCCCTGCTCCAAGCTCCTCCCTCATTATCCTCCGAACCTGCTGGACTTTTCTCAAGTACAGAGTTGAGATCACATTTATACTGGGAACCTTCATAGTGAGACCCTAGCGAGACCTCCTGGGCCCCACGTCCGGCTCTGCTTCCTCAGTTCACTTTGCCTTTGCCCCGCCTCTTTCATTAGCCTGTGCTGAAAGCCATCTTTACTACAGGACTTGCTTGCTCCCTATTTTAGCCCCTGTCGTGGCAGGATCTTACAGTCTCTTGGCACTTTCAAAGCTTTGCAGTGTCCAGTCTGGGGTCCACATGGCTAACAGCACTGCCCAACAACAGATGTGGCAGTGTCCCACAGACTAGATCGAGGTAATCCTCTAAGGACGGACCTTGGGCCAGGAGTCCTCTGATCCCTCCTTGTGAGTAAATTTGGCACGGAGGTATTTTTCCATTGTGCCTTTTCCCACCCTCATCCTGCTTCTTCTGCGGTGAAGGCCTCCCTGGGATCACGGGGACAGAGGAGAGAAGACAGCAGCTGTAGCTTGCCAAGTCTCTTCAGAACATTAGGAATCTTGTGAGCATCGTTACGAATCTTGTGAGCATCGCGGGAATAGCTGTTGGGAGGTTGCAAGCTGAGGGCAGAGGGCATTAAACCTTTACAAAGCCGCTTAAAAGCAAATGAACACCTTGTACGGCAGCATTTTTATTGCCTCGGCCTTGTAACCACTCACATCTATAACAAGCGCCTATAATTTGTGTGAGCTGAGGCTAATTGCTTTGATTACACAGCCTCAATTTCCCCCTTGTAAAGTGTGATTAGAATCTCCTGTGATTTCCCACAGTTTTTTTTTTGCATGATTAACAAAGGTACATACAAAGATTAAAGAATTATTAACATGGGCTAGGGATGTAGCTTAGTGGTACAGCACTTGCCTAGCATGGGTAAAACCTAGGTTCAAGCCCCAGTACCACCAACAAAACCAAAACCAAACCACAAAAGAATTGTGGGCAATGGACAGTGTTCTTATCAATCTTTCATTCAATGTACTGTTTTAAGTTAATATGGCTAGTAAATGTTCCATAAGAATAGGCAATTCAGTGACTTTGAAATAATCTGGTCAGGATGAACAGAAGACAAGACCCAGAATGGCTATTGGAACATAATGTAAATCACAAACATTAGTCACATGTGTGATTTACATTGTTCTAATTTAAAAGCTAAAAAAAAATTGGCTAAGTCAATTTGAATGACACAAAAAATTAACTCACTATATCCCAAATGTTATTCTTTCAATATGAAATTCATATAAAACTTAGTATTTTATTTGTTTTTATACCTAAACCTGTGAGTATTTTCAAGTATTTAAAATAACATTTGGATGTTAATTAGCCATTGGTCTGGGGATGCAATTCAGTTGGTAGATAGGTTATCTACAGTACATAAAGCCCTGGGATCAATTACCAGCACTACATAAACCGGGCATGGTGGTACCTACCTGTAATCTCAGCATTTAGGAAGTTGAGGCAGGAACACATGAAGTTCAAGGTCATCCTTGTCTACACAGGGAGTGTGAGGTGAGCCTAGGCTACATGAGATCTGTTTTATTGGGTCTCTGGAGGTTCGTAATCTTTTTTTATATTTAACTTTAAGTTGTGTGTATGTGTGCATTATGAAGTACCCAAGGGCACCAAAAGAGAGTTGAATTCCATGGAGCCGTAGTTAGAGGGTTTGGGAACCAGCTGAGGTAGGTGCTGGTAACTCACTTCCAGTCCTCTGCAAGAGCAGCATGTGCTATCTGAACCAACAGTTTGGCACTGAAGTTTATCATCTTTATTCCAAAGATGAGAACTGGCAGCAATTATATATAATTCTCATCCAAAATCAAATTCGGAATTCAATCTTGTCTTCAAATCAAGCTTTCTCCCTTGTATTATTTTCTAAACAAACAATATAAAGTTGGGAGGGCAGTGCAGTCCTTTAATCCTAGCATTTGGGAAGTGGATGCAGGAGGATTGGGTTCAAAGACAGCCTTAGGAGTGTAGGGCCAGCCTTGGTGATTTGAGACCTCATTTAAAAAACATCCAGAGTCCCCAGCAGCTGGCCAACAGGTGAGCGATCTGCGGGCGGGCTGCAACACCATCCCCAACACCCACTGGACTCTGTAAACCCTACAACCCACTCTGCTGCCCAGACCCACCGACCCCATCCTCCTCCTCGTCGCTAACAATCCACCACATCAGCAGCAACTCCTATAGGCACAAGCACCACCTACTCCAGTGGGAAGAACAGATGGGTAAACGCCAGTTTAAGAATACATGCAACAACATGAAGGGCAATATGGCACCACCAGAACCCAGTTTCCTACAACAGCAAGACCTGAACATCCCAATGCAGATGAAGCAAAAGAAAACAGCCTTAAAAATAACGTTACGAGGGGCTGAGGAGATGGCTCAGTGGTTATGAGCACTCACTGCTGTTTCCAAAGGTCCTGAGTTCAATTCCTAGCACCCACATGACAACTCACAACTGCCTAATGCCTTCTTCTGGTGGGCAGATGTACATGCTGACAAAGTACCCAGATAGATAGATAGACAGACAGACAGACAGACAGATAGATCTTAAAAAGAAAGAAAAAATAACTTTATGAAACTTTAAAGAGGAAATGAAAAATTCCCTGAAAGAAATCAAGAAAAGACAAACAAAAAAAAATTGGAAGAAATTAATAAATCCCTTAAAGAAAGCCAAGGGGGAAAAACCACAATCAAACAGGTAAAGGAAGTGGTTCAAGACTTGAAAATTGAAATACAGGCAATAAAGAAAATACAAACCAAGGGAATTCTGAAAATGGAAAATCTGGATAAGTGAACAGGAACTACAGATGCAAGCAACAGAATACAAGAGATAGAAGAAAGAATCTCAGGTGTTGAAGTTACAATAGGGGAAATAGATTCATGAGTCAAAGAAAATGTTAAATCCAAAAAATTCTTAACACAAAATATCCATGAAATCTGGAACACCATAAAAAGACCAAACCTATGAATAATAAGGAAAGAAGAAGGAGAATTTGAGCTCAAAAAGGCACAGAAAATATATTCAACAAATGTCAGGAGTGTTTGTCATGAGCTATTGCGGGCCATGGTGCAATCACAGCAGGTAGCAATTGATAATTCAGATGTCAACCCACCAGAGGATTCTCTGTTGGAGGAACCCTGTCAGGCAGGGCTGCAGGGCCACGGACTCTCGAGAACTGTTGCTCCTATCTGTAGCTTCTTTTATGCAAATACAGCTGTGATATCTCCCCATTACCATGCATTTTCATGTAATGTGTACATGCAATCTCATGATTACATCTCAATCTTATGGGCACTTATATTTATGGATGGTCAGGAAGATGACTCTTCTCTATACTGTGTTATTCTGGTAAATAAAGCAAACTCTCCACATTACGGTGAAAAACTAAGAAGCCTGTTCTCTATCCTTGGCTTACTGACAGGGCAATCTGGCCAAACCAAGTGTCCTTCTGGACAAATCACAAATGGGACTTTCACAAATCTTACTCATTGTGCAGAATTGCAGGTATCTGGCCTTGTGGGATCAAGGTCCTTGAGAAGATTTACCGCAAACTAGGGCAATATTGCAGGTGTCTGGCCTTCTTATATCATAGTCCTTCAAGAGATGAATAGCAACCTGTGTTCCGCTAAGCTTCCTCCACCAGCACCTCCCTGCACTGACTTAAAAAAAGCAATTGATACTTTGTATATACTTCTACACCAGTTTTTGATGCAAGATTTTAGACTCAGTAGGCTAACCGCTTATGTTTAGGTCCTGAGATTCAGATGGTTAATAGGAAAAGGCCGTTAACTGACTAACCGTGTCTGGATATTATTAATCACACTTGAGAAATGTAAAATAGCACATGCATTCTTTACCTCTTCCTTAGATCTCTCAATGGTTTAATTTCTTCCCTTTGTAACTCTTGTAGCTGCCCCTTTTAGATAAGGTTACTTTTACAACCACAGCTGCTGGTTGCCATTAATCAAAGCTGATAGGCATATCATGACTCATATCATATCTACAAGAATGTTTTATCACCCTGAGAAAATAGCCTTGAATGACCTTTTTACTGCCAAAGTTTGCATATATATAAAATGGAAAGTTGAAGTGAGCAGATTAATAAAGACCATGACCTGGACAAATGGTGTGTGAATTTTTCCATACTCCTCAGATAAAAAGGTCCTAAGTCCTGTTATGTTTCGATGTGGATCTTTTCTCTGAACCTGGTCTGTAGCCATGGAGCAGGACTTAACGGTCTACAATAAACAAAATCATAGAAGAAAATTTTCCCAACCTAAACAGATATGTCTATGAAAGTACAAAAAGTTTACAGAACACAAAATAGACTGGACCAAAAAAAAAAAAGCTCCCTTGCCACATAATAATCAAAACACTAAACATACAAAATAAAGAAGAGATATTAAGAGTTGCAAAGGAAAAAGACCAAGTAACATATAAAGGCACACCTATCAGAATTACACCCAGTTTCTCAATGGAGATTCTAAAATCCAGAAGGTCCTGGACAGACATTTTGCAGACACTAAGAGACCATGGATGCAAGCCTATACTACTATACCCAGCAAAACTTTCAGTCACCATAGACAGAGAAAATAAAATATTCTATGACAAAATCAGATTTAAATAATACCTATCTACAAACCCAGCCCTACAGAAAGTACTAGAAAGAAAACTCCACCCCAAGGAAGTTAGCTGCATCCACGAAAACACAGGTAATAGATAATCTCACACCACCAAAACACAAAGAAGGGAAACACACACACACACACACACACACACACACACACACACACACACACACACACTATTACCACCACCACCAAAACCAAAAAATAACAGGAATTAACAATCACTGATCATTAATATCTCTTAATATCAATGAACTCAATTCATCTATAGAAAGACACAGGCTATCAGAATGGATACAAAAACAGGATCCATCCTTCAGTTACATATAAGAAACATACTTCAACTCCAAAGACAGGCATTACCTCATAGTAAAGAGTTGGGAAAAGATTTTCCAATCAAATGGACCTAAGAAGCAAGTTGGTGTAGCTATCCTGATATCTAACAAAATAGATTTCAAACTAAAATTAATCAAAAGAGATGAAGATGGACATTTCATACTCATCACAGGAAAAATTCATCAAGATGAAGTCTCAATTCTGGCTCCAACACCCCTCTCCCACCAATGGACAAGTCTGCCAGACAAACTTAACAGAGAAATTAGAGAACTAACAGATGTTATGACTCAAATAGACTTAACAGACATCTACAGAATATTTCATCCAAACACAAAAGAATATACCTTCTTCTCAGCATCTCATGGGATCTTGTTTAAAACTGACCACGTACTTGGTCACAAAGCAGATCTCAACAGATACAAAAAAAAAATATTAGAATAACGCCATGTATCTTATCAGATTGTATGTGATAAAGTTTGAATTTAACAACAACACAAATTACAGAAAGCCTACAAACACATGGAAACTTAACAACTCTCAACTGAGTTACCACTAGGTCAAGGAGGAAATACAGAAAAAAATTAAAGACTTCATAGAATTAAAGGAAAATAAATGCACAACATACCCAAACTTATGGGACACAATGAAAGCACTCCTAAGAGGAAAGTTCATAGCACTAAGTGCCTACATAAAGAATTTGGAGAAATCTCACACTAGCAACTTAACAGCACACCTCAAAGCTCTAGAACAAAAAGAAGCAAATTCACCCAGGAGGAGTAGACTGCAAGAAATAATCAAACTCAGGGCTGAAATCAATAAAATAGAAACAAAGAGAACAATATAAAGAATTAATGAAATAAAGAGTTGGTTATTTGAGAAAACCAACAAGATAGACAAACTCTGTCCAAACTAACCTTAGGCAGAGAGCGAATATCCAAATTAACAAAATCAGAAATGAGAAGGGGGATATACCAACAAACACTGAGGAAATCCAGAGAATCATCAGGTCATACTTCAAAAACCTGTACTCCACAAAATTAGAAAATCTAAAAGAAATGTATAATTTTCTTGATAGATAACACATACCAAAATTAAACCAAGATCAGATAAACAACTTTAATAGATCTATTATCCCTAAGGAAAAAGAATGAGTTATTAAAAGTTTCCCAGAAAAAAAACAAAAACAAACAAACAAACAAAAAACAGGACCAGATGGTTTCAGCTCAGAATTCTACCATAATTTCAAAGAAGAGCTAATAGCAATACTCCTCAAATTGTTCTGCACAATAGAAACAGAAAGAACATTGCCAAATTCTTTTTATTGAGACTACAGTTACTATGATACCCAAACCACACAATGATGCAACAAAGAAAGAGAATTACAGACCAATCTCTCTCATGAACATTGATGCAAAAATACTCAATAAAATACTGGCAAATCAAATCCAAGAACACATAAAAAAATCATCCACCATGACTAAGTAGGTTTCATCATAGATATGTAGGGATAGCTCAACATATGAAAATCTGACAATGTAATCCACCATACAAACAAACTGGAAGAAGAAACATCACATGATCATCTCATTAGATGCTGAAAAAGCCTTTGACAAAATTCAACACCCATTCATTAAAAAGGTCATGGAGAGATCAGGGATACAAGCAACATACCTAAACATAATAAAATCAATATACAGCAAGCCAACAGCCAACTTCAAATTAAATGAAGAGAAACTCAAAGCAATTCCACCAAAACAGGAATAAGACAAGACTGTCCACTCTCTCCATATCTATTCAATATAGTACTCAAAGTTCCAGCTAGAGCAATAAGATAACAAAAGGAGATCAAAGGGATACAAATTGGAAAGGAAGAAGTCAAACTTTCATTATTTGCAGATGATATACTAGTATACAAAAGCAACCCCAAAAATTCTACCAGGGAACTCCTACATCTGATAAACACCTTCAATAATGTGGTAGGATACAAGATTAACTCCAAAAAAATCAGTAGCCCTCCTATATACAAATGATAAATGGGCTGAGAAAGAAATCAGAGAAACAATACCCTTTACAATAGCCACAAATAATATAAAATATCTTGGGGTTAACTCTAACCAAACAAATGAAAGACCTATATTATGAGAACTTTAAGTTTTTAAAGAAAGAAATTGAAGAAGATATCAGAAAATGGAAAGATATTCCATGCTCATGGATAGGTAGGATTAACATAATAAAAATGGCAATCTTTACCAAAAGGAATCTGCAGATTCAATGCAATCCCCATCAAAATTGCAACACAATTCTTCACAGGCCTTGAAAGAACAAAACTCACCTTCATATGGAAAAACAAAAAACTCAGGATAGCTAAGACAATCCTGTGTAATAAAGGAACTTCTGGAGGTACCACCATCCCTGACTTCAAGCTCTACTATAGAGCTATAGTAATAAAAACAGCTTGGTATTGGCATAAAAACAGACATGTGGATCAATGGAATTGAATTGAAGAACCTGACATAAATCCACACACCTATGAACACTTGATTTTTGACAAAGAAGCCAATATTATACAATGGAAAAAAGAAAGCATCTTCAACAAATAGTGCTGGCATAACTGGATGTCAGCATGCAGAAGAATGCAAATATATCCATATCTATCACCTTGCACAAAACTCAAGTCCAACTGGATCAAAGACCTCAACATAAATCCAGTTACATTGAACCTGATAGAAGAGAAAGTGGGAAGTAGCCTTGAATGCATTGGTACAGGAGCCCACTTCCTGAATACAACACCAATAGCACAGACATTGAGACTGACAATAATTGGGACCTCCTAAAACTGAAAAGCTCTGTAAGGCAATGGACACAGTGAATAAGACAAATGGCAGCCTACAAAATGGGAAAAGATCTTCACCAACCCTACCTCTGACAGAAGGCTGATCTCCAAAATTTATAAAGAACTCAAGAAATGAGACATTAAAATACCAAATAATCCAATTGGAAAATGAAGTACAGATCTAAACAGAGACTTCTCAACAGAAGAATCTCATGTGGCTGAAAAAAAATTAAGGAATTGTTCAACACCCTTACCTATCCAGGAAATGCAAATCAAAACAACTCTGAGATACCACCTGTCAGAATGGCTAAGATAAAAAACATAAGTGATAGCTCATGCTGGAGAGGGTGTGGAACATGGGAAACACTCCTCCATTGTTGGTAGGAGTGCAAACTTGTACAGCCACTTTGGAAATCAATATGGCAGTTTCTCAGAAAATTGACAATTGATCAATCTACCTCAAGATCCAACTATACTAATCTTGGGCATATACCCAAAGGATGCTCAATCATAACACAAGGACACTTGCTCAACTATGTTCATAGCAACATTATTCATAATAGCCAGAATCTGAAAACAACCTAGATGCCCCTCAACTGAAGAATGGATAAGGAAAATGTTGTACATTTACATAATGGAGTAATACTCAGATGTAAAAACAAAAAACAATGATCTCATTAAATTTGCAGGCAAATGGATGGAAATAGAAAAAAAATCATTCTGAGTAAGGTAACCTAGACCAAGAAAGACAAACATGGTATTACTCATTCATAAGAATATTAGAAGTATAGGATTGCTGGGTGGTGGTGGCACACGCCTTTAATCCCAGCACTTGGGAGGCAGAGCCAGGCGGATCTCTGTGAGTTCAACACCAGCCTGGGCTACCAAGTGAGTTCCAGGAAAGGCACACAGAGAAAGCTACACAGAGAAACCCTGTCTTGGAAAACAACAACAACAACAACAAAACCCAAAACAAACAAACAAACAAACAAAAAAAGGAAGTATAGGATAACCAACCTACATTCTACAGTCCCAGGGAAACTAGATAAGGAGGGCCCAAAGAGGAATGTATGGATTTCCCCGGGAAGGGGAAATAAAAGAGATCTCCTGGTAAAGAGGGGGCCGGGGAGGGGGTGATAGAAGGATGGGAACTTGAGGGAGCAGTTTATGTGGGCTGGGTGTGGAAGGTTGATTGGAGTGGGACAGAGGGTGAAAGTAAGGAAAGAGACTTCTTGATGGGGGTGGGAAATTCTGGATTAGGGAGAAACCTATTGCCAGGGAAACCCACAAGAATCCAAAGATAAACCCAGCTAAGACTCCTTGCAATAGCGGAGAGGTTGGCTGAACTGGCCATCTACTATAATCAGATTAGTGAATACCCTAAACACCATTAGAGATACTCTATCCAGTAACTGATGGAAGCAGATGCAGAGATCCACAGCCAAGTACTGGGCTGACCTCTGGGAGTCTTGCTGAAGAAAGGAAGGAGTAATTGTATGAGCCAGGGGGGTCACGATGGAAGAACCCACAGAAACAGCTGACTGAGCTCATGGTCTCTGGACCAAACAGTTAGGGAGCTTCCTTGGGCCGACCTAGGTACTCTGCATGTGTGTGATAGTTGTGTAGTTTGGTGTTTTTGTAAGGCTCCTAGCAGTGAGATCAGGACCTTTCCTTGGCACTTAGCTGGCTTTGGGGAACTGTTCCCAATGCTGGATTACCTTGCTCAGCCTTGATCAAAGAGAGGTGAAGCATTTATCTAATTAATCCTTAACAATAAAAAATCAGGAGTCAAATATTGGAGTAAGAACCTGAAAGATCAGAGAAGCAGGGAGCAACATTAGTCACTTCCTACCTCTACTGTTCCTCCATCCAGAAGGGCTAAGGTCCCCTCTCAGCCTTGCCTTACTATTTCCTGTCTCCTCTCTGTCTCCAGTCCTCCAAATCTTTATGGTTAATTTTGGTCAGCCAGTGGCTGGCTCTGCCTTCTGACTCCAAACAAGCTTTATTTATCAGAACACATAGTATCACATAACATTTCCTCCTTTTTTGTCTAAACAAAAAGCAAAGGCTTTAACTAACATAGTAAAACTATATACAGTAAATACAATAACTATATACAAATATATACAGGCAACAATTAAATTAACAATGTCCAGTCCATTTGCATTTGACAAATAAGAGAAAATACTCCATTATCTATCCTATCTTGGTGAGTCCAAAGTGTTGTACATAATTCACTTTCTATCCTAACTTGTATTATGAACCCCAAACTATCTTTTATGACTCTCAGCCTTATTCACTTTATACCTCTTTTGTGAGTTTCTTTTCTCAACTTGGTAACAAGCAAAACTATAACTATCTAGTCTTCAGCTCCATCAGAGACTTGAGAAGGATATATTACCTGAGTTAACAGGAAGTGCAGAGCAAACAACTTCCAAAACTAAGAAATGACAGAAACAGCTGGTTTCCTGGACAGTCACCCAAGGTTCCCCATGTTGGAGCATCCATTTTTAGCCTACAAAAACAACATTTGCATTACATGTCTGTAGAGAACAGCAGAAACAAATATTTGTGAAGATTTATGAATTGTTATCCTGTTGGGAATGTGATGTATCAATAGGCCAATTTACTCTTTTTCTTGGGATATTTTTCTCTGGATGATTTGTCCTTTTTCTTCAGATGTCTCATTTGTCCAGTGGTCTTCAGATTCCTTAATTGGATGCCTTTATTCTCCTGGAAAGACAGAAACAAAACCCTGCCCCAACCCTAACTTCGAGGAGTTTCCCTTTTGGCAAATTATATCTAATCAAATGAAAAGCACTTCTTAGTCTTGTAAGTTAGTTTAGATTGAATGGTCATGCTGTTTGATGAACTATCGCCTCTTCTAATCAAGGTCTCTCCTGTTCGAATCTAATCTTTATCAATTTTGATGGTATCCATAGCTTTTCTTCTCCTGTGGAAACAAAAGCAAAACCTCTTCACCAGTGTAACACATATCCTGATTTCCATTCTGAGGTCAACACATCTTTAAAGTATACAGACTGATTTAATTCAGCAGTTTTTTTCTATTATCCAATGTCTCTCCGCAGCTGCCATTCCTTTCTTATTAGCATTTAGAAAATTTAAAGTTAATAAAGCATTGTGCAATCTATCTCTAGAGCTAGTCTCTGTTACCCCTTTCTGCTTAATAAGCACATTTTTAAATGTATCATTAGATCTTTCTATAACTGTTTGTTTTGTAGGTTTGTGTGGTATACCTGTAAGATGCTTTATGCTATAATAAGTAAAAAACTGCTTCATTTTCCCTTGTTCATCTGCATTCATTAGTCTAATGTGAGTCTTTGTCACACCTTCTGCATACTCCAGAAGGCAGAGAGACCTTCTTTTTTAGTTATCTCCAGAAAAAAAAAAAAACATTGTTTCTAGGAATGCCTTGCCTACAATCCCCATTGAAATGACCTTGCTTGCCACAGCCAAAACATTTAACAGTTTGTCTTTTCTTCAAACCTTTAGAGTTTACTTCTATTAAAGTTGCATCATAGGTATGAGATCCATTATCAGCCATATTTCTAATTCACTCATCTATTGGTGCCAATCTTGCCTTTAGTGGCCTGATCACCTTTTTGCATCCAGAATTAGCATTTTCAAAAGCCAAAGATTCAATTAATAGTTGTCTGACTTCTGAATCTGATGCTATTCTATTTACAACTGGGGGTCAATCTTTGCAAAAAAAAAATCAGTGAAGGCTTCTTTTGGGCCTTGTATAATTTTAGTAAATGATTCAGAACTCTTTTCTGGTTCTTTAACCTTGTCCAAAGCATTTAAGGCTGCTAACTGACACAGCACCAAGGTGTGGTCATCAAACTCAAATTGCCTTTGCAATTTGATGCATACTGGCCTTCAACTAGCAATTGATCTTGGGAAATATTAATACCTCTAGCCCTATTTTGTTCTATGGCCCTAGCTTCCTCTTTCCACCATATTTGCCATTGTAACTTCGGACCAGCTTCCAATGTCACTGATGCCAAATCTTTCCAGTCTTGAGGGATAATTCTGTTCTGAGTTGATCATGAGTTTAATATCCACTTCACATAAGGTGAATGCATACCATATGAAACAACATCTTCATTAAATCTCCTCAAATCTAATATTTCTAAAGGATTACATTTAACTTCTCCATAAAAATAAGGTTGGTTTTCTAATCACCTTGGGCCACCCCTCTCTAATTTTATAATGTAATGGTGAGATTGGTTCTCCTTCAAATTCCTTTGTCTTCATTTAAATATCTCATTGTCTGTTTCAGTAAGTTTTTCTAAGGCTTGTAACTTATCAGTCAAAATTGCATTATTTCCTTTAGTAACCTTTTCTAAGGCCTGTATCTTGACACTGATATCAACCAATTTTTTAAGGACTAAAACAAGAATTACCAAATAGATAATGATTATAATTGACATTATCTAAGTCCCAACTATGTTAATTATCCCCTCATTTAATTGTTCCACTTTCAAACCATCCATTGTAGAATCATACAGAGACCTAACTCCCTCCATCATAATATTGTTTCCCACTTTTAACGTGGGAATACCTCTTTTCCCTTTTTCTTCTTTTTTCAACTAATTCCCCCTTTTAAGAATCCCAAGTTGTCTCACCAAATCTGCTGACAATGACAGTGAAGTGTAAGGCTAGTACATCTGGGTGGAGAACATAGACAGTGCACAGCCTGGCTGAAGACAGCTACTTCTGATCCTGTACCAGCAGCTTAAGGAGGGACCCAGGGAAAGCCCATAACTCCCGTGAAAAGGAGCCAAAGAGTCAGCTGTCTGAAAGGCAGAAACAGGAATGTGTGAAAGCAGCATGTGTGACAGGTGGGAAGGGAGAGCACAGAGCTGCCTGAAGGCAGAGCTGGCCAGTGGTGAGGGGCTGACTCCAGTGGTGTTTGGAGCCCAGGCACCTGTGGAGTTTGGGGCTTGAGGAGATTGCTGTAGAGAGGTTGCAACAGAATAAATCCCAGACTCACTCAGAAGGCTTGGGGAAGAAAAGGAAAAGCCAGTCAGCAGCAGGTGCTGCTCCCACATGTAGCTCCTGCAGGGGTGGGCAGCTGCAAAGCCACAGGCAAGTGACTATCTCGTGAATTTGTGCCCCAAGAGTTGGACCTCAGATAAAGCATTTATCTAATTAATCTTTAACAATAAAAACTTGAGAGTCAAACATTGGGGTAAGAACTTAAAAGATTAAAGAAGCAGGGAGCAGCCACCAGTCATTTTCAACTGCCACTCCTCTCTCAGCTCTGCCTCACTACTTCCTGTGTCCTCTCTGTCTACAGTCCTCCAAACCTCTATGGTTAATTTGGGTCAGCTAGTGGCTGACTCCACCCTCTAACTCCAAGCAGGCTTTGTCAGAACACAATCAAAATATCACACAACAGGGAAGAGATTGGTCCTAGCTGAACTTGATGTGCCACGCTTTTCAAGCCCATGAGAGGCCTGGCCCTTTCTGAATGAAGGAGGAGTGGGAGGAGAGAGGAGTAGATGGGAAGGGTGGGTGCTACCAGGAGGTGAGGAGGGAGGGGAAACTGTGTTTAGTATATAAAATAAATGGGAAAAAAAAGTAATTTAAATACGATACAATAAAAAATGGCAAAAACAAACAATAACACAAAAGCATACTTGAGTATTATCACAAATAGGTCCCCACCCTCATCACACTAGCACAAAAAGGAAATTCCTCTTCAAAATTTACCAACTTCACATTTCTGCTAAAACCTCTGTTCAGTCTGAACCCAATGCAATTAGCTGTGTGATTCTAAAATTGTTTTTGGATGAAATCTTTTCCGTCTTTGATGTACTGTGAATGGAAATGTCTCAAGTGGGCATTAAGACCCTCCTTCTAGTTTCTCTATCAGGTAGCAATATTGTTTTTATTCTTGGGTTATTTGGTGTTTTACTGACTCAAATAGGGAAGAAATAAATTACAGAGTCCACTCATTAATCTTAAAGTATGCCTACACCAAAAATTTACATCCTAGCACTTGGGAGGTGGGGGCAGGAGAACCAGGAGTTTAAATTCACCCGTAGCCAGAGTTAGTTTGAGGTTAGTTTGGAATACATGAGACAATGTGTGTCCACCTTCCCAACTCTTTACACCAAAACTCAACCAGAGCCAATTAACTGTCAGGGAAAGAGGATACTAGTTAGGAGATTTTTCCACAGGAGGCAGGCACGGAGGGCAGAGGTTGGACAGGTGGCAGGCTAGCCCTACGGAGGCTCCATCTGATGTCTCAAAGAAATGTTAAGGGCAGCAGACAGTGCTCTTGGCTATCGAAGCTGCCCCTAGCTGCTGTATTTTATAAACGGCAGGAGTCACAGCCGGGCGTTGGTGGCTTTAATCCCAGCACTCGGGAGGCAGTGTTGTGCTCAGATCATGACCCCCAGAGAGACCACTGAGGACTATCGTGCCAGAATGCAAAAGCAAGGTTTATTTCCATTACAAGTCACGACAGGGAACTCATCTCAAGCACTCACTGGCCACAGCGCAGTGAGGCAGGGAGGAGTTGCTCTTTCTTGGGGAAGTTTGTTTTTATAGGCAAACCCCACAAAATTTCTTAGAGGGGAGGGGGTTAGTACGGGTCCATCCTTGATTGGTCCAGTTTTTCCCGGGGCCTGGACTTTGTCTTATTTCAGCTTATCTGTTTGCCCTGTCAGGAGTTTTACAACCCATCTCCGGGGTCTGGTCATGTTATCTCTGGTCATGTTATCTCCAGAGAGCATCTTGTGGTTAATCGGTCACCACCAGACATCCTGACTTTGTTCTTTTGAAAACACCTGACTTCACCCTCTCCAGGAGGGGGAAACTGACTCAATTCTGTTTATTTTAAGATATCTCAAGGCCAGGCGGTGGTGGCGCACGCCTTTAATCCCAGCACTCGGGAGGCAAAGCCAGGCAGATCTCTGTGAGTTCGAGGCCAGCCTGGGCTACCAAGTGAGTTCCAGGAAAGGCACAAAGCTACACAGAGAAACCCTGTCCCAAAAAAACAAAAAACAAAAAACAAAAAACAAAAAAAAAAAAAAAAAAAAAAAAAAGATATCTCTTCCCTCAGCTCTTCTGGGTTTTGGGGGGAACTGTGTCTGGACCTTTGGTGGGGGCCTTTCAGGCAGAGCCGGGCAGATCTCTGTGAGTTCGAGGCCAGCCTGGTCTACAGAGCGAGATCCAGGATAGGCACCAAAACTACACAAAGCCATCTTGAAAAACCAAAAAAACAAAAACAAAAACAGCAGGAGTCACACCATACGACAGGGCCCACGTGAGAGGTCTATTAAGGAAAGGGGAGAGAAGGGGGCGCTAACGGGCCAAGAACCACCTGGAGGAGCCTGAGGTGGCACATGGGAGCCACTCTTCTGCCAGACCTGATGGCATCTTGCTCCTCTTCCATTGCACATTTTAGAATTAGGGGAGGGTGGTGTTCAGAAGGTGAACTCGGGTCTGCGAATGGCAGCTTTTTGCAGGCTGAGCCAGAATGGTGGTGTTCCAGGCCAGTCTGGGTTACACAGAGGAGATACTGTCCAAAAAGAACAGGCTAGGCTCAGTTCCCCTGGAGAGCGGTTGCCTGACATGCACGGAACCTTAGGCTCTAGTGAGCCCCACCACCGCTAGACCGATGCTGACAGCAGCCTGGGGCCTTTCTGCCCAGTACCTGCTCAGTGCTCAGCTCAGGGTAGACCTCAGGCTGCGCAGCAGGGGGCTAAACCTTGGCTCCCCGCCCTGGTCCTCAGGCATTTCCGCCAGACTCTGAGCACGCCTCGGCATGCGCCTGCGCCTGCGCCTGCGCGCCCCATAATTAACCGTGCGGTTGCCGGCTGCTTCCGGCGTTCCCTCGCACACCTTCCCAGGCTGGTCAGTCGAGGTTCGGCCTCCTCCGCGTGGAAGCTCAGGGGCTGGAACCGAGCGGGCTAGAACTGGCCAACCACAGCGACAGAGGCCGGGCCGTTCGGACCCTGCGCGTGCGCGCCGAGGTCACATGACACGGGGCGGGCACGGGGCGGGTGGGGAGACTCGACCCAGTGAGAGGGAGGTTGCCTCAGAGGGACCTGCGGTGGCAACTGTACCATGGCCGCGCTCTATGGCGGCGTGGAAGGGTGAGTGCTGGACGGGCCGAGGCTGTCCCTTAGGGAGCGGCGGGTCGGGGGGCGGCCGCCTGCTCCACGTCCGGAGCCTCCGGGCTCCACGGTGCGACCACGCCCCTCCCGGCCGCCACCGTCCCGCTGTCTTGGGTCTAAGAGTTGTACAGAGCTGGGGTCAGGTGGGAAGTTGCCGGTCGCGCGTGGACATGGGAAAGAGGCGGAAGCCCAGACTGAGATCTGTGGCCAAGGGAAGCCGGGAGTTGAGCAGACCACCGTCTTGTCCTGGTGACTGGGACCCTCCGCCGCTGCTGGTTCCCACAGTCTCCTGTTGAGAAACTGGTCTGTTGGATTTTGGGTGGTAGCTCTGCCGGGCATGGCTTTGGGTGCGATGTCTGCCCTCTCTGGGCTTCAATTGCCACCTATGTAAATCAAGAACAAGGGTGAGCAAGATGGTGATTTGGCCTGTCCCCTGCGCATGATAAACTTTTTTTGTGGATCTGGGTGTGTCAAACCAGGACATGCTACGGGAGGGTCTGGTATCATTAACAGCTCACTGCTGACTTACCCTTAAAGTGTCTCCGTGAATTGCTAAGGTGGATGGCCTCTGGTGTTTTTTGTTTTGTTTGTTTTGTGACACCTTAAAAACAAACAAGGAAAAACCCTTAGCGGAATGTAGGAGTTTGCACTTAGCCTTGTTATAGTCATCTGGAAGGTAGAGCTTAATTTTCCCTAGTTTGTCAAGAAGTGATTTTGGATTCTTAGTCTGCTGTCTCGTTCGTTAATATCCCCTCCGAACTTGATTTCCTCTTTGAGTTGGATCATCGAGTTTTACATTCCAGGAAGTGCTGATCAGTAGGACATCGCCCCCTCCGAATGTCACTCTTCCTCTACGCCACTTAACTCCTGAGGGTTTAGTTGTTGAGGTCTGTATAAATTTCTCCCTGCCTGGTGATCATTTCTCCTAAGTGTCCTGAAGACCCTGGTGACAGGAGATGGGTCTCGAAAGTGGCTCTCAGCTGGTGCGAGAGGAGCAGGGGTCTGCTTTTCTCCTCTGATGAATTTACCCTAAGTTGCTTTGGCCGGGCCCTGGGCCGGTTAGGATATGGAATCGCTCAGGAGTTGTACCTAGTGGAGCTCATAGTGAGAAGCAGACACGAAACAACCTAATGCACTCCTAATTCAGAGCAGTCCTGCTAACCAGGGCTTACTGATGTCTGGAGAAGCCCCCATCAGACACGTTGTAAGGTCTAGGGGATGAGTGAGTGGGGTCTTGTAGGGGAAGTAGGACCTACAAGGAGAAAAGGAGCAAGGCTCCATTTCCCTTTCCAGAGTGTGGCAGACACGAAACAGGTAGGTTTGGAAGTAGAGGTTGGGTTTGCTAAAGCTGTCTCTCCCCCAGACTCTAAAATAAGGGACTGCTGTGCAAGCTTGGCTCTGTCTGCAGTGTTAGCAGGACTGAGTCGCCTCCCTCCCCGCTTGTGTTTTATAGGGGAGGCACACGGTCCAAAGTCCTTTTACTTTCTGAGGATGGGAAGATCCTGTCAGAAGCAGATGGACTGAGCACAAACCACTGGGTAAAAAGCCATCCTGAGGGGACCAGAGGGCTTGGTTCTTATTTAATGTGCTGTAACTCCTGTTCAGCTGGTGGCTGGGCCTCTTAGCAGCTGGTAGTGGCAGTACAGGTCCTGCCAGCCTTTTTAACTCCTCCTTCCCTGTTGGGGCCAGCTGATTGGCACAGACAAGTGTGTGGAGAGGATCAACGAGATGGTGACCACTGCCAAACAGAAGGCTGGAGTGGATCCTCAGGTACCCCTTCGAAGCCTGGTGAGTCGCCTGGAGCTGGGGCTAGCATCAGTGCTGAAGCAGGTGGCCAGTAGGGTTAGATGAGGTTGATGATGAGAGGAAAAGGTCTCTAGGGCCAGGACCCTCGATCTTATATAGCTGAGAATGTTTTTTAAGAGCATGGGGCTCCAGAGACCCATTGGTACCTTGATTTGAATCTCAGCTTTGCTACCCAGTGTAGTGTCCCTTAAATCAGTCACCTTCTCTCAGCCTCAGTTTCCTCATTTTGCAAATACAGATACTAAGAGTTGTTGGGAAAGTGAGATAGTGAGATTGTATTCCAAAATGGTCAGCACCCTGTAGCCTGGAGGGCTCTTTAAATGTTAGCTCTTCTTCTCCCAGGTTGCTGTGACTGTGGCTACTTCGCAGATGTGCAAGGGAGATATGCAGGCAGTTGATCCCCTGAATGTCAAGCCAAGTTGCTTTCTCCATATCCTCTCACCTTGCTCCTTTGCCTGGGTCTTCCTTTCTTCCACTCTTTCCTAGGCCAGGCTGTCCCTGCAGGCATGGCCTTCTAAGGGCTTACCGTGGTGGTGGGGGGCTAGAGTGGATGAGCAGAGTATAGCCGTATGGGTGTCAGGAGGAGAGGGGTTAAGAAAAGAGCTGGTCTGGGGCTGCTCCCTCCTTTCTCTGCTCAGCTGTCCCTCTCCCTTGTGGCCTAGGGCCTGTCCCTGAGTGGTGGGGAGCAGGCGGATGCAGTGAAGCTCCTGATAGAGGAGTTGAAGGGCCGATTTCCCCACCTGAGTGAAAGTTACATTATCACCACTGACGCAGCAGGTTCCATTGCCACAGCTACACCGAATGGTGAGGATGGGAAGGGGGTGGGGTTGAGAATGAACTGTCCGATGGAGAAAGCCCCTTACCTACAACTGGCACAACTTCTCTTACAAACATCTGGAAGGCAGCCACTGTTATTCTGTCCCAGCTGTCCTTTCCTGGACATATTAAAACCCTTGCTAGACCAGGGACCAGGGACATAGGAGGAAGGAGGGCAGGATAAGTGTCTGGGTGGGAAGTGAGGGGTGGAATCTCTGGGGGCAGAAGATGGCGGGTACTAAAGAGAAAGTGTAGGACTCGGTGGGTATGGTAGTATGCTGGTATATAACTGAGTCTCACCAGGCATGTCAGTGAACACCTTTTACTCCAGCAAGTTCAAGGCCAGCCTGCTCTACATAAATAAGTCCTAGGTCAGCCAGGGCTACCTTATGAGACCATCTCAAAATTGAAACTGGCTTAGGCTCTGACTTTTGAGAGGCCTTCCATCTTTGAGAAGTTGTGGAAGGGTTTTCACTTCTGTAGAAGTGGGAGTGGCTGGCTGTATGATTTAGGGTGTTGATGATGGTCACTGTAAGAACAGCGTCTGCCATAGTCTCTGGCATTAGGTACTCAGTAAACCAAGATCATTTGAAGTCTAGCTGGCAGGGAGCCATGTTCCCCTGAAAAGATGCAGATTTGTGTTCTTCCTCCATCCCCTGGACAGAAGCAAGTGGGCTGTTTGCTCTGGGAGGTGGGTGGTGATCCCTCCGCTGTGGGGCTGGTTTCTGTCCTCTTTTGCAGTGGGAAGCTGCTGCTCTATGCAGGCTCTTGGCCACACTGAGCCCCCATCCCCTCTCCCCAGGTGGGATTGTGCTCATCGCTGGAACGGGCTCCAACTGTAGGCTTGTCAATCCCAACGGCTCCGAGAATGGTTGTGGTGGCTGGGGCCACATGATGGGAGATGAGGGCTCAGGTGAGCACACGTAGGGCCTGAACATACCCCCTCCCTCTCCCTGCCCTCTCGGTCCCTAAACCAAAACAGATGTTCCTAAATAGCTCCTAAACCTGTTTCAGAGTACTGAGTAGTGATAGGAGAATCACAGTTACCGTCTTGCTCCTTAGTAGCCTCCCATGCCCAAGGTTCAGTTTATGGCTTGGTGGTGCAGCCTACTTCTGTTGACTTTTGGAGACCTAAGGGAAGGATTCAGACTGAGGGTTAAGGCCATAGGTGTCCAGAGATTCTCTGCCAGTGGGAAAGGGGTCTGGAAACACTGCCCACTGACACTACTTTTAGGGCAGCATGTATACATTTCTTTGGTGGCTTTGGGGTCCAGCTCATGATGTATCTGCAGCTGTGTATGACAGCTCACCACCCTTGTCTGTGAATGGGAGCCAGTGTGACAAGTTTACCTACTCAGTCTTTCCACCAGCTTTCCCTTGTCTGGGTCTGCCAGATAGTTTGGTTAAAAGCCCCCCTCCTACTGGGAGCCACTGATTGATCACTGACTTCTAACTGGGCTTGGGCTTGAGACTTCTTCTTGGTGAGGAGATGGCCTGTGATTGGCTGTCTTCTTTGCCCTCTGCTCCTGCAGCCTTCTGGATTTCACACCGAGCCATAAAAATTGTGTTTGACTCCATGGACAACCTGGAGGCAGCTCCTCATGATATTGGCTATGTCAAGCAGGCCATGTTCAACTATTTCCAGGTACTGCCTACCCCACAGTCATGTACACCTAGTGTAGGACACTGGGGAATCCACAGGAGAGGCTGCAGGAGAAGGGGATGGGGGTCTCCAGGTGGTCAGAACAGCAACGTGGAGAAGTGACAGGGAAACGACAGGATTTAGAGTAATGTGGCAGTGTGTTCAGACCAGTGTGGGTGCCACTGCCTCTTAGGAGTTTCAGCATTTTTGCAAAAATGTAAACAAAGCCAAATGAGACAAGTGTATAAAACACTTCGTAATGTTTCTGTAGACATATTTATCCCACCTCCACTAAAATGTACTCTGGAGAATCTGTATTTTTGGGGACTCAGAAGGGGGATGTGTTAGATTGGTGGCGGTGGAGGAAGACAGTTTGGGAGGTGAATCCATTTCTTGGTTGCAGCACTTCTCAGAACCCTGGTTTGCTACTCTGAAGTAGGGACTGTAGGGACTGCTCTTTAACTCAAGCAGTCTTTTTAAGAGTTCTTCAGTGAATTTGATCTTGAAGACAAAACGACTCAAGTGATAAATCTCAAATTCCTGTAATTTTTAAAGCTTTAAAAGTCTCAAAATATTTTGGTCATTCCAATGGACACACTGGGAAGGCCACTTGGGGTGACAAACTAGGGGTCTTCTGTGTCTGTTGACTGCTTGTGTCTCCTCCTCAGGTGCCGGATCGGCTAGGAATCCTCACCCACCTGTATAGGGACTTTGATAAATCCAAGTTTGCTGGGTTTTGCCAGAAAATTGCAGAAGGTACTGCAAGTGCCGGCTTGTTTGTAGCTTGGTTCCACAGAAGCATGTCTAATGGGAGGGTGGCGCGTGGTTAAGCCTGTGTGCTGGTGGCTGGCTCACCAAGTACCCTGGAGTCTGTGGCTCAACTTGGTGTGGTGGATAGGGCGAAGGTGGGACCAGACAGCACTGGATTGTCTTGTGTTTCTCTCCCTGGTGCCCATGTGGCTGATGCAATCCACAGGCCTGGGTTTGAGAACCTGAAGTGTGTCTGGTGGGCAAGTTCACAGAAGCAGGGATTGGAAAGTTCGGGCAGCTTGTATTGGCTTTGGGAGGAGCCTGCCTGTCACACCTTGTTTTCAATGTGAGGTCTGCCCCCCTTTAACTTGGATTCCTTGGCCCCAGGACTTATCTTAGAACTAAGGCTCGAAATACCAGCCAGGATGGGGCTGGCCAGCAGCACACTTTTGGAGTGCTGGTCACCAACAGGGGTATCAGCAGTCTTCTCAGGGTTCCTTGTCTGTAGGGCTGATACACAGCAATATGGTTTAATAGTTCACTGGAGTCTAGTCCTACTGCTCTGGTGGGGTGGGGGAGGATCTTCTCAAAGCTTAGTGAGCTGCTTCGGGCAGGGCACTGGAAGAGGAGGTATCTGGAATGGTGGGAAGAGGCTTGCTTTACCAATGTGGGCATCCAACCTAACACTGACTTGGCCTCTGCCTTACGGAAGGGAGAGAGCGGCTAGAGTAGATAGAGGCTGCTTCCTGTGTTCTCCAGCCCCTTCCTCTTCCATGCTCCAGGTGCACAGCAGGGAGATCTCCTTTCCCGGTACATCTTCAAGAAGGCTGGGGAGATACTGGGCAAACATATTGTGGCAGTTTTGCCAGTGATTGACCCGGTGAGTTGAAGCAAAACACCAAGGTGGGTGGCAGCTGGAGGAGGTCTGGCCCTTGGCCTAGGGTGGTGAGACTGCCCCATCAAACTCTATGTGCTTTGATGCATCTGAATCTGTAGAGACTGACTTCACGTGGTGCTTGTCTTCTAGGCTCTCCATCTTCCTACTCAACTTCTTCCCAATTGACCATTCCTTTCCTCTTCTCTGCCTTACTTCATGACTTCCGTTTTCCTCCTTGCCGCTCCTCCGTCCCTTTTTTTTCCTTGAGTCCACCTTTAGTTTCCCCACTAGAGGGAGAGTGTCTTGGACTGAAGTGGGTCTGAGGAAACATCCCAAGGTCCTGACAAGCTCTACTAGGGTCAGCTTGCAGTGTCCTATTTCTGCCTTCTTCCCAGGTCTTGTTCCAAGGGAAGCTTGGCCTCCCCATTGTGTGTGTGGGCTCAGTGTGGAAGAGCTGGGAGATGCTGAAGGAAGGTGAGTCTGCATGGGCATGTGTGGGTGAAGACAACAGATACAGCTGGAAAGGAGGGTGGCGTGGGGTCAGCGCCTGTGACCCCCTCCTGGGGTATGTGGTTGTTAAACCTGTGCTCTACTATAGAGCTGTACAGCTCTAGTTCTTGAGCTGGTGAAAAGATGTTCTATTCCAAGTGATGTATTCATCACTTTTGAAGATTTATTTACTTTTATGTTGTGTGGGTATTTTTGCCAGCATGTCTGTGCACCATGGGTGTGCAGTACCCAAGGAGGAGTAGAAGAGGGTTGTCAGAACTGGAGTTACAGGTATTGTGAGCCACCATGTGGGTGCTGGGTACTGAACCCAGGTCCTCTGAAGAGCAACAAATACTCTTAACCACGGAGCCATCTCTCCATCCCCTTATAGCTCAGGCCAGTGTGTGATAACCTGTGGTAGCCTTAGTCACCATTCTGGTCAGAAAGAATTTAGCATGGCAGCCTCAGCTCAGCCAGTTGCAGGGTTTACATTAGACTCTGAAACAGCTCAGGGTCCCTACCAGATTCTGGCACCAAGAAGTTGTGGGTGTTGCATGCTCTGGAGTTGAGTATGGGTTCCTTGGGCTGCTGGTCCCAAGACCCACAGCATCTTGGTGCCTCTGTGCTGGATGCTTGGGCATGGGGTCTCCAGCATCTCCACTGAAGCCCTAGCTGCTGATCTCTTCTCTATGTTCTCTCCAGGCTTTCTCCTGGCACTGACTCAGGGCCGAGAGCTGCAGGCCCAGAAATCCTTTTCCAGCTTTACCCTGATGAAGCTACAGCATTCTTCTGCACTGGGAGGTGCCAGCCTAGGAGCCAAGCACATTGGATACCAGCTTCCCCTGGACTATAGCATCAACGCCATTGCCTTCTTTTCCTATACCTTCTAGGGCCTGCACCCCCTCCCCCATCCAGCTGACAGTAAGTGTTAGAAGAAGGAGCTTTTTTGTTGTTAAAAACATACATGGAAGAAAATAAATGCACTTTACCCCCTCCCTAGTAGGATGGTATCCTCAACACATTGCTGTGCATGTCCTCAGCACTTCCAGCAGGTTAGCCTATCAGGTTCTGCGTTGAAAGATACACTCCAGGTGATTGTTCTGGTGCATGCACCTACCAGGCTTTTAAGCATATAATGGCCCCGCACTTCCCATTTCCACACCACGTGCTTTGGCTGCGAGGAGCTGGGACCCAGTTTCCTCTTGGCAGAGTTACTATTTCTTTCTTTTTTTTTTTGGTTTTTCGAGACAGGATTTCTCTGTGTAGCTTTGCGCCTTTTCCTGGAACTCACTTGGTAGTCCAGGCTGGCCTCGAACTCAGAGATCCGCCTGGCTCTGCCTCCCAAATGCTGGGATTAAAGGCGTGCGCCACCACCGCCCGGCTGAGTTACTATTTCTTATGATGGAACTAAGTTGTATCCATGCCTACCTCCCAGGGAATGACCCAAGATCTATCACATCCTCTCCCAAGGTTCCCAGTAGGATTTAGGGGACAGTACAATCCTAGTCTCAGTTTTGACTTAACCTTGGATTTGGGAGCTGTAGGTACACAAGGCATTTTATTGTTTCTTGTCTGAATGAATCCCTGTGGGCCAAGTAGCCTGCCTATTCCTCACTGCTGCTCATCTGGCTCTGGTTACAGTGGGACACTTCCTTCTCAGATCTTTATAGCGAGGCTGCTGCTGCCAGCCCTGGGGGGAGGGTCTTTCCTCTGGAGCTAATCCTTCTAGGAAATACTCTTGAAATGCCCAGAGACACTGTCATTCCCAGTACCAGTTGGCAACTAAGATTAACGAGGTCTGGATGTGCACAATGCTAGTTTTAACCTCTGGGTTCTGTTTTCCCTCTCTTCAACTCCGGCACAGTATACCTGTCCATACAGGTGGAAGGAGGGAACCAGGTTGAGCCAGGAAGGTGCTACCTCAGCATCTCAGCAAGTGCATTTATTCTCAGTGAGGTTTTAAACAGATGCCATTTGATTTGTAGAGCAAAACTAACTTTTCAGTAATCCCTCCACCCCCACCTCACCCCACACTTTTGGTGTTTTTAGGAAAATTGTTTTAAGGTTTCTGTGGTAATTTTATGTTTGGGTGTTCTGCCTACATTTATGAACACTGTGTGTGCACCTGCAGGGACCAGAAAAAAAATCAGATCCTGTCTGAGACTGGAGTTTCAGATGGTTGTAAGCCATCTGGGAATTGAACCAGGAACAACCATGCTCTTAATTGCTAAGCCATCCCCCCCAGCTTGTTTTTTAGATTTTAAAGGCCCTGTGAGCTTTTAAACATTTGCAACAGGGACTAGAGTCTAGAGTCTAGACCTAGGTTTACTGGAGGTGCCAGGCAGCCTGGGCATCAATAGGCTGCTTTGCTCCACTGGCTCCTCCATCTCCACTTTGACCCTCTTTCCTCTTGTGTACATCACCACCTCAAGAGTCTAGCATGGTGGACAACGCCAATACCCATGGACATGACTAGAAAGTTGCAGTCTTCAGCACTGATTCTGAGTGAAACACTCATGTAGTTTCATTCCTTGTCCACTTGTGCTCATTATTAAATGGGCCTCAGATGCTTCAAAGGTCTCAGAGAACTTGCCAAAGTAGATAGAGGTGGAGAGCCAGTAGAGCTGAGGAGGCTGAAACCCAAGCTTAAGGGGCTCTCTTACAAAAGTGCAGCGTATTCATCAACAGGAAACAGCTCAACATTGAAAGAACACCTCAAAAAAGGGCCAAATTAATTATAGTATTTGATACCACTGACATGAAATGTCCAGAAAAGGTGCATCAGCCACACCAGGGCCTGGGGACCAGCATATGAGAGAGCTGACTGAGAGAGACAAATGTGGTTGTTGCTACAGCGCTAAAGGAAATTCTTAAACTCAGTGACTTAGAGACACTTAAACCCGGTGAGTTTCATGATTTGTATGATAGGCATCATTAGGGAACTACCCCAGTTCAAAGCTGCTTTTTTTTTAGGGGCCCAGTTTGTACTTTTCAAGTACTACTTTATTTTTATTAACTTATTTATAGACAGTCTCATTTATGTAGACCTGGCTAGTCTGAACTCTGTGTTGGCCTCAAACTAGAGATCTACCTGCCTCTGCCTCTTCCCAAATCCTGATATTAAAGATGAGTACTGCCCACAATCTTTCTGAAGGCTCACAATTGGCAGGACAAAATTCTGTTTGTGTGTTTATAGAGCAAAACAAAAGTTACTACTTTACAGGAAATACATATGATAGTTAAGGGATATAGTTTGCTGTTGGAACACTTCCTCACCCCTGCATGACATCTTCCATTTAACCCCCAGCACTAAAACAATTTAGTAACAGTACAATATTAAGCTACTTAGGACAAACAGGTGGTCCACACCTATAATCTCAGCACTGGAGAGGCTGAAGCAGGAGGATCAGAGGTTTAAGTCTAGTCTGGACCACAGAGCAAGATTATGACTCAAAAAAAAATTTTTTTTAAAAATATCCTTACCCAGGGTAAGGATAGCTTCAGTGGTAGAATGCTGCCTAACTGTGTGAGGTCTTGAGTTTGATCCTAAGAACTACCCCTCCCCTTGAAAAAAATCTTAATATTATTAAGTAACCTGGAATGTTTATTCATTTTAAAATAAAAGTAGTCAGGTAAATTTGGAAGAAAGCTCAGCAAATTTTCCATTTAAATTATACTTTTATTGAATTTCTTCCTGTTCCCCAAGAACAGGAAAGGAAGTGTGGCTCCTAAGCTTGACATCTTGAAGAGTTCAGTGTGTCTTACGACCTAGTCCTGACTCCCAGGGAACAGAAACGTCTGGGGTCCAGCAGTGTGTTGGCTGATGAAAGCAGAGGACAGGTAGTATGTAGTCTAATGTGTCCCTGGGTAGATTCCTGTCTGTTCCCACCACTACCAGCGACTTCTTGGAAGATTAAACATGGGAAAAAGAAACCCACTCCTTCCAGATTGTGACCTATCTAAGTCTGGTGACATCCTCCAGGTAGCAGAATGGATTTTGGAAGGTGCTCACACCCACTGCACTGAGCTATCCCAGAACTGACCATTCCTGGGGGCAACGAGTCTTATGGCAATTGTGAATGGACAGGTCATTCAGGGTCCCTGCTTCACATCTCAGCATCCTTTCTACTCTCCCTACTTGATAAAACTAGTGCCTCCCACCCTTGCTCTCTCTCCCAGAGGAGAGTGGCTGGGATAGGCTTTCCCACCAGATGGGTACCTCCAACTTCTAGTTAAACTCCTATTCTTAACATCCTATAAACCTAGACTAATAGCACGTAATACCAAAACTCTTACTGAAGAGATCTGTCCCCTCTAGCAACAGGGGACAAACTCAGGAAGCCAGGCAGTCACATGCTTATCGACCACAGCCCCAATCAAGAGGTTCACTCTGGCTGTCCCCCTTTCCCAGCTCACTCATTGAAGGTGCTGATTTGCAGAGCTGTTTACCTGCATCTTAGTCTCTTGAAAGTCAAAACAATAAACCCTTGACATAACAATTATATGGAAAATGCTTAGTAGTTCACTAAAAACATTTATTTTTAAGACATGGTTAGCCTTACAATCTTAATGAAGCAATCATAGCTCTTCTGACTTTGGAAATAGGGGTGCTCCCAAGACCCAGCCTCTCTCACAGGTCTGGAATGCAGCCTGGTGTAGTGCTTACATAGCACATGTGAGATCTTAGTTCAATAAAAAAGATCCAATCTTTAGACTATTTTCTGGCTTGCTTATATGACAACCAAAAGTCAGGTACACTATAGATAGAAATTGGCCCCAGACCCTGAGCTTTGTACCCTAGTACCCAGGCTTTGGCTACCTCCATAATTTCTTATGCAGTCCAAAATGCCTGAAGAGACATTCCTTTATTCCTTCCCCCTCCACAAAAGAAAAGTTATAGAGTCAAATAATCACAATTAGAACTCAGTCTAATAAATGAAGACTGGGACCAGCCAGACCAGCAACTATTAAGAACATTTTCTATTGCTGTAAAAATTCTCAAAGGGGAAACAAAACCCACAAAAACCCAAAACTCTTCTGCTAAGCTGGCAAACTCGAAGGTTGAGCCTGAGGTCTGGGGGCACAATTATGCTACTTCACAACTTCGAATGATAGAGTTGGGTCACAGGAATAAGTCATTCCACATATTACTAAGGACCACCTACCTCACTGGCTGTATCCCAAGCCTGGAGTCAGCATGCTGCTCTGAGGTGGACCCAACACACCAGCGCTTGCTTTCAGGTACACCCAACAGCACTCTAGTAGTATTAACCAAATGCACCCTCGAAACCAAGACAGAGATTGACATCCAAGTAAAATGAGTCAGCACAGCAAGAGGGGAGGTAGGCCTCTGGGACCACACCTAGCAGCTTGGCTTCTAAAGGGCAAAACTTTAGGATGGAACAAAACCTCAGGCTTGCATAGGCTTCCCAGCCAAGTACTCAAAGAAGGGTACACTATATTCAGGTGGAGATTCTCAAGGATATTCCTGTAATCCTGATACATTCTGATCTCCATCAGCCTCGTGGAGACTGCAACAGAATCTTTTTATGCCCTACCCATACCCTTCTCCTTATTAGAAGTGAAAAGCCAAGCTAAAAGATGAAGCAGGAATAAAGTCCTCCCAGATGACTAGGAGTTCCTAGTTTCATTCTCTTGAGGGAGAAGCTTTGGGAGTCAATATGTGTCTGGACATACAAGTTCCCTGAGCTACTCACTATGATGTGACCTAAGGGAGAAGGCCACTGTCACAAGATGCCATCCTATGAGACTTAACAGGAAAAACAGGGAAGTTTGTGTTTAACTGCTGGGGCTGTTTACAAGTCAACAAGGGAGGGTTGAGAACAGCTCAAGGGTAGGACTAACCTGGCAAAAGTGACACTCTGGGTTCTATCCCTGGAACCAAAACAAAATGGAAAGTCAGAAAACTAGCTCATGAAAAAGGGAAAAGTTTCAACTTTCCAGACTCAATTCGTTCTTCCAGTCTCTGCCCACCTCCACATGCTGAACTGATAAGAATGGAAGCTACATGATCTTTCCAGACCTAACACACAGCACAGGAACAGCACTCTCAGGCCTCTCCAAATCCCTTGTCCTGGGAGTACAAACAGGACAGGACACTTGTTCTTTCACCCTCAACACTACCACCTTTACCTCTACTCACAACAGCAGCTCCCAGTGGAATTCAGTTCCACAGAGTATCAACAAAACCCTAGTGAGTTACAGGGAGAACTAAGAGTACACCCAGCCAGGCCCATGAGGACAAAAAAAGCTAGTTTGTGGGAGCAATAATACCCATTAACAGCTTCAAGGAGCTTTGTTGTGTTCTCAGGCATGACTCCTTAGCAGCTTAGTTTCTGGGAATCACTCTGTAAGGCAGGAGAAGCACCCAAACTGAGCTGAGAAGCTTACTAGTATTTGGAAAAACGTATTTCCTTGAAAAAAAAAAAAAAAAAAAAAGCAAACAGAAATCTTTGAGAGAATTAAGACACTGTAAAAGCCAGGTATTTATGGGACTAAGGAAAATAAAACAAAACTGTCCAAAAAGATTCAAGATGCAACTAACCCAACGAAAGGCCTGTCTCAGACTTCGGCTAACAGTGTCTTTTAGAGCTGTGAGGGAAAGAAGCCAGGAGTAGCCCCTATATGGATCGTGAAGGCAAAGTGACTCTATGTGACCTTGACTTGTAAATGATAAGTGACAGCTACACACCTATGATCAACACCAGGCCAGCAGCAACGAAATGACAGACACCATCTAGCCCTGCTCTTCTGATGTACAACTTGCATCCATCCAGAGTTACATTCATCCAAGAACTTCCAAATCTGTGTTTTCTTGAGTAGAGTTCAGGCCAGGAGACAAGGGCTTTGTGGGCCACTGGTACCCCAGTTCACTATGGAAATGTCAGGGGTTGGAGAGCTGAGTGTTGCATCTGGTTTACATCTCCTGTTCTGTTCTTCTCTCTTACCACTCAGCTGCAAACTCCTTAAGCTCTCCAGATGCCCTGCTCCTGGTAGGTACACAGCAGGGAGATTACTTCTTAAATACTGTTTTCCTTGGTCAGCTTATTTTGTTTGAATGCAGACAGAACATTCCTTACAAGGGAAAAACAACTCCAAAGAACTTCTCAAAAATAAAAAAAAAAATGGGAAACTGCTCTGAACAAGTCAGCAGAACAGAAGAGCCAAGTTCAGAGGGCTTGGAGAGTAGTACCTCGCACATTAGTTACTCACAGTATCCAGTTAAACCACCTTCCCAACCCAACCCGCCCTGGCCACACACCCTTGCCACCCCCCTTCAGCTCTGCCTTTTTGTGCATTGCTGACCCCAGGTATGGGGACAAGACAAGTCCTTCTGGAAGCTTCCAACAGCTCAGTACTTCACTCCTGGAATAAATTCCTTGGCATCTGGATTCAGGTTACTTTTGCTCTGAAATAAGAATCAAGAGAAAACATATCTCAAAGCAAGCTGTACTTTATTATACTTTTCATGTTTAAAAAAATTAATTTAGCATACAAAATATTGAGTTTCACTATAACATTTTATACATATGCAATACACTGACTTTGCTGATACCTGCCTCTTATCCCTCCCCATACCAATGGCCATCTTTCTACTTTCATGTCATATTATACTTTAAAACTTATTTTCAGGCTAGGGATGTAGCTTATTGGTAATGTATTTGCCTAGCATGTACAAGGTTCAAATCCCCAGCCCTGAAGAAAGATGAAAGTACAGGGAAAAAGAAGGGAAGACAGACAGGGACTGGGATAAAAATGCCAAATCATTTAAAACTTTGTTTTTGCAGTTCTAAGCTGTAAGTGTTCCACAACTGAGCCACACCCATAGTACCCTTCCTGGTAAGCCTCGGGAAAGAAGGAAGATTCTTAACACCCTAGGCTGTCACTGAATTATTCTCAGAGGCTCCTCCCTCTTTCTTCCCACTCCCAATTTCAGGATATTCCCCTGAATGACATTCATTCCAAAATAGCACTTCAAGCCATTGAACAGATTAACATGGTAAAAAAACAATATTCCAAGCCAGGTGGGATACCAGAACCTCTATTTTTCTCATCTTTCTGTGACCCTTGCTGGTCTTGTTGAGTCTTGGCTCACTGCAAGGCACTAACATGGTAAAAAACAATATTCCACGAAGCCAGGTGGGATACCAGAACCTCTATTTTTCTCATCTTTCTGTGCCCCTTACTGGTTTTGTTGAGTCTTGGCTCACTGCAAGGCACAGCCACTCAAAGCTATGTGGGAACCACAGTGCTTATAGGATTCCAGCCACATCAAAATAAAAGGCAAGGAACTCACTTCTCTGATTCAACTGAACTACAAACTGGCCTGTCAGGAATGTGTTCCTTCTAATAGGAACAGTTTTCCTAGCAGACTGAGAGTACATTAGATACAGATAGAGAAAGAGAAAGACAATTATCAAGTGGTCCTACTGAAGCCCAACTCAGACTTCTAATCTTATCCCAGTACAGAGCATCAGGGTAAATGAAGGCTGATGACTACAGTTTCACAGAGCTGGAGGCCATTTAAGGGGTGAAAACATGGCAGCTGAGAGGCTCCAGAGATCTGATGTAGGGTGTTGGGCCACACAGGCATCTACGACTCTAAACACTATATTGCTTACAGGATGTCACACGTGGAACTACTGAAGGCTCTTACCAAAATGTCTTCAGATTCGTGACTGTCGCTGACTGATAGTCCATTTAACTGCTGCTGTAAGTGTCCCACAGCCTGAGGCAGGTCTCGTGCTGGGATGAACCAGTCCTGGTCTTCTTCATCCAGCATCTCCTGGAAGCAGCGGTCCAAGAAGTCTTGCTCCTGCAGCTCTTCTTCTACCTGCCAAGAGAGGGGAATACTCAGAGGTACTATCCCAAAGGATGATCCCTCTGGGGTCCTCAGCCCTTCAGAGGTCCTCACTCTGCAACTCAGAACCATGAGCAGGAGAGCTAATGATGCTTCTAAGGACTATTGTGGTTTAAATGAGAAACGTTCCCAATTGGCTCATGTTTCTAAATACTTGGTCCCTAGTTGGTGATGTTATTTAGGGACATCACAGAACCTTTATGAGGTAGAGCCCTGATGAAGAAAGTATATCAGTGTGGGCAGGCTTTGAGATTTATGGACATACCCCATTGTTTTTTCTCTCTGCTTCCAATTTGCAGATAACATGTAATCAGCCAGCTTCTTGTTCCTGCTGCCAATGCTTATCTGCTGCTCAGCCCAGCCATGATGGACGTCACTGGATCTCCCCTAGAACTGTACGCTAAAATAAACCCTTTTCTTCCCTAAGCCACTTTTGGTCATGGTATTTTATCACAACAACAGACAAGTAACTGATCTGATAAAGAAAACATGATTTTAGTTACTTAAAATGGCAGAAAATTCAAGTCTTCATAAATCTTTATGGGACACTTTTTTTATTATTACTTTTGATTTTTTATCTTGCTTTTTTTATTCTCTACTTTTACAATGGTATGGAAAAATCATTTTATAGCTTGAATTCTTTCCTTGATCTTGTTAAAAGCATTCTTTCTAGCCAGATGTGGCAGCATGCTTGTTATTCCAGCACTTAAAAAGCACAGACAGGTGGGTCTCTGTAAGTTCAAGGCCAGCCTGGTCTGTGTTGTAGACCAGCCAGGGCCACATAGTGAAACCCTGATTCAAAAGAACAAAACAAAATTCTTAAATTTCCCACTTTACAAGGAACATGTAAAAAACAAAGGAAGTATGTAATTGGTCTGCTTCTTGGTTACTGAAAACTAAATCAAAACCAATATTAGCTCATGACCCACTTTTTTAGTAATAACCCCAAGGCAGAAAAAAATACTTTTAGAATCTTAGAGAGATACAGAGGACACTTTCTGGTGCATTACTAGAAATATATGTCACAATGCAGTCTTCTCTGAAAACAAGAACACAACAATTTAAACTACTCCGTACTTCCTAAACACTGTCACAAACGGAAGTAAAGAGAGCTAGGATTTTCCAGTCCTTTGTAAACAGTGTTTACTGGACAGATTTCAGTGACTTCACTGGCTGCTCCACACTTGCCAAATCTCTTTCTCACCTCCTGCTAGGTAATAGGTTCACAGCTCATTACCTCCACAAGACAGATCAAACATCAACAACAACAAGAAGTCACTCAACTGTGCCTCATATGTTAATAGCAAGTTTTTAATTGTTTCTATTGTTTCTAGACAGAATTTCATATATCCCAGGCTAGCCTTGAACTCTCCATGTAGCTGAGGCTGGCCTTGAACTTCTGATCCTCCTGCCTGTTCCCCGCCAAGTGCTGGGATCAAGCCATGTTCTATTACCCAGCTTAAGAAGAGTATCTTAAATTTGTAATTGCCCAAACATTTTAAAATCTCATAAATTACATAGTTATGAAGCTCTTAAACTACAACAAAGTATTTCTAAGCCGTAAGATTTTATAGCTTTGTGTTTGAAATGTTTGGTATTTATCCATTCTCTATTTCTCTTTGTGACCGAGCTGGACTAACTCACTATGTATATAGCTCAGGCTGGCTGTGAACTCACATCAATCCTCCTGCCTCGGCCTACCAAGTCTTATACCACAGGTATAAGCCACAATATTCCTGCTCTCCATTCTCTTACATATTCCCTTGCTCAAGTATTTTACTATAGCTGTTTCTTTTAGGACCTTGCCATGTGAGTCTATTTCTCTTATAGCAATATTCTATTTTCTTGTGAAAGAGTTGGGAAATGAGCACTAAAAACATAAAAGAAAGAAAAGAAAAAAGGAAAAGAAAACAAACAAAAGATCCTAAGTCTCGACTCTGAGGCATGAATGAGTATTGTGTCTGTTCTGCCTTTAGTTATTAGATACCCATGGGGAAATGATAGGAGCTTACAGACGAACAAAACAAAAAACCCAGTTAGAGAATATGTATGTAAAAGATCCCTAATACCCAACTAAGTGGTTTTTATCTTCTCATATTCCATGTCATACCTTGCCAGTGGCAACACATCCTACAACTTGCACAGAATTGGTGCAAAACTTAGCAAAACTCTTCTCTTTATAGTATTAAAATTATCTGTGTATGAATATAAATCATTCACAAATAGAACTAATTTGTTTCTTCTTATAAGAATCCTTCCCTTTCCTGAGTTATCCTCCTTTTAAAAAATCTTTTATTATTTTTAATCGGGGAGGGGAGGGTGAGTGCACATGAGTGCAGGTGAATGAAAAGGCCAGAAGAAAAGCACTGGGGCCACTGGAGCTGGAGTTACAGGTGGTTGTGGGCTATCACGGAGGTGCTAGAAACCAAACTCCGGTCCTGTGCAGGAACAGCAAGCACTAGACTGCAGAGCTGCCTCTTCAGCCCCTTGAGTTATAGACTTCTTGAAATTCCATTTGTTGTTATTATCTATCTGGGTCAGGGTGTCATGTACCTGTTTATAGGCTCAAGCTGGATAGGTAACAGAAGCTGACCTTGAACTGTTGTCGACTCTGCTCCCCCAGTGCTGGGATTAAAAGTATGTACCATCACATGCCACTACTTGCTGAGACCTCAAACAAGTGACATTTCCTTATTTAGGCCTTAGTCTTTCCCCCTTCAATATGACATTTCAGTCTAGTCCTAAAAGCCTCATATTTGTTCACCTTTTATTTTAAACAGAGCCTTGAACTCCTGATCCCCTTGCTTCTTCTTATAAATGTTGGGATTACACGCATGCACCACCATGACCATCTTTCAGTGAACATTTTTCCCCAAAGGGGGCTGGGGAAATGGCTCAGCAGGTAAAGTACTTGGGGCACAAACATGAAGACCGAGTTTGGATCCCCAGAATTTGTGTAAAGAGCTAGGTGTGGTGGTGTATGCCTGTCATCCCAGTGTCCAGTGGCAGAGACAGGAAATCTAAGGACTCACTGGCCAGCCAGTCTAGCCAATCCCCAGCTTCAGATTCACTGAAGACTGTTTCAAAAACTAAAGTGGAGACTGACAGAGGAAGACACATATTGACATCTGGCCTCCACATGCATAGGTGTCTGAGGATGTATATCTTCCGACCCAACCAATGGTAATTGATACTAGTATTAGGGATTACAGTTGTTGTTTTTTTTTTTTTTTTATTATGTTTGTTTACTTATTGTTGGAGGTCAGAGGACAACTTGTGGGAGTTTGTTCTTTTCTTCTACTATGTGGGCCCTGGGGATTTAATTCGGATTGGAAGGCATTGCAGCAATTGCCTTTATCAACAGAGCCATCTCACAGGCCCCATAAGGTGTTTTTCATACTATGCACCTTGACTTGAATCTTATGGTACAGAAATTGTGGCCTGACTGGAAACCTTGATATAGTAACTTCTTGTTTTATCAATTTTTTTAAACTGCATCTTAAATCTTGATTGTTTGTCTTGTCAATTTTAATATGACTTTCCAGAATGAGATACACAAACAGCAGCAAGGGCATGTCAGCAAAGTGTTGTAGTAGCCACCACCTTGACAATGATAGCAGCAATGTCAGTGGAGGCAAGAGGGCAAGGAAGGACTCCACACAAGCAGCAAAGACAATGAAGGACCATGGGGTGGAAATACAGAGACCCACAAAGGGTGGAAGGGAAGAGGGAGGGAGAGACTACAGCTCCTTGAGGGTTTAGGAGGATTTAGGAGCTATAATCCTGGCTGGTTCTGACTGTTGCTGCTTAGAGCCGAGGACTGCACTATGTCTTGAGGGTCAGGCCTTAGCTTAGAACCCAGAGCTACAGACTCTAATTTGAGCTATATGCCTCTGGCTGCTAAGATCTGGAATCCCTGTTCTCTGTGTCAGGCCTTTATCAACTCTAGAAGAGCCACCCTGTTCCTACAAGTACAGCAAAAGATTCCAGTAGTTCATAGGGAATGACGACTGCCTTCTACCTCTGCCTACCTGTCTATTGAAATCCTCTTCATTCTCCATCCACATATATTCTGCAAATGGGTTTTCCTTTTCCTCATGTCCATTTAATCCTTGGTCCTCCTTGCATTTCACATTGGGTGATGTACTTGCCACACTGGATCCATTCATTATGGAGATTCTAAACAGATAAAAGAAGGCAAAAAGTGAAGATAAGGACTAAGAAAATTTGAATCTAAACCATCCAGGTCCTTCCAAATGCTTCTCAAGTTGTAGGCCAATAACTTTAATGAAAATGAACACGACTGCTAGTTTGTAAGTGTTATGCTATCAATCATATCTATACAGTTAACAATTATACAGATGTATAGTTCTTTAAGAATTGAGGGGTGGGCATGGTAGTGTGGTGATATGAAAGAAAATGCCCCCCAAAGGGAGTACTATTAGGAGGTGTGGCCTTGTTGAAGGAAGTGTGTCACTGTGGAGGCAGGCTTTGAGCTCTCATATATGCTCAAGCCACTTCCTGTTGCCTGCAAGTCAAAATGTATTAACTCTCAGCTCCTGCTCTAGCACCATGTCTGCCTGCATGCTGCCATGTCCCACCATGATGATAATGGACTAAATGTAAGCCCCCAATTAAATGTTTTCCTTTATAAGAGTTGCCATGGTCATGGTGTCTCTACACAGTGACAGAAACCCTAAATAGACAGGTGGCTCACTCCTGTCATCTCAGCACTCAGAAGTCAAAGTAGGAAGACTGCCTCCAGTTTCAGGCTAGCCTGGGCTATTGTGAAACCTTTCTCAAACAAAAAACAAAAACAAAATAAAAAAACAAAAGGGATTAAGAAAAAAAATGTCTAAGCTTACTTTTCCCAAACAAAAGCCAAAGGATATGGTAATAGAAACTTTCCTATGCCAAATTCCTAAACATTCTAGAACCTATTGCAGATCAACTTCTTTAATATTTAAACAGGAAGAGGAAGTGCGTTCTTCTAAAAAATGTTTTTATTTATGCATATTTTCATTTATGTATATGTGTCTATGAGTGTATGACATGTGTGGGGATGCTCAGAGGCCAGGAGAGGGCAATAGATCACCTGGAGGAGCTGGAGTTATAGGTAGTTGTGAACTGCCTGATATCTGAGCTGGGAACTAAACCAAACTAGGGTCCTCTGCAAGAACAGCAAGTGCTTCTAACAGCTGAGCCATCTTTCCAGCATCCTAGAAACGCACTGGTAATGAACAGTGTAAGCACCTGCTCTTTATTCTGAGTATCAAATTCTATTTCTCTTTAAAATGTTTTTCAAAAATAACACAATTCATGGGAGGCAAGGTTGGAGGGATTACTATTATTCTGAGGCCTGGACTACGTAGCCAGATCATGTCTTTAAAAAAACAAAAACCAAACCAAACAAACAAAAACCCCACTATATTGCTAAGCAAAAAAGGGAAAGAAATCCACCAGCGCCTCAACCATCTATAGTTAAAAACAATGAGCAACACGGTGCACACAGCCTTCTTACACCTAAACGCCTAATGTGTGCAGCTACATACATTCTCCAGTATCTTTTCTTACTAGCATGATGACAGGACCATTTCGACATGTTCTATGTTAGCATGCAAACCTGTCTTGGGAACTGAGTCCAGTGTTTCTGTGTGACACAGTCTGAAAGAGCCTCTGTCCATCTTTCCTACTGATTTCCTGAGACTATCTCCCCGAAACACAGCTGCTTCGGTGTTGGTTATATTCACTTTTTTGAAGTTCTTGATTTGTTGTCACCCTGGCGAGATAGCTCAGAGGGTAAAAGCACTTGCTGCCAAACCTGATGACTGAGTTCTATTCCTGGGTCCCAAATGGTGGAAGGAAGAGGAGTAACTTCAAAAGTTATTCTCTAAACACACACACACACACACACACACACACACACACACACACACACACACACACACACGGGATGGAGTAGGGTGGAGAAAAAAAAAACTTACCAGTAGTGCCTATTTTTTTTACTTTCATTGACTATTTGTTTAACTCTTGGCAGTTTTTTTGGCACAGGGTTTCTTTGTGTAGCCTTGGCTGTCTTGGAACTTGCTCTGTAGATCAGGCTGGCCTTGAACTCAGAGATCCGCCTGCCTCTGCCTCCCGAATGCTGGGATTAAAGGCCAGGACCACTACTGCCTGGCTGGCAGCACTTTTATTCATCTTAATTTTGTCTATCTTGTGTATACTTTTTCTAAAAAAATTATTTTTTGACAATTTCATACATGTCTATAGATTTTTTAATTTTTTTAAACTTTATTTTGTGTGTGTGCATGCATACACACACACACACACACACACACACACACACACACACACACACACACACACACACACACACACACTATGGTACACATGTGAAAGCCAAGGACAGTTTGCAGAAACCAGTTCTCTTCTACTCTGTGGGTCTTGGAGATGGGACTCAGGTCATCAGGATTGGCAGCAGGTGCCTTTACCCATTGAGCCATCCCACCAGCTCTTTTGTTTACAGCTTTTAAAGGCATACATAGACTGAGTTTAGAGTGCAGTGGTTCATCTTCAGCATGGCAAAATTAACAAGTAAACTAAGTTGCAAATGTTTGTAACTGCTGACTTTGGCTTCTGTATTAGCTACTTTACATACTGCTGGGACCAAATACCTGATAAAGGAAGGGTTTTAAAGTACAGCCCATGTATCTTTGTGGTATGACTGAGCATTCCTTGGATATATGCCCAAGAGTGGTATGGCTGGGTCTTGAGGTAGATTGATTCCCAATTTTCTGGGAAACCACCATATTGATTTCCACAGTGATTGTACAAGTTTGCATTCCCACCAACAGTGGAGGAGTGTTCCCTTTGCTCCGCATCCTCTCCAACATAGACTGTCGTTAGTGTTTTTGATCACAGCCATTCTGAAAGATGTAAGGTGGTATCTCAGAGTCATTTTGATTTGCATTTCTCTGATGACTAAGGATGTTCAGCATTTCCTTAAATGTCTTTCAGCCATTTGAGATTCTTCTTTTGAGAATTCTCTGTATATCCCTATAGCCCCCTTTTTAATTGGATTGTTCAGTATTTTAATGTCTAGTTTTTTGAGTTCTTTATATACTTTGGATACCACAAAGATACATGTTCAACTATGTTCATAGCAACATTATTTGTAATAGCCAGAACCTGGAAACAACCTAGATGCCTGTCAACTGAAGAATGGAATAAGAAAATGTGATCGGGGGCTGGAGAGATGGCTCAGAGGTTAAGAGCACTGACTATTCTTCCAGAGGTCCTGAGTTCAATTCCCAGCAACCACAGGGTGGCTCACAACCATCTGTAATGAGATCTGGGGTACTCTTCTGACCTGTAGTCATACATGCTGTATACAAAATAAATAAATAAATTAAAAAAAAAAAAGAAAATGTGGTACATATACACAATGGAGTACTACTCAGCAGAGAAAAACAATGACAGCATGAAATTTGCAGGCAAATGAATGGAACTAGAAAAATATCATCCTGAGTGAGGTAACCCAGACTCAGAAGGACAAACAAGGTATGCACTCACTCATAAGTGGATACTAGATATAAAGCAAAGGACAATCAGACTGCAATCCACAGATCCAGGGAGGCTACCTAGCAGAGAGGACCCTAGGATGAATGTGGCTTATAATTAAGTTTTGGTTTTACCCAATCACTGGGCAAGCTTAATGAAACATTTCACTATTAGGATAAGAATTTGTACTGTATAAAGCTGATGAAAGAAAATGCTGGCCATACTTTCAGGAGGGGAGGCTAAAATCTTTTTAGATTATGGATTAGCCTATAGAAAAATGTCTGCCATAAATCAAACAGTGAAGGGGAAGATTAATAGGAATCTCACACAACTTAAGTAAAACATAGCTCTCTGAACAGATGAATAAATAAATGTATGTTTGAAAAAAGAAGTCCAGTCCATCTTGGGGGAGGCATGGTGACAAGCAGTAAGGAGCTAATCACACTGCACTACAGTCGAGAAGCAGTGAGTACTGAATGCTGATGACCAGCTTTCTTTCAGCCAGTCCTGAACCCTAGCCCACTGGACAATGCTATGCACATTCAGGGTGGGTTTTCCCACCTCACTTAGCCCAGGTTGTGCTGGGCTGTCGTTCCCAAGGCCTTAGTTGGTAGCTGTTTATAACAAGCAGTTATTTCTGCCCACCATAAAGAAACCATCCAGAGAAGTAGAGTAGTTTTCTAAAAAAAAAACCTACCCTTGTCCAAAATAAATAAATAAATCCTGTACACATGATTGTACTGATAAAAAGGCAGTAAAAGAAAAACTGTGGTGCAGAGCAAGGCAGAACACAGTAAATTCCAAGCTACACTTGTTCATGGAGTGGGAACAGAAACCAAGCACAACACTGGTGTGTTGGCTTTTGATTTTATGACAGACCCATCTTGGGACTCATCAAAGGTTTCTGGCTCATAGAACCACAGCCTTTTGGTTCAATCTGGCTTCAAATCAGTGCTCTGTTGGAACCTCCACTTCACTCCTGCATGGTCTGAGAAGCCCCATTCCTGTCTCTCCAAACCCCACCCACACAGAGAATCTCCAAACAAAGGGGAAGGCACCAAAAAGCCCAGTTTTGCATTCCCGGCAGCTACTGCAGCTCCTCCCCTGAAGTTGCCAGCCGGCTAAAGTGGTCAGCCTTTGACCATACTTGGGCACAAACCCAGCTTGTAACTGACACATCATCACCCCTTGCCTACAACCTATATAATCTCCCTGCTTTAGTTTGGGCATATGGCTTCTCCAGCCTCCATCTCTGGGACTGGAGAACCTAGCAGGGAGTTGCTTTGCTCAAATAAACTTGTTATACTTTTTCAGTTTGGTTTGATCTGGCTTACTGCATCAATGGAGATACCTATTGTGTGTGTGTGTGTGTGTGTGTGTGCATGCATGTGTGCAGAAAACCTATTAATAGGGGTAGAAGACAGTCCTTTATTCTTTTCTTCCTTCTTCAGTGCTGGGGATAGAACCCAGGGCCTTACACACATAGGCAAACACTCTACCACTGAGCTGCATCCCAGTCCTGGACAGTCTCTTGTAATGCTGAGGTGCTTTAGGCCTCAGAAACCACAGTTATCCTCTGCCCTTTTCTCCTCCCAGAAGGTCATAGAAACTAACATTCCTTTTCCCCTCGGCAAGTAATAAAAAACAAAGACATATTCTGAGCTTCCCCTCTCTTTCTGTCTCAGACTGGCCATAAACAAATTCTCTGATCTTATAGAATGATCATAAAACTCCATTTCAGTAGAGGTCCTGCCCATAGCTGGGAGGATAGACTGTTGCACAGAGGCCAAGAAAAATCTGGATAGACAGGCCCTGCTGGGTTTCCCTATGCAGTCTTCTAGCATTAGACCACACCCTTTAGGTCGTCTGGTCACACTGTTACAGGGTTATCCTGTTTCAATCATGCTTTTATAATGAAGACTTCATAAAGAATCCAAAGAGGTGAGGTTTGGAGCATTTCTGCACAGCTGAACACGTGGAAACTTGTAGAAAAGGAAATAAGAAATCATTCATGACCTGGGAGGGGGTGACCCCAGCTCCACAGGGATGGGAACTCCTGGGCCCAGGACATTTCCAAACCTCATCCTACCAATCTCTTTGTTTGGCTATCTGTCCCTTTGCTGTTGTCTTCTTTATTTTTGCAATGGGTGTCTCATTATGTATCCCTGGTTGGTCTGAAACTGGCTATGTAAACCAGACTGACCCCTACCTCACTGTGACTGTTTGACTCTGTCCTCCAGATGCTGGGACTACAGGCATTTAACACCAAACGCCATGGTATTTGTCTCCTACAAAATATCCTTTAGACCAAACTAGTAAACATCAGTATTTCCCTGAGTTGTAAGCTGGTCAGAATGGGGGATTGGGAACCCCAACTGACAGCCAGTTGGTCATAAGTTTTAGAGGTCTAGAAATTTTAACTGGTGAGGAAGCTATGTGTTGGGACTGTGCTCTCAATCTGTGGAACCTGACATTACTTCTTGGTAGACAGTGCCATAATTAAACTGCCCAGCTGGTTTCTGCTACAAAGCAGACTACTTTCTGGAGGGAGACAGGCACACACACTTTGAGATCAAAGAGGTGATCTACGCTGTAAACACACAGTAGTAGAAACTGGGTTCGTTTTCCTGTAATATCATCAGGTTATAGAACTAAGTATAAATACTTCAAAAAAAAAAAAAAAAAAAAAAGGAAAACACAGAAACAATTCTTGCAATTCTCAGTGTTCACACAGTCCTGATCCGTACTTTACATTCACCCTGCAGCTTCCACTAAGTGCAAAGGTGTGTTTTCCAAACAGCAGCAATTTATATATATAACACAACCATGCAACTGTACAGTGTTTAAAAACAGATGAAATACTATCACATCTATATTCTGATTGACTAGACATAATCTATCCAACAATATTTAATTTTTTTTCAGAGCTGGAGACTGAACCCAGGGTCCTGTGTATGGTGGATATATCCCTTACCACAGAGCTACCACTCCAGCCCTCAACTGCAATTTAAAAGAAGGTATCACACAGCGAAATGGCCAGGGAGGGCACCAGACTGAGAAGTTTTCTGTGTAAAAGTGTGTAACACTTTTCTGTGTTACAGGCTAGTTTAAGAATCACACTGTTGGGTGAGTGGGAACTGGTACCTTAATGTGTCCCTAACTTTGTTTAGTAGCTGGCTGGGAACAGGAGATTCTGCTGGAGATGGCAGCTCCTTGAAAGGCACATAGATGTTTCAGTGTGGGGAAGATATGTGATGATGGGGGATCACTACCCTTAACATCACTGACTTCTGAGCCAGTTTTATGCAACATTCTGTTCACAGCTCTTCCCCAGCTTACCACCCAAATGCTTAAACACTGCGCTGCTTCTGGTCATTCCACTTTGTCAGTCTGCTGTATCTAACATGACCCTTCTCCACACACTTAGGCACATTCTTCTGAAAGTCTAATGTAGTGCAGATGAAGAAAATACATCTAGAGCTGTCAGATTTAAAAAAAAAAATGTTTAGTTTCATAAACAGGATTAAGAATCAGAGTATCTGCCATGATGTCAGCCATGCCAGAGTTGTCTGTGTGACAGGGAAGTGAGCTGCTTGTGTGTGAGCTTGGAAGATCTTTCCACAATCAAGCTTTGCCCAGCACAGCCCCAGCTGACAGCCTTCCTGCAACCTCATGACCGAGTCTCAGGCAGAGGCACAGGGCTAGGCTGCTCCCGGATTCCTCACCCACAGAGTAAGTAGCTGCTGCTTTAATTCCTATGTACTGTGTGGTAACAAGTAAGTGTGGCGCAGGACAGTGCTTGAGAAGTGCTTCAAGATCAGACCCTACTTAAGGAAGATTTCAGGTCTAGCCTGGGTCTACACTGCACTCCAGAAATCCAAGAATGATATTAAAAGTTACTCTTCCTCTGCATCTGAAATAGGCAAAAGAAATACATTTGTTTTTTGATGTAGTCACAATATATTGACAAACATCTTAGAAGAGGAAAGATTTATTTTGGCTCAAGGTTTCAATCCACTGCCAACTGGCCCCACTGTTTTTAGGCCTATGCCACAGTGGAAACATCAAAGCAGGACATGGTTGAAGAAAGCTGCTCCCCTCATGGCATCCAGGAAGCAGAGAGAAGTTGGGCTGTACAGGGGTTAAGACAAACCCTTGAAAGGCATACTTCTAGTGACTGACTTCCTCTAAGCCTTAACAGCCCAATGATCAATAAACTCAACAGCGGATTAATTCACTGATGAAGTTAGTATCCTGGTGATCTAATTACCTCAATAGTGACACTAGCTGGAGACCAACTCTTCAACCAAGCCTTCTGGAAAACACTTTACATTCAAACCATCAACAGGAAACATGCTGAAAATGGCAACTGTTGTTACAGATAAAACTGGGAAAGCACAGGAGATGCAGGGTGTGCAACCTTGTCCACAGGAGGCAGGAGCATGGAGGTTGCACAAGACCTGAATGATCGCAGTCAAGAGTTTAAAAATAGGGGTCTCAATTCCCAGCCATAATGTGTTTCAGGACTGTTAATGTATCTAGGACTGTTTAAAAATACATGCTTTGTCAGTTCAACACTATGAACTTGTATAACTCCCAGATCAATATGTTAACACCCAAATCTGGTTGTTCTCTGAACCAAATTTAGTGTATGTATATACACACATACACAAACACATCTGTAATGTGGTACCATAGAATCAAACCCAGGGCCTCTAACATGCCAGGCAAAATGCTGTACTAACTGAGCAGTGTCCCTGGCTTTTCAGGAGCTATAGCCTGCATCATGTCCATGTTCACAATTTCTCTGTGAAGAATATTTAAGATTTTTGAATGAATTACTATTAATGAAGTATACTAAAGAGTTAATAAAAGTAACATTTTCTAACAAAGTCCTGGGCTTAATACCTGCATCACATAAAACAAAACTAGGTACAGTGGTATACATCTGTAAATTCAATATTCAAGAGAATACAATATTCAAGAAACTCACCATATAGACCAGGCTGGCCCTGAACTCACCCTGCTATGCTAGGATTAAAGGTGTGTACCACCATGCTTGGCCCACCTGTTATTTTTCAATAGCTCAGCTATTCCCATGATCTAAAGTCCAAATGCCTGGAATTCATACTAGGAACGGATGGTGTCATGGTGAGCAATGAATCAGAATGAGAGGAAGAGCATGGAGAGAGAGATCACCTACTAGAGAGCCACACGAGACACTCCACTACCCAGCTGCCAGAGTACCCCACCAAACTCCAGCTCCCTGGTTTTATCTTTTGGTTTCTCCTAATTATTTGCAGGGTCATATCCATACACATGTGTGGTGGTAATCTAATTGTACTGAAATGTGATTTTGATTTTATGTTAATAAATAAAGTTGCCCGGGGGTCAGAGCTATTAGAGCCATAGCAAGAGTGTGGCGGTGGTGGCACACACCTTTAATCCCATAGAGATCTGTGTGTTCAGGGATATAGCCAGCATTGGAGACATATGCCTTTAAGACCTAGGGGGCTGTACATTCAGACAGTGACGAGGCAGTCACGTGTTTGACTCTAGCTCAGTCGGTAGAGCATGGGACTCTTAATCCCAGGGTAGTGGGTTCGAGCCCCACGTTGGGCGCCAGATATAGATGTAACCAACCGTCTTATTAAATAAGAAACACAGAAACAATGCAAAAGAGAAAGCCGAGAGGTCAGAGCTCAGAGCTAAAATCTCACCCTTCCGCCTGCGGTGTTCCAGCTTCCCGAATGAGGGTTCTATTTCCTGTCTGTTCGTCTATTTAAAGTATTTTGTTCTGCCTTCTCATTGGTTGTAAACCCAAACACGTGACTGCCTCGTCACTGTCTGAATGTACAGCCCCCTAGGTCTTAAAGGCATATGTCTCCAATGCTGGCTATATCCCTGAACACACAGATCTCTATGGGATTAAAGGCGTGTGCCACCACCGCCATACTCTTGCTATGGCTCTAATAGCTCTGACCCCCGGGCAACTTTATTTATTAACATACAATCAAAATCACATTTCAGTACAATTAGATTACCACCACACACATGCTTGCATGGACACACACATTTTCTTTTTGAGACAGGGTCCTACTATGTAGCCCAAGCTGGCCTTGAACTTGAAATTCACTTGCTTCATCTTCTCAGGTGCTAGACTCAGACACATACTATATAGGGTTCAATCTGTGGTACTAAAAGAAAACAACAACAACAACAAATTTATAGCCTGGTGTGATGGCTTACACAGTTATCCCAGCACTGTAGGATCATAAGTTTGAAGCTAGCCTGTGCTATAAAATGAGATACTGTCTCAAACAGTAACACACAACTTCATAAGCCTTTTATGCAGAAGATATTTTACTTCATACTATGTGTTTTTCTCTCTCATCATATTTGACAAAGCCTTTCTTTATTAAGTATACAAACTCCTCATTTGGTGGGGGCCCAGGCAAGACAAGAGCAGGAGTGGTGTCTTGTTTCTGTAGGGTGGGGAGGATCAGAAGAATATATATGCAGAGATTGAAAAACCAAGTCTCAGATACCCTCTAATTAGAATGATTTTATCTTCCATATTTCCATTTTTATGAGCGCTTGCTTAGACTTTAGCAGAAAACAAGTATGGAATTATCCTGTTAGGCCTTCCTATGCTGACCACAAGACACAAATACTCCAATACCCTCCACCTAATACAAAACAGCACTTACAAACACACTGTTGATGTGCTTGTCAAAATCATAGAAACTCAATTGTCCTGTAATTACGTTGACAAAGCCAGGCTGTAGCAGGAATGTTAAAGAGTCTTATTAATAAAAATCAAACCTGAGGCCAGTTATTGGGGTGAATACTGGAAGATCAGAGAGACAGAACGAGCCACACCTAACCTCACCTGGCCAACTTCTCAGCTGGTCCTATTTTCTCAGACTGGAAGCCTCTGTGTCCTCATATCCAAACGGCTCTGAGCTTAACTGTGCTTCTCGAAAGCCTGAAAGCTTAAACAGCCAAATGCTTAACCAGCCAAATGCTTCTAGTTTCTAGTCCTCATGCCTTATATACCTTTCTGTTTTCTACCACCACTCCCTGGGATTAAAGGTTTGCTTTCTGGGATTAAAGGCATGATGAGTCACCATGCCTGACTGTATCCTTGAACACATGGATTTCTGCCTCTGGAATGCTAGGATTAAAAGCGTGTGCTACCACTGCCTATCCTTTATGTTTAATATTGTGGCTGCTCTGTCTCTGACCCCAGATAAGTTTATTAGCATTCACAATATTTGGGGGAATACAATACCACACCAGGCCTGTGGTATTGGCCTGTAATCCCAGCTATTAAGGAAGCTGAGGCAGGGGGGTTGGGAAGTCAAGGCCTGCCAGGACTATAGTGACATCAAGATCAGACTGAGGTATTTAGTGAGATACTGCCTCAAAATTAATATATATATGAAGAGGAATGGGAATATAGTTTAGTGATAGAGCCTTGTCTATCATGTGAAAGGCCCTGGGTTCAATCTGTATTACTAAAAGAAAAATAAAACACAACTTTCCACCTGCTGCTGGTGGTGGTGGTGGTGGTGGTGGTGGTGGTGGTGGCGGCGGCGGCGGCGGCGGCGGCGGCGGCGGCGGCGGCTCATGCCTTTAATCCCAGCACTTGGGAGGCAGATCCAGAAGGATCTCTGAGTTCAAGGCCAGCCTGGTCTACAGATCGAGTTCCAGGACAGCCAGGGCTACATAGAGAAATTCTGTCTTGAAAAACAGGAACAAAAAACAAAACAAAACAACAAAAACTACAACTTTCAAAAACGTGTTAGTTAAGATATCTGTGGTGGTACATGAATGTAATCCTAGCACCAGAGAAGATGAGGTAGGAGGATAGCCAATTTCAGGTTATCTTGGATTATACATACAGCAATACAAAACCACAACATCCCCAAACAACAAAGAATTACTAGTGGATGAGAAAGTCAAGAAACAGAAAAATCACTTTTGTGATTCCTAAGAGAATAATATAACAAAAAACAAAGAAGAATTACAGAGGCAGCTTTTAAAGTGAAGACTCCCAGATTAGAAAGACAATATAACCATTTTACTGATGTTACACTCCACCCTATTCTAGATCTATAAAGAGCCCCACATGGACAGACTGATGCAGACCCTCTGGGAAGAATCATCACCCTAAGCTTAGGGTAGCAAGCAGTTCTGCCCTTGGACCAGAGCCAAGAACACAAAACATATAGAATTTAAAAAGCATTTGAAAAGCATCAAGAAAGCACATTCTAATCCAAAGTTTTCTGTTAGGAATGTGTCACCTGGAAGCATTTCCATGGCTTCTTCACCCCCTCCCAATTCTGCTTTGTCAAGTCTAAGTCAACACTTTTATTTTTGCTTGTTAATTTGCAAAAGATCATTCTGATAGAAAGACTAAAGAGAACTATAGACCATTCCTTTAATACAGTGGCAAAATTCTATGTGGAACAGAAATTCTAATTAGTCTAATTTCTACAACAATTCTCAAATTGACATTCTTTAAACACTAGTCTAAGGAAAACTTTGAAACAAAATGTCATAGCTAAGTGCTGGAGAGATGGTTCAGTGGGTACAGCACTTGCTGCGTAAGCCAGAACCTGAATTCAATCCCCACCACCGATGTAAGAAGCCAGATGCACTGGTATGGGCCTATAATGAATGCCAGGGCTGGGGCAGTGGAAACAAGAGATCTCTGAGGCTTGCTGGCAAGCCAGCCTTGTGAAATCAAGGAGCTCCAGGTTCAGAGAGAGATGCTGTCTCAAAAAATAAGGTAGAGAGCAACTGAGAAAGATATCTAATGTTGACCTCTGACCTCTGTATGTGCGCACATGGAATTATATATGCTTACATGTGCACACACACAGTCATGGAACACACAGCTAAGAAGTCTTGTTCAATTTAACAAATACTTCCTAATTTTAGTATTTTAGTCATTTCTTTTATTTTTATCTATTAATTTATTACTGTTATGATGTGAATGTAGCTCATCCAAAATTCAGGTGCAGATTTACCACGTAACAACAGTAAGAGCATCACCTTGAGGAGGGGATGAGGCCCAGGAATTCCTCTCTCAAGTGGATTAAAGGCTTTCCAAGGGGTTTCACACAGCATCTGGCTCTCTCACCCTTCTGCCTTCTACCTTGTGAGGAGAGCAGAGAGGATGAAAGGTGCCATCCTGCAAGCAGGACAGCTTCACCAGAAAAGCAAACCTGTCACTGCCTTGATCCTAACATCCAGAGCTATAAGGAATAAAACTTATGTTCTTTGTAAATATCCAGTCAAAAGTATTTTATTGTAACTGCACAATCAGACTCAGATACCTGTTTGTTTGTTTGTTCAAGATCCGGTCTTTCTATTTACCCATGGCTGTCCTGGAACTCACTAAGTAGACCAGGCTGGCTTGGAACTCAGAGATCCACCCACCTCTGCCTCCAGAGTGCTGGGATTAAAGATGTGCACCGCCACAACTAGCTATTTATTTCATTTTTAACCTAATGCCTATTAACAGACCATAGACTTTTATCAACAATGCCCTGAAGAGAGATGTTCTGTGACATATCCAATTGAATATGTACAAAAATAACAGGCTTCATAACACAGTTAAAAGCCCTTCCAAAGGCAGAACCAACAGATTCACCAATACTTAATGACAAGATTGTACCGAGACCCATCTTGAAATTTTCCCTAGTTGAAGGCAGTAATTCATCTTTCCAGGAAAACATCAAACAGGGGTCAGCAGAGGGGCCTGATTTCTCCAGCTTAGCTCCAAAAAGAAACACACCATTGTATAAGACAATGTCTTTTAAACAAAGACTAATAAAAAAACATTAATGAGCTGGGTGGTGGTGGCACACATCTTTAATCCTAGCACTTAGGAGGCAGAGGCAGGTGGATCTCTGTGAGTTCGAGGCCAGCCAGGGCTACAGAGTGAGTTCCAGGAAAGGTGCTAAAGCTACACAGAAAAACCCTGTCTCAAAAAACCAAAATAATAATAATAATAAATAAATAAATAAATAAAAATTAAAAAATAGGGGTTGAGGATTTAGCTCAGTGGTAGAGCGCTTTCCTAGCAAGCACAAGGCCCTGGGTTCGGTCCTCAGCTCCAGAAAAAAAAGAGGCAATTATTACATATAAAATATGTGTTACTTTTCTTACCAAGTCTCTAATGTTGTCAACTGATAACAAAAGCGGAATTGTCAGAAATGATAGGACAGAAGTCTGGAAACATCTCTGCCAGGGGTCTTCCCCACTTTAGAAGTCTGGATACAGTTCTGCCAAGGATCTCCCCTGTAATCACCTCCATTTGACATCTGACCACACATTTGAGAAAACAGGACTCAAATTATTTGTATTAGGAATAGTCTGCTTGTAACTTTGAAGGTTTCCTGAGAGTCAGCTTCTAGCATACATGTGTGTGCCCACCTCCTGGTCCTCAATAAAGGATTTTGCTGACAATCTGTCATTTCTAGACTTCTCAAGGATGTCTGTGCTTTTCAGGGTAAGAATCTGATCACTTTGCATTCTGCAACACTGATGCAAATGTTTCTGACAGTCTCAGTTACTTAAAACTGACTTTTACGAAATGTTTATGTATTTTTGTTCACCATTTAGCACTCAATGACATTAGTGGCTATGATCTTCTCATGAGCTAAAGCCCAGACATAAAAGCTACCACAGTGGAATCATCTGAACTCAAAAAGAATTCTACACTGCCAAGACCAACCAAATAACCATTGTATTTGATACAATTTTGAGAGGGAGGGAAAAAAAAGAATTGTCATAACTAAGAGAGGAGAAGGGAGCCTAAATATTTTATAATGAGACAGAAACGTAGGAGATACACACACACACACACACACACACACACACACACACACACACACACACGTTCCCTGGGAAGAGCCATATTTTAAGTGGGACAGACTTTCAAAGTTAACTATTGATGAGATCTTGTTCAGGAGACCAAGGTCAGGGCAGAATTGCTCTCTGGGAAGGAGGAGGGTGCTTCCCTCTGCTGCAGCACAGTGAAGACAAGATCATCAGGAATGGGCAGGTTTTAGAGAGGGAAAGGCTTCGGTGGTGGAATGTGAACTACACCTCAGGACCTGAGGGAAAAACTGCTTAGGAGTCTTGGAATATGTAAACTGTAAGAACAGAACTAACGTCACTATGAAATGAGAAAGCATTCAATCAAAGTTCCCCTAGACCAGCAGTTCTAAACCTGTGGGTCTCGACCCCTATGGGTCACATATCAAATGTTTACATTATGATTCATACCAGTAGCAAAATTACAGTTGTGAAGTAGCAATGAAATAATTTTATGGTTGGGGGTTCACCATAACATGAGGAACTGTAATAAAGGGTCGCAAGCATTAAGAAAGTTGAGAACCACTGCACTAGACTTTTTAGAGTAGGCCCCTTCCCAATAACTTAGTATATACAAAAACAAAACAAAACAAAAACAAACAAACAAAACCAGCCAACCACTAGAAATCCAGGGGACAGAACAAGGATGAGGGCTGGAGAGATGGCTCAGTGGTTAAGAGCACTGGCTGTTCTTCCAGAGGTCCTGAGTTCAATTCCCAGCAACCACAGGGTGGCTCACAATCATCCATAATGAGATCTGGTGCCCTCTTCTGGCCTGCAAACATGCATGTAGGCAGAACACTGTATATATAATAAATAAATAAATCTTAAAAAAAAAAAAAAAAAAAGAACAAGGATGAAGTTACAGCTCCTTCAAGTACTTGATGGCTGTCCTCCTTTCATAGGCTCTTCCAGAGGGTCAATCTGTCTGAGGTGTTAATTCACCCGTGGAAGTGCCAGAACCTGACTTCAGCTTAGACCTTTCTTTCCTGAAGCCCATGCTGGAGACAAGTGTCCTACATGGAGCTACACTGATGCTCCTTTTCCTTTTCCTTTTTTTTTAAATTCTAATACAGAGTGTCAACTCAGTATGTCAACATTGGCTGGCCTGGACCTCACTATGTAGACCAGGCTGGCCTTGAATGAGATCTGCCTGCCTTTGCCTCCCAAGTGCAGGAATTAAAAGCATGCACCACCATACCTGGCTTGTTTTGTTTTTTGAGACATCATACCTGGCTTGTTTTGTTTTTTGGACAGGGTCTTGTTAAGTTGTCCACGATGGCCGAAAACTTGCCATGCTCCTGCCTCAGCCTCCTGGGCATCTGGAATTAATTGCATGTTATCACCTCACCTGATAAGCCTATGCTCTTAATGACTACCCATTTACTTTCAGAAAAGCTATAAAAACAAACTGATTTTTTTTTTTTCAAATACTGCAAATTGCCAGGAAATAAGAGCTGAAGAAAAATGCTATTTGGTAAGAGAATTGAGGTAGTTGAAAGGAACACACTCACATTACTCATTAGTACATTTAAATTATAATACACATTAACCCTTACCCTAAACATTCAAAGCTGCATTCAATCTGATGCTTGCTAATACTTTCAGAATCCTATCATCTCTTTTTAAAAAATATTTTTAATGATTTACTTATTCTTATTTCATGTTCACTAGTGTTTTGCTTGCATGTATGTACGTATGAAGGTGTCAGATCACCTAGAACTGGAGTTACAGACAGTTGTGAACTGCCATGTGGGTGCTGGGAATTGAACCCAGGTCCTCTGGAAGAGCAGTCAGTGTTCTTAACTGCTGAGCCTTCTTGCCAGCCCCCACCTATAATCTTTTATAGACAACTCTTAACATCCCAAAAGCTTTAAAAATTTAATTGTTCCCCCATGTATTTCATGTCAGAACTTAGTTGGTAGTAAAACCTGATCAACTGATGTGAGGCATTCATTTACCCACCTGGCACAAACACTCTTGTTTGCTCAGAAGTATGAACACGTCTAACAGTGGTGCCCTAGAAGCTGCAGAGTATTACATACCACAAAGACACTTCTTTCTAGACTGAGTCTCATCTGGCCTTACAGGTTTCAGAGACTCTACAGATTCACTTTCCAAAGGATCTCATTTCTGAGAGCTACTACATTTCTGAGGTACTCTACTGTCTTTAGGAACTCATAAACCAGTAATATTGAAGTATCTTTAGGAAAACAGGATTACAAGTTTTTTAAATTGCAAAATATAAAAATCTCCTTATTGATGTCATTTTATAAGGGACTATTTAGCATTGAAAAATGTAGGGAAGTCTTAGATAAGCCATATGAATTTAGTTTTATGAAAAACACTCTGAGGTCCTCATTTTTCTTATTCTACAGGCTGGTGAAAATGTTCACAAGAGACTAGCACCATCTGACCCAAGATTTTTTTTTTTTTTTTTTTTTTTGGTTTTTTCAAGACAGGGTTTCTCTGTGTAGCTTTGCGCCTTTCCTGGAACTCACTTGGTAGCCCAGGCTGGCCTCGAACTCACAGAGATCCGCCTGGCTCTGCCTCCCGAGTGCTGGGATTAAAGGCGTGCGCCACCACCGCCCGGCCTGACCCAAGATTTAGCACTAACATGTTTATTTATATAAAATTACTTTAGGTCGATGGGTTGAAGAGATGGCTCTGTCGGCAAAGTGCTCAAGTATGAGGACCTGAGAGTGAGCCCCAAAACTCATGTAAAATGCCACTAACCCCAGCACTGGGTAAGCAGAGATAGGAAGATCCCTGGTGACTCACTGCTAGTCTAGTGGAATCAGTGAGAACCATATAAAGTGAGTATGAGCTGTCTCAAAATGTAAAGTGGACTGCTGTGAAATCCAGACCAGCAGTATCTACACAGAAAGTTCCAGGACAGCCAGGGCTACATAGAGAGACTGTGTAAACAAACAAACAAACAAACAAACAAACAAACAAACAAAGTAAATAGTTGACCTCTGGCCTACAAACACATCCAGGCACACTTACACAATTATTGAAGTTTCTAAAAATGTAGGCTCTGAGGCTCCACCTTAAGGGATTATAACTCAGATAGTCTGGAGAGGCCCCAGAAACCTACACTGGTTTTTAGAAAATGCCTGTGTTGTTTCTGATGTGCTGCCAGACTTCAGAACAGTGGCTAGCATACATTCTAATTCTCCCTTCCCTTTCCTCACCCAAACTGTCCCCTGGGAGGAGGGAACAAAGTGAGCATGTGCTCTCTCAGGAAAGCACCAGACCACTGTGCACAGCAGCTACTTTTCCACACAGTCCATGTTGACCTAGCTGCTCAACTTGAAAAGGGAGACTGAGGGAAGGTAAGGAGACATTAGAGAGCTGACAGGCCAGAAAATCTCACTGAAGCAAAACTCCTCTATACAGAGGTGTGGCTTCCAGAGCTCCCCTTATCCTCACCCAAACATCCTGCCTCAGTTCAGACAGTACCATCTTCTCTGGCAAACAATAAGAATCTAAAAATTATCTGTAGCTGGGTGTGCTGGCACACACATGCAACCCTAGCACATGCTGGCTACACAGAGTTCCAGGCAAGTCTCGGCTACATGAGACTAGCCACAAACAAAAACTTGAACATGTACACAGTATTTATGTATCTAAACATAACACACTTATGCAGTGTGTGTGCAACACACACTCACACACTCCTTAAGTAATGTCTCCAGTTTTCAGCTTCTATGTCAGGCCTGACTTTGGCTTCATTTTTCACTTTTTCTTTCCTTTTTAAAAATATTCAATTATTTATTTTTATATGTGTATGTCTGTGTATCATGTGCATGGCTGATGCCCACAGAAGACAGAAGAGGGCATCAGATATCCTGAAACTAGAGTTACTGACATTTGTGAGACACAATGTGGGTGCTAAGAAATGAACCTAGGTATTTGGAAGGCACCCAGTGCTCTTAACCACTGAGCCCTCCCTCTAGTTCCATTATAGTTTCAAAGGGTTTTCAGGATGTACTGTTACCACTCAGTGGAATGACAGACCACTTTAAAACACAAACACACACACACACACACACACACACACACACACACACAGAGAGAGAGAGAGAGAGAGAGAGAGAGAGAGAGAGAGAGAGAGAGAGAGAGGGCTCTAGCACTGATCTGCACTCAGCCCTCAAGCTTATTTCTAGACTATTTTCTAGATAAACAAAAACCTTGAATTAGCATTTCAAGGAGACTAGCAGGTGCAGGAGGCACAGATATGAAAAGATGATGAAGTTTCCTGAGCATGGCTGGCAGATTAAAACAAATCACAATAAAAATAAAAAATAAACAATGAAAATTTACTCAAGGGAAAAAAAAACCCTGCATATGGCTCAGCCAGAAAGCATGGTCCAAATAAATTAACCATGACTGCAGAAACTTACAACAGAGACAAGTTTTAGGGGGAGAATGTAAAACTGTGGTTGGGGCTGAAGGGTCTGCGACAACTTATAATGCAGGTATTAAAATTCTGCAGTCTGTAACACAGTGACATTGTGTTTACTCACTCACTACCTATGAATCTCCCATGCATCATACACTGTTTAAGTGGTGAAAATATAATGAAACACATTCTTATAGAGCTCACAAGCCAGCGAAGAGACAGACGAACAACTGATTTACCATGTAATGTGAAGTAAAAGAAACAGTGAAATGCACTCTACATGAAAGGAAAGGAGTGATTAGTAACATGCAGATTGCTGAGGGATGCTTTTTCAGAAGTGCTCTTTGAGCACACAGAGTTACCAGACAGATATGCAGATAAGAGGAGTGAGTGGGTCCTATTTTACTTGAATTGGTATTTCAATTAAAATTTTATAGTACAGAAATAGCACATACTGTTGTAAAAATTGGAAAGCACAAAAAATTAGGATAGACAAAATGATGGGAGCCTACAGAGTACTACACAGAGCCACCTTCCTCAGACAGTAATTATTTTATACTTGCTCTGTATGTTCATGTGTGTACATACAGACATATGCATTTATAAAATAGAAATGGGTTAATCTTTGGTGTTTAGTCATTTTGATGAGATACATAAACATCCATTAAGTGTACACAAGCTTTGTCCAAACAAGTCTTGCTTCATGTTTCTGTACATAATAAGAATTATGAATGGGGCTAACTTTTAGCCAGGTAAACATGTAACCAGTTGGGAATCTAATCTAAACTATTCCAGAGGCTTCACCAAGGGCCCAAGAGCATGAACTGGACGCGCGGTTGTTTGTAATAGTACAATGTTATCCACCAAAGGGAAATGGCTACGTAAACCATGGTACTCTGTGAAGTGCAGAGGAGAAAGACGATCTATGTGCTGAAGAAGAAAAGATTGGGAGAGGTGGCTGAGTGCGAGGGGGGAATCAATTTACATGACACCTTTTCTGGGAAGCCTGTAACCCTGCTCTCCTCCACCCCCTCCGCCCCTGCCCTTTCAGGAGGAGTTGAGAAGTCCCCAGATCAGATACCTGTGCGACAGTTGCCATACATCAGATTCTCAAAGGCAGAAGGATGACTGTGGAACCTGCTATGGAGCTCACAGGGCAGTAAGGAAGACAGCAGCCACCTGAACAAGCAGTTCTACCACAACACAACTAGATGCAGCACCAGGAGGAAGAAGAAGATGTATTGAACATTTGACATGTGCCAACCATTTTGCTAGATGCTTTATCTGACAGTATCTATTATCATGTAAGATAGTGTCTAAAGAAAAGCCCACAAAATCCTAGGACACCTCAGTTACCCTCTGAAGAAAAGTAACTATCTCCAGAATCCTATTCAAATATACTAGTTTGTGAGACCGACAAATACATGAAACAATCCCTTTTCTTTGTCTATGAGAGACCAGACCAGGACTCAGTACCTCAGCTAAAGATGACATACAGGTTAAACTTGGAGATCAGGAACCAAGAACCTGGCTTGACTCAAAATTCTGCCCAATAGGACTCTTCCATTTTAGAAGATGAAAGATCACGTAGTCTCCTTTGGAAAATAAAAATGTTAGGTGGACAAAGCATGAGAAGGTGGGTATCCAGGACTAAAACAGTATCTTAAGTACTGTCAAGTTGTTGCTCTCTATCAGTGATTCTCAACCTGGGGGTCACAATCCCTTTGGAGGTCAAATGACTCACAGAGGTCACATATTGGATATCCTGCATATCAGATATTTACATTATGATTCATAACAGTAGCTATGTTTGAGTTTTGAAGTAACAACAAAAATAATTTTATGGTTGGGGGTCACAACAACACGAGGGTCACAGCATTAGGAAGGTTAAAAACCACTACTCTGTACAGTTTTGAAAGCATTAAGGTCTAGACAATACGGATGCTGAAATGATTTCCCATTCTCCTTTATATTCATCCCCCATCACCACAGGTAGCATGTGTATGCCTCTCCCTTGAAATGTAAAAGTGTCTACACATCATCAATCTTGAAATTAGGACACAGGTTCAAAAGTCCAAGTTGTACCACAGCTGTTTAATTAGTAGATGGCAGATCCAGATTTCAAAGAACAGATCAGCATTATATCCCACAAGTGAGGAGATGGTTAGTTAGGAAAGTACTTGTGTTAGAAACATAAGGACCTGATACTGGTCCCCAGAACCCACCTAAAAAGGTAAGCATGGTGGTGTAAGCTTGCAATACCAGCCCTGCTGGGGCAGCTGGGCAGATCCTGGAACATGCTGGCCAATCCACCTAGTCTAATTGGTGAGTTTCAGGCCAGTGAGAAATCCTATGCTTTCTCCCCACACAAAAAAAGGTCGTAAGGAACACTTAAGGTTGCCCTCTAGTCTTCATATTCACATACACACATACATACCGCCCCTCTCCACTCCCACATATGCGCACAGCATACACATACACACACACACACACACACACACACACACACACACACACACACAGATACAGGTTACTGGAGAAAAGCTCAAAATCTGAAAAAGAGTAGAAGTGGCCTGGAAGTTCTCTTGGGCTTTGAAGCAGGAAAGAGTACATTTGGTATCAACCCAGATGAGATAATCTCTAATTTCAACCTATGTAAGCCTTAGCTGTCTATCTCTCTAACTCAAATACAAGACCTAGAGGACATGACCTTAATCTATTGCTCATTTGCTATCATCTAGAGTACAGCTTATAGTAAGTGCTTAATAAATATTTGTTGAATGAATAAGTGAGAAAATTCCCAATACATCAAAGGATTATTCTAGATGGATTTGGAGGCATGGAATACCATGAAATGAGGACTAGGGATCACTCACAAGTACAATTCTATATGCAAATCTTTTTACTTGCTAAAATTTGCATGTAATCCCCAAACTAATACTGGTGGTGCCTTTGAAGTCATTCATGGTGTAATCATTATTTTTCATTGTTATCTTGACTAGTTTTAGAATCACCATGGAAATGTGAACAGCCTGAAAGTGAGCAGCAACATCCCAAACTAGGGAAGAAAAAAAAGTGAGCCGAGAGCATTCATTTCTCTGCTTACTGACTGTGGATGCAATGGGACCAGCTCCTTCCAGCTCCAGCTGCTAAAACTGCTATGATGACCTGTACCCCTCAATGTGTGAGCCAGAACAAATCCTTCCTTAAGCTGTTTTTGTTAGGTATTTGTCATAAAAAGAAAACTAGGGCTGGAGAGATGGCTCAGCCGTTAAAGGCTAGGCTCACAACCAAAAATAAAAAGAAAACTAAGTCATGCACATGGATATGTGAATAGGAGCACATGTCTACTGTTCTTTGTGCTTGTCCCAAACTGGGTCAGTAAGGCAAGGCTGGGCTTTCTTGGTTTGGCGCTCACACAGAGACGGCCGGAGGACAGAGGCAGTCTGGTAGTTTTGTGCTATAAACTTTAGTTTTGGGGTTAAACGGACAGAGTTTGAGTTTTAACTCTGGCACCTATTAGTGGGCAAATCACACTTCTGAAAATCATTTCCTGTTGTGTAAAATACGGGGAACAAAAATCTAGCAGGAAAATGGTTTCCAGGACTTAAGATTATAATCTACATGGGTTAGGTAGGTTAAGGAAATGCACTTCAGGAAGCCCAGAGCAATGAAAGAAGCAGTTAGAACGTGGAAGAACAGGACTTCTCCCTTGTCCCACAACCTGAGCTGCAGAACCCTCCATGCATTGAATCCTTGGCTTATCATCTCTCTTCTACTAAACTCTATGATCAAGGTCAGCTCTCTGGGAAGGAAGCAAAAGCTACCATCTAAACCTCTAAACAAGTAACCACCAAGTACAGATTTATCCGAAGACATGACACATACATTTGGTTTTCAACTGCAGACTGACAACCATTGATAACAGTGACCAACTCAGAGATCTGCAGTTTGCCCATGACTCTGACAACTACTGTAACTGACATGAACTACACCAGCTGTAAGAGCCTGCTCCTTCCAGTGTGTTTCACTAACAAGGCTCAAACATATGGCTTATGAGACAATGCTGTCACCTCAGAGTAAAGACTGCTTTTAAGTCACGGGAACAGACTTACTTCTTTCTCTATTAAGACTAAAATCTTACCACAGCAAAACACAAGGAACTATATTGTTATGTACTACAGGTCAGGTAAGCAAAACAGTAAAGCTTTTCCACAAAAGCCTACAAACTCCAAAACACAGTGAATCTGATGCCAAATTCACAGCTTATTCTTCTCTTTTGAGAGCTAAGAAAAACAGCTCCAGACAGTCATGAAATGACATGAGAACAGTGCAGTTTTGTACACACTTATATTCTCATTTTCCCTCCCTCTCTGCCCAAGGTACTGGGCTCTCATTCCAATGTTCAATTTCCTCCAGCTTCCAAAATAAAACCCTCACTGTCCAGTATTCTTCAACTTCGAAAACTCAAGCCAAAATTACGAGTGATGAGCTAATTTCTTCCCAGTAAGTGTCTGGTATAATTTTATTTGGGTATAAGATAGTGTAAAAGACCATCTAGAAACACGGCTAGAACTGCTACCGGACACCAAACATCGCCATACTAGGAAGGTGCAAACATTCTCTGTAAAAAGACAATGCTGAAGGTCGTCTCTGAGCCGTTGTAATTCACTCAGGGGTTGTGTGTGATAAATGTCCTGTATCTTATGGACGTCCTGGATGACCAGGCCCTTCCTTACAGGGTGAAACTCATGCTCTGGCTAGCTCTGTCAAATAGAATCCAGTTCCATCCACGTAACAGATTTCAAATTGGTTGCTGCTGGGAAGCCTTTCCACCTGGATTTTCAGCAGTTTTGAGCAAAAGCACTTTCGGGGGACAAAGATTCTAAAAGAGGAGAGTGATCAAATGACATGGTAAAGGGAGGGGGGCAGAAATAGTTTAAGCAAGCCCATTCCAGTTCCGTACCTTGCAGAGCCTGTGTTCAGCGTCGTCATCTGCCTCTCTCGCCTTCACCCTTCCAGGTGCCTACAAGAAGCAAAGTGAGAGACGTTAGTTTCCAGGGAAAAAAGGCTGAAATCCCGAGGTTGAGGGGGACAGTCACGGAAGGCAGGAGGGAGGAGAAGCGGCCTGAGAAGGCGGGTCATAGCAAGGATGGTGAAAGAGGATGAGGTGAGAGAAGCTGGCCGGCCGGCGAGCGCCAGAGCGTTGGAGGGCTGGGCCCGGGCCGCGCCGGGAAAGGGGATTTGCGCGTTCTCGGACAGCCCGCGGGGAGAGGGAGAGGGGCTTTGCGCGCTCCCGGGAGGCCCAAAAGGAGCGAGGCTGTGCGTGTCCCCGGGCGGCCGAGGGTCCAGTCCTGACGCCCGAACCCACCTGGCCGCGCGGACAACGCCGCCCCGAGGTCCCTACCACAGCACAGCGCCGCCTTCTACCAGCGCGAGCCTCGGCGCACAAACGCTCAAGGTACCTCGGCCGCACACACGCGTCTCGCCCCGCCCCCTGACGCCAGTCATTGGTTGCTGGACACCGCCCCATGCACCTATTGGATAGCAGAGAATGCCGCTCACTGACCTGGTTTTGATTGGTCTAAATGTGAAACAATGCCCGCCCACCTCTTTCAGGAGTTCCAGCTTGTGATTGGTCTTAGCATCTGTCCATTCGCTCCGCCCTCACTGGAGACCACCATTTCTGATTGGTTGAGAAGGCGCTGGTCACGCCTAGATTTCAACCCTAGGATGAATCATCCCCACATCGGGGAGGAGCCCGAGCGCCGCGACTCCGGGTTTGTTTACAATGGTTTCGGCTTCTACTTCGCCCATTGGCTAAGATGGCAGTCATTCTCGCCTGTTTTGGTAACTCAGGAAGAGGGAGGCGGGTCTCTAAGGGGTTTCCTCTGCTGTCTACTAGCTAGAGCTGAGTTTTCAGAGCTATGGAGCCGGGATTTTCCTCTGTGTTAGGTCCCGAGGTTAAGAAGTGGGACTACTTGGAAGAACGGAGAGTGACGCTTCCACGTTTTTAGAAACGAACTTGACTTTTTCAGTCCCAGCAGGCTCGAGGCTGAGGCAGGAAGATCAAAAATTACTGGGCCAGCCTCAGCTACATTGTGTGACCAAGTCTCAGAAAAACAAGGCAATCCACATACAAAAAACCTTGTCTGTCCTTTGGATTGACGATATCCAAATCTTGAGTTATGTTCATAAAAGGAAATGGAATATTGGTGGCTGGAATGGTGGATCAGCAGTTCAACGCATTTTCTGTTCTTGCATAAGGGATTTCTAGCACACAAGGTGGCTCACAACAGGCGCTAACTCCAGCTCCAGGGATCGAACGCCCACTTCTGGCCTCCAGTGGTACTGCACGCACATGGTACACAGGTAAAACACTCATGCACATAAATCTTTTTATTTTTATTTTTATTTTTATTTTTTTTTCTTTTTTTGGTTTTTCGAGACAGGGTTTCTCTGTGTAGCTTTGCGCCTTTCCTGGAACTCACTTGGTAGCCCAGGCTGGCCTCGAACTCACAGAGATCCGCCTGGCTCTGCCTCCCGAGTGCTGGGATTAAAGGCGTGCGCCACCACCGCCCGGCACATAAATCTTTTTATTAAAGTGGAGTTTTTTTTAAAACATGAAGCTCTTTATATATCTTTTTCATACACTTTTAAACTTCATACATTTTTTAAAAATGGAACTCTTCATACATCTTCCTATCTACTACTGTGCTAATTAAAACTACAACACTGTGGCTGTTATGTAGAACTGAATGGTATTGTAAAATAAAATAAAATTAAATTAAAAAAAAAGAAAAAAACTACAACACAAAGTATACGCTTAGTAAAGGAGTGGATAAAGATAATGAAGATAATTGGATAAATTCATCATCTGACATTAACTTTTCCTTTCTCCCTCCTCAGGGAATCTCCTACCCCGATTGGTCTCTCTGGGTACTCCAGGTCTATCACCCATTCTTTTTCTCATCTTTGGAGAACCTAATCTACTTCTAAGGCACAGATTTTTTTTTAAATGTACACATTTGTTTGCTTATTTATGTATTTATTAATGTGTGTGGGCATGTGTAGAGGCCAGAGGACAGCTTGCAGGAGTCAGTTCGGTCCTTTCACATGTGGCAGGTACCCTTTATTCTTTGTGTGTATGTGGGTGCCTGTGTGTGGGTAAGTACACATGAGTGCAGGTGCCCACAGAGGCCAAAGGCATTGGATTCTCCTGGAGCTGAAATTATAGGCAGTTGTGAGCTGCCCAATGTGCTGGGAACTGAACTCAGATCTTCTGTAGGAGTGGTATGTTCTCTGAATGGCTGGGCCATCTCTCCAGGCCCTAGGAGCTGAGTCTTAACAACTGTGTCTACCTTCATTTTATGTCCACCCAGAATCATATTTACAACTGCCCAGTAGAAATTCTAACTCGGTAGCCTGGGAGACAGAACAAAATAAAATGATCTGACCCCAAAGTCTTGCTCTTATGCCTCAACCAGGGTTTTCTATCTACATAAATTGTACCACTGTTCAAAAATACTACCCTGGAGAGATGGCCCAGAGGTTAAGAGCACTTGCTGCTCTGGCACAGGACTCAGGTTTGGTTCCCACATGGTGGTTCACAGCTGTCTGTATCTCCAGTTCCAGGGGATCTGATGTCCTTTTCTGACCTTAGGCACCAGACATACATCTGGTACACATACATATGTGCAGTAAACACTTAAATATATAAAAATAAAAGAAATTTGGAAAATACCAAAACTCCCAAGTAACACTTTAAATGAATGCATTAGATATATACTTAAGTGTTAAATATTATAACAAATTATACTAATGAATAATAAATACACGAGTAAATCCATTGATTGACTAAATATTCCTGAGCATTTACAACATTCCAGGCTCTGTGCAAATGATGTGGCTGAAAGAATGAAAATATGTGGATTGTGTGCAGTGGCTCTGATTGGCAGCAAAGAAGTAACCCAAGATAATTCAAGTGCCGTGTTACGAGTGCTAACAAAGAAAAGGCAGAGAGTTACTGAATGGCCGGGAAAAATGGCTATTTTAAGTAGAATTGTTGGTTTAAGAGCCCTGCAAAGACATCATTGAACACAGAGACACAAATTAAGTGACAAAGTGAAAGTTGGGGAAGAGCCACTAAGATACACATCTCCAGAATCTCTCTTACGTGGCCTCATTTGTTATGAAGCTTTGTGGTTAGGTAGTTAAGCAATCCACCGAAGAATACCTACACAAGTTTAAGAGTTTATTTGATCATCCTTTGACTCCTAACTATGGATCCCTGCACAAAATCCATGCACACTCAGGTCCTGTCCTAGTTAGCTTGAACTGTCAACTTGGCATGGCCTAAATCACCTGAGAAGAGATTCTGAGGGATTGTCAAAATCAAACAGACCTATGGGTCTATCTGTGGAGGATTGTCTCCATTGTTAATTGATATAGGAGGGCCCAGTCTACTGTAGGCAACATTATTCCCTGGGCAAGTGGTCCTGGTCTGTACAAGAAAGCCAGCTGAGCAGGAAGCTGTCAGTGAAATAGGAAGCAGTATTTATTCCTCTAGTTCATGATTAAGTTCTTGCTTGAGTTCTGTCCCAACTTCCCTCAGTGATGGACTTTGATCTGGAAGTGTAAGCCCAATAAATCCTTTCCTTCCCTAAGTTGCTTTTGGCCATAGTATTTTATCACAGCAACAGGAAGCAAGCTAGAACAGGTCCCTTAGGTTGGCCCTCTGTTTTCATGGGCACATGGAATCTATTACCTTAACTCCTTTTAAAAAGATCTGTCTGTCTCTCTGTCTAGCTAGCTAGGTTTTTCAAGACAAAGTTTCTCTGTGTATCCCTGGCTGTCCTAGAACTTGCTCTTAAGTGTGTATGTGTGTGTGTTTATGTACACACGGGTGTGGTGCCTACAGAAGCTAAAAGAGGGCGTCACCTGGGTTTCTAGGTGCATTGTGAGAAGAGTGGTGTGTGCGGAGCCCAAGCTAAGTGGAGTCGCAGATGCTAAACTAGCCTCCTGCTTGCTGCCTCAATTCTACTTCTTATTTCTGTAAACTTAAGTACTATGGGGAATCTCACATAAGTGAAATCACGTGGTCTTTGTCCTTTTGTAATTCAACGCCATCCAAGTTCGTGTATTTGTAGTTCACTCCCTTTTCAGGCTTAACAATATTCCGGAGCTGGATGCATTGCTCATATCCATGATGGATGTTCTTGTTTCAAATCCTTTGTTTACTTTAGAATCTGGTTGTTTTGACTCATAGGAATTTTGTTTTGTTTTTCAAAATAGGATTTCTTCCTGTAGCCCTGGCTGTCCTGGAACTCATTCTGTAGACCAAGCTAGCCTGAACTCAGAGACCCACCTGCCTCTGCCTCCTGAGTGCTGGGATTAAAGGTGTGCGCCACCATGCTTGCCTAGGAATTATTTATGTATTCTAGCTATTATTGCTTTTTAGATACATTATTTGCAGATATTTTGTTCTGTAAGTAGCCCTGGTCTTCCCTCTTTTTCTTCCTTCCTTCACTCCCTTTTTTCTTTTTCGAGACAGAGTCTAAGTACATATTCCCAGGTTATCCTCAAACTCACAATTCTCCTGCCTCAGTCTCCTGAGTGCTGTAATTAAAAGCCAGTAGCATCAGGCCTAGCTGGGTTGTCTTTATTTATTTATTTTTGTCTGTTGACAGTGTCTTTAATGTTTAAAAAGTATCTGATTGTGTGGACACAGGGAGCCTGAGATCATCTAAGCCATTCTTTCTCAGCACACACCAACAAGCACCCCAGGAAGAAGCAGAGGCCAACAAGCACCCCAGGAAGAAGCAGAGGAAGGCATGGGAAGCCTGCTGTGGAGACAGAGCTTTTCTTCCTCTCTAAGAGTTGGGAGTTCATTTGACAGGCTGATGAAGTTTTCAGATTTGTTCATGTATATATTCATTGTACATGATACTGTGTTACACAAGGGTATTTTCATACACATGTATATTGTATGTCCAGCATAGTCTGCCCCCTGCCTGCTTTCTCACCACTCCCCTCTCCAGATAGCCTCCTGTGTCCTCTAGACAGTTTGGCATCTACTTTCATGTCATACACACCTGCATTATTTATGTGTTTATATAAAAATCTAAGAACCACATATAGAGAAATCATATGATATTTACCTTCCTACAATTGACCTAATTTGTTTAATATGATCATCTCCCGGTCTATCTACTTTCCTACACAATTTTGTTCTCTTTTACAGCTGAAAAAACTCCATTGTGTATGAATACCACATTTGCTTTATGCATTTCTCTGTTGATGGACATCTGGATTGTTCCCACAGCTTAGCTATGATGAATAGAGCTGCAGTGAGCATGGATGTGCAAGGGTCTGTGATGTGCTGACTTGCAGTTCTTGGGGGCAGTACCCAGGAGCGGCTTAGCTGAGCCAGACGAAGATTTAAACTATAGTGGAGAATCCAGAGTCTCTCCAGATTTCAGGAATACACACACACACACACACACACACACACACACACACACACACACACACACACACACGGGGGTGGGGGGGGTGGAGACTGGGCTGTACAATCCAGCAAGATGCCTAGTAGAAAATCAGATCAACTCAAGAGGTCATATGAAGACATGGATGGATGCTCACTGGATCTGGATAAGGTGCAGCCACACTGGGGCCTTGCAGTACATCCCCAAGATTATGTGGCTTCGTAGTGGGTCCCCAGGGAGAGCCCTTTGACCTTTTTTTCCTCCCCTTGCATACTCAAAACAAAAAGACTATTACAACTCAGGTCGCCAACCCTGGAGGAATATGTTTTTAGTAAACTTTTTTTGTTTGTTTGTTTGTTTTTTGTTTTTTCAAGACAGGGTTTCTCTGTGTAGCTTTGCACCTTTCCTGGAACTCACTTGGTAGCCCAGGCTGGCCTCGAACTCACAGAGATCTGCCTGCCTCTGCCTCCTGAGTGCTGGGATTAAAGGCGTGCGCCACCACCGCCTGGCTTAAACTTTTTTTTAAATAAAAAATTTTATTATGAGATATTACATGTTTGTGTAAGAAACTGAGCACATGTATGTGCTCTGCAGGTGTCCTTAAGGCTAGAAAAAGACATTATATTCCCTGCAATTGGCATTATGCTTGGTTGTGAGCCACATGATGTGCATGGGGGTGGGGGTGGCCGGTGTTAGAAAGAGAACCTGGAACCTCTGTAAGAGCAGCAAGCACTCTAAGCCACTAAACCATCTCTCCAACTCCCTACAACACTTCTTTTTGATGTTTCATAATTCACTCATCCGATGACTGACAAGTCTAGGCAGTCAAGATTCTACCACCAGAATCTTCCCGCTGAGACATTGACTAACCAACATTGACTAACCCAACGGAAAAGACCTGGAAATGCAGTATTTGGAGCTTTTCAATAAACATCTGGGTGCCACCTTGGTCCTCACAGACAGATCAGTGGGTCAGCAATCCTCTTTCTGTACACTTGATTTTATAATGCCTGTTGGTTCTATTTTCAGTGTTAGAGATTGAAACTCTAGTCTCATGTATGCTAAGTAGGTGCTCTGCTGAACATGCCAGAGCCCTTTGTACCCCATTCTTTAATATCCACAGTCAGTGACAGCAGATAATTGAGGAAAACCAGTCACCAGAAAGACGAAGGTAAGCATAGAGAAACAGACAAAAATGAGTTCAGTGAAGACAGAAACAATGTAAAAAAATAGGACAGTGGGGCGGGGGGGGGGGGGGGGGGGGGGAGGGATGGTAACAACCTAGCCATGGTGGTTCACACCTGTTACCAAGCACCGGAGAGCTTGAGGTAGGATGATCCCAAGTTCAAAGCTAGTCTAGATTGTACAGCAATATAAGATTCTCCAACAGAAACAATGAAAAAGTGAGACAAATTTCTATACTCTTTAAGGACAACAAAGTAAGCTCTCGAATGAGAAACATTCAGAAAATACCAAAGAGTTCTTGAAAGTTGGAAAAACTCCCCAGAATCGAGAGCATTGTTTTACTCTAAGACTTCCGAGGAAGAGAGCACGTTCCCATGTCCTACACGTCAACAGGGACAAGGAGGCTATGTGAAGCCCTAGATTCCACCTCCAGCACCGCCTGGACCAGGCATGGCGGCACACATCTGTAATCCCAGCAGTTGTAAGGTAAAGATGAGAAGATCAGTAGTTCAAAGTCATCCTAGGCTGAATAGTGAGTGAGTTCAAGGACAGGCTGCAATGAACGAGACTTTCTCTCTCTCTCTCTCTCTCTCTCTCTCTCTCTCTCTCTCTCTCTCACACACACACACACACACACACACACACACACACACACACACACGGAGTGTGACTTTAAGAACTCTGTTTCACCTGAAACTTGCATTTCCACTGACCACCCAGAATTAGTCATCATGGACAAACTTAGCTGCATGGAAATCTAGAAAATGGAATATTTATGAACAAGTGGTTAAGTAAAATGAGGAAAATGGGCGTAGAAGATGACAAAAGAGCTGGGAACTTAAAGTTGATTAAAGGTCTCACAGAGCAAGATAAAAACAAAAACTTACACAGAAGATATGAGAGACATGAGAAATGTTGTAGGAGAAAGTAGTTTCTTTCCAATAGGGAAAGATAAAAATGATAATGAAGACATCTCTTAACTGAAATAACTTAAGTCCCTTGTTAAAATGAACTCCACAGTTAGTCTAGTGTGATGGCACACAACTATAAACCCAGAACTCAGGAGAAAGGGGGATCTTGAGTTCAAGGTCATCCTAGGCTACCTAGTAGGTAGCCTACCTAGGCTACCTACTTTGTCTCAAATACAAAGCACAGACTAACAAAAACCACACATTTTGAGTGTAGAGGGCCAATATCAGTAATGATCAATACTTGATCAGTTTTAACTATGAGTCAAATATGACTTTAAGCACTAAATATGTATGACCTCATTACATCTTCTAAGCCACAGAAGGAGTGCTGGATGATGGCCACTTTAGAAACAGCCAAGCTGAGACAGATCATGCCGCTGGAGGCACTCTGTGTTCCCACAGAGGAGGAATGGATTCAGATAGCATACTAACAAAATTACACGCATACCAAGAGGCATGGAGAGATGTGCTATAAATCCAGCAACAGTTCCTGTGTCTAAGCTCCCAGGCGGATCAGAAATGCCCTGAGAGGACAAGACGTGTGACTGCCTTCAGGTTTAATTCCGCTCAGATGGAAATTGCGCAAGGATTTTCATAGGTATGCTTGCCAACTTAGAATCTCTGGAGGAGGGGGCATTAGGGCTAAAGGAAAGCACTTCCTACTTGTTTGGGAGCAAGAGGGGTCAGAGGCTTCATTGCTCCAACTCAAGTCAAAGCTTCATAAAGCAGAAGAGAAACAAAGATCCTGTAAACTTCCAGAGCGGAGACAGTCTGATAAAGATGAGTCAGGGGAGCTGGGGAAACGGTTTCTTCCATAAAGCGCTTCCTATGCCAGCACTGAGGACCCGAGTTCAGATCCCCAGCACCTTTGGAAAAGCTAGTGTATACCTCTAATCCCAGCCCTGGGGAGGGAGGAATAGGAGGAACTTGGAACCTGCTGGCCAGACAGTCTAGCTGAATCAAGGAATTCCAGGTTTGGTAAGAGGAACTATCTCAAAAACAAACAACAAACAAACAAACAAACAAAAAACCCAAGTTGGAGAGAGACTGAGAAAAACACCTGATGTCAATCTACAGCCTCCACGTGGGCATGCACAGCTGTGCATCTACATACATGTGCGCACACCTGCACAAATTCATCCACACCAGAAAATAAATAAATACATGAGGTTGGGCATGGTGTCACATGCCTGTAATCTCAGCACTCCACCGCAGTGGCAAGTTTGAGGCCAGTGTCATTACTTGCCAAGTTCCAAGCCAGTCAGGGACATATAGCAAGACTCTTGTCTTAAAACATCAAAACAAAAATTTAATTAAAAAAAAAAAAGAATCAGGAATCAGAAGAAAACCACACTTTTTAAATCCAAAACAGGAAGACAGAAGCTAGTGGGGGAATACTTTCAAAACTCTGAGGGTTGATTCTTCTGAGCTACAAATCTATATTCAGCCACTTGATCGGTGCAGTGTGGGAGTGAAGTAAAGACATTTACCGACAAGCAAGGGGCGGGGAATATACCTCTCAGGGACCCTTTATGTATACCATTATGTTGACTCTATTTTTAATTCTCTATACAGTGTGATGCATGACATTGGGGAAAAAATCTGGTAAGAGAGAAACTACATTTCCTTTAAAAACACTTATTTTTATTTTATGTGCATGAGTGTTTTTGTGCATGCACGTATGTGCAACTTGTATGTCCTTGGAGGCCAGAAGAGAGTGTTAGATGCGGTAGAATTGGAGTTACAGAAGGTTGTGAGCTGCCATGTGGGTGCGGGGAAGAAAACCCAGGTGCTCTACAAGAGCAGCCAGCGCTCTTAACCACTGGGTGATCTCTCAAGCTCCAAGTATTCCCTTTTCTTTCAGACAGGGTCTCTCTGTGTAGCCCTAAGTGGTCTGTTATCATTATATAGATAAGGTTGGCCTTCAACCCATTACTATCCTCCTGTTCTGCCTGACGCTGGGACTACAAGTCCCTCACTGCTCTTCTGTTCTAGGTGTTGAGTTTATTAACTCATGTACTGCTCCCATCCGCTTATTTTGCAGAAGGAATCTTCAGCGCAGAGGCTGAGGAAAGGTATACATCTGACAGAGAGCCCACAGTGCGCCAGCTCCTTCTTACTGAGTTGCTTAAAACAACACACCTGTACAGGTCTGAGAGGCAGAAATCCATACGTTTTGGGGTTTGTCATTGAGATAAGTGGTGGGACTCGAGGCTTGATACATGCTAGGCAGGCACTCCATCACTGAGCTACATCCTCTGCTTTTGGAATGTTCTAGGAGCTAAAGTTAAGGCAGGTCTGAGTACCTTATAAAGGCTCTCAGAGAGCACTCAGTTCTTTCCTCTAAAGGCAAAATCTCAACCTTCCTAATGCTGTGACGCTTTAATACAGTCCCTCATGTTGTGGTGACCCCCAACCATAAAACTTTTCATTGCTAACTGTAATTCTGCTACTGTTATGAAGCATAATGAAATATCTATGTTTTCTGATAGGTGACTCCTGTGAAAGGGTCATGGGACCCCGTTGAAGGGGTCACAACCCACAGGTTGAGAACCACTGATCTAGGGGTTACCTCCTATTCCTTGGCTTGTGCCTTCTTCCTTCATCTTCAAGGCCAGAAATATAACGACTTCTCACCTTCTGCTATCTGCCTGTCCTCATACCTCTTGACTGACTCTTCTCCCTTCCCTTCCAGGACTCTTATGATGCTGCTGACCCCCTCCCCTCAGCAACTCAGGATAATCTCTCCAGCTCAGAATCCCAAACTTAAGCACACATACAAAGTCTGTCCCACACTGACAGACCTCCTGGTTAAATCTCCATAGCTTCTGGGGCCCAGTATGTGGTCGTCTCTTCACAAACATCCTCCAAAATGCAATGTGAAACTCTGGGGAAAAGCCAGACCCACATCAGGAAATCTAGGTCCAGAGTTCTTCATTGCTGTGCTCTGTAGCAGTGTTTACATATTGTGATCTTGTGCATATCGAACATAACAAAATTTGGAGCTATCCACATGGAGAGGATAGAGAATAGAAAACTATGAGTGGCATAGGAGAGCCGACTTTCCATAGTTCATTGCAGAAAGGCAATAGATACATTAGGTAGCTTAAAACTAAAACAATTACAACAGTAAATATATACGCATGTTATTGAAATATGAGAATATCTATGTATCTACCCTCCGCCTATTATTATTATCTATGTAGCTATCATATATATTCTATCAATCAATCATCTATTGATCTATCAATCATTTATCTATGTATCATCTGTTTATCATCTATCTACATATCAACCTGTCACCTGCCTAATGTCTATTACCTACCGACTTATAATCTATCTCTCTCTATATATACCTATCTATCATCAATGCCTCCATGGAGAAGAAGTAGACTGGTGATTTTTCACTATGGGCCTCATAAAGCCAACTGATTTTACAAATTATCTCTATTGCTTTGGCCAAATGCAATTCCATAGAGAATACCAAGGTGTGACTCTGGGATGGTTATGGAGTTTCTATCTGTAGGATCTTCTCTGCTAATACTCACTCTCATGTTTTCCAGCTCCCTGACCTTGTTTTAGGATCTCATTACTTGCCTCTGGCTCCTTGTATGACAGATGGCTTTGGCAGAGTCACCTCAGCAACATCTACTCTTGGACAGAGCCTTGGAATCTGTCCTCTACTTATAGGTTATGAACATGGAGTTTCTAAGTCTCCTCCTCTATTACATGGGGGTTATAGAAGAACTAGCTTGGCTTTGAAGGGCTCTAGGAATGGCCTATAAAGAAAAATACCTTTTTCTATGTTTCCATGGCATGGGGCCAGAGGGTTGAGATCAGCATCAAAGGCTAGAAAAGAGACCATACACAGACTGTTGATTACTGATGGGAAGAGCAGTAGCCTGTAGAAGGAATCTTAAAAGTTCTTATTAATAAAATCAAACCCAAGGCGAGTTATTGGGGTCCATGCTGGTAGATCAGAGAGACAGAACAAGCCACAGCTATCTCACCTCACCAGTTCCTCAGCTGGTCTTGTCTCCTCAGACTGGAAGCCTCTGAGTCCTCATCCGGAATGGGTCTCAGCTGAACTGTGTTGCTCCATAGCCTGAATGCTTAACCAGCCAAAATCTTAACCAGCCAAATGCTTCTAGTTTCTGGTCCTCACGCCTTATATATCTTTCTGCTTTCTACCACCACTCCCTGGGATTAAAGGCTGGCTTTCTGGGATTAAAAGTGTGTCACCATGCTTGGCTATTTCCAATGTGGCCTTGAACTCACAGAGATCCAGAGGGATTTCTATCTCTGGAATGCTAGGATTAAAGGTGTGAGTGCCACCATTTTCTAGCCTTTGTATTTAGTGGCTGTCTGTTCTCTGACCCCAGATAAATTTATTAGAGTACACAATATTTTGGGGAACACAATACCACCACAGTAGCCAGGTATAGAGACAATGTGGAATGTGTGCACAGGTATGGAGAATGGCCTTTTGTCTTAGTTAGCTTTGACACAGCCTAGAGTCATCTGAGAAGAAAGCCTTGATTTGAGGACTTGCCTAGATCAGATTGGCCTGCAGGTATGTCTATGGGGGCTTCTTTTTATTGTTGATTGATGTGGGAGGACCCAACCCACTGTGGGCAGCATCTTCCCTGGGCAGGTGGACCTACTATAAGCAAGGCAGCAAAGCTGGTCAGTGGTGGTGCACGCCTTTAATCCCAGCACTCGGGAGGCAGAGGCAGGAAGATTTCTGAGTTCTCAAGAGGCCAGCCTGGTCTACAAAGTGATTTCTAGGACATCCATGGCTACACTGAGAAACCTTGTCTCAAAAAACAAAAAACAAAAATAAAAGAAAGCTAGCTAAGCATGAGCCTTGACAATGCTACGAGCAGGCAGTGTTCCTCCATGGTTTCTGTTCAGCTCCTGCCCTGGCTTCTCCAAATAATGAACTGGGATCTGAAGTATAAACCAAAGAAACCCTTTCCTCCCCTAAATTGCTTTTGATCAGAGTGTTTTATCACAGCAATAGAAAGGAAACTGGACCACAAGAAGAAGGAGTGGCTGGCAGGACTAGGATATTGGGCTGGGCCCCGATGTGGCTCACATAGTGGGTGGTGCCTGAATGTGCCTGTTCATCTGGAGCATTTGCACACCTCCCAGCGGTTTTTCTATTTAGTAAGTGGTGCTTGTAAGCAAAGGTGCAATGCAGCTACTGAACTAAACTACCTGTGGGTAGAAAGAAACTGCCAGAATCTCTCAGCGGGCAGAGAGAACAGCAGAAAGGGGAGAGCCTTGCCAGTTTTAGGGAGAGCAGGTAGGAGCAGTGTGTGTGTGAGTGTGTGTGTGTGTGTGTGTGTGTGTGTGTGTGTGTGTATATGTATGTGTGTGAGGAGAATGTGTGTATATATGTATGTATGTGTGTGAGAATATGTGTATGTGTGTGAGAGTGTGAGTGTGTATGTGTGTGTATGAGTGTGTGCATGTGTGTGAGAGTGTGTGAGAGAGTATGTGTATGTGTGTGAGTGTGTGAGAGAGTGTGTGTATGTGTGAGTGTGTGTATGGGTGTATAAGTGTGTATGTGTGTGCATATGTATGTGTGTGAGTGTGTATATGAGTGTGTGTGAGTGTGAGTGTGTGTGTGTGTGTGTGTGTGTGTGTGTGAGAGAGAGAGAGAGAGAGAGAGAGAGAGAGAGAGAGAGAGAGAGAGAGAGAGAGAGAGAGAGAGCGCTGGAACAGCCTGGGACTTTGACCTGTTACCGGATGCCCTTGCTGGAGGTAGCTGGCTGTAGGGGGCAGATAGGGTAAGTAATAGTTTTCACAACAAACAGAAACCCACTTCACAAAGTTCCTGAGGAGTGCTGAGTTTAGGTAACAACCCTCTTTACCCTGTCAGAGTCCAGCCTGAGCTGAGCCGAGACCGTCATTTAGGATATGGTCAGCAGCACTGCCATTTGGGGGGCCCACTTTGTACCTCCCAGTACTTTCCTACCTCCTTGAAGTTAGGCATGAGCATAAAATGTGAGTAGAGATATGTGTTCTTTTCTGAGGAGGTATTTAATTAATTATCTAATTAATGTCTTGGGACAGGGCCTCACTTTGTAGCCTTGGCTAGACTGGAAATCGCTATGTAGACCAGGTTAGCCTAGAACTTGTTGCATTCCTCCTGCCTCTGTCTCCCTTGTGCTGGGACTATGGGTATGAGCTGCCGTGGCCAGCATATATCACAACTTCCTAGCACAGCCACGACATAGCAGGTGTTGATATAGAGTCCCCAAGAGTCTGGATCTCCTGATAAACAATGAGCGGCCCTATACATCATGTAGATGGACAGACAGTAGCAACCTCTTGTATTTAGGCTTCTGGGCTGTTGATATATACTGTTTACTACTGTATCCTGCCCTAACCCAACAGGGCTGACATAGGTCCTTGAATACCAGAGAAGTTAACACAATGTATAGTCCTTAAGAACTTGACGATCAAGTCTAGAAAATCAAGTTCACTTAAAAGCCCATAGAGCAGCCGGGCGGTGGTAGTACACACCTTTAATCCCAGCACCCAGAGGCAGAGGCAGGAGGATCTCTGTGAGTTTGAAGTCAGCCTGGTCTACAGAGCAAGTTCCAGGACAGCCAGGGATACACAGAGAAACCCTATTTTGAAAAGAAAAAAAAAAAACAAACCCAAACCAAACAACCACCCCCACCCCCACCACCCCCTAAAAAAAAGGAAAAAAAGAAAGAAAATCTATAGAGGAGGAGCAGGATTCGAGCCTCACATGATGACATTGTTGAGTTAAAAGCTGAGAAAATGTAGATAATTGTGATAACAGAATGCAGTGCTGTCAGCTTCTGGGAAGGAAATAAACCAAACTGAGCGGGCTTGTGTTTAGTGTTCCCTCCGTTCTGATCCACAGGCTGATCACGTGGTTTGGAAGGAGTGCTGGAAGCCCCTCCCCTGCAGAGTCAGCGGAACTTTGGTTGGTGGCAGGAGGAATGTAGGCGCAAGGTACAAGTGCTCAGACTAGAGGGGAGGTGACTGTGGAGAGTGGTGAGCAGCTCCCTGGAGGCACAGCATCGATGGCAGCGCTGTGCTAGCCTTTGGGTGAGACGCTCTTTTCTTCATCACTGTGTGTGGTGGGCAGAACTCAGATGGACCAAAGATGTCACCTCCTAAACCATGAGGCGAGTGAGAGACCAGCTCTGAAGTCCAGTGGTGGAGACTTCTGTGTCATTACAGAGGTCCAGCTGGAGGCTGTGTCCATCGCTTCCCATCACCTTGACAGGCCAGCTGACAGAAACACCTTCAGGGGGAAGGGTTTATTTCGGTTCATCGTTTCAGAGAGTTCAGTCCATCATGGTGGGTTCCACTGACCCTGGGCCCATGGTGAAGCATGCTCTGGTGGAGAGCTGTTCATGTAAGCAGGAAGTAGTGAGCATGACAGGAAGAGATCACAGACAGGACATCCCCAAAGACCCCTTCTCCTGTGACCTCCTTCTCACTAGGCTCCAGTTTCAAGAACTTCCCCCTAACAGCACTAACAGCTGGGGAGCGAGTGTTCAAAACATGAGCCTGTTAGGGGGACATTTTGAAATCAACCCACAGCATTGGCTAGGATGGGAGATGACCTTGTTGGGGGGTTGAGCGAGACACACCCAGGGAAGTATTGGTAATAGAGATGACACAATAATTCCTCAAGTTTCCTTCAGTGTGGAAGTCTCAAAAAGGTGTCCATTTTTTTTTTTTTTTTTTTTTTTTTGGTTTTTCGAGACAGGGTTTCTCTGTGTAGCTTTGCGCCTTTCCTGGAGCTCACTTAGTAGACCAGGCTGGCCTCAAACTCACAGAGATCCGCCTGGCTCTGCCTCCCGAGTGCTGGGATTAAAGGCGTGCGCCACCACCGCCCGGCAGGTGTCCATTTTTGTTGCTGCGATTGGAGACTAGTCAAGAAGCGCAGTGACAGAGCAGAAGCCCTGACGTGTGTACCTCAACTTCTGGGAGAGTGCCCCCTGGTCATTTGGGCAGAATATACATAAGATTGAAAACTCTGACCATTAAAGAGGCAACCTTCTTGTTGTGAAGAAGAGGCCATATGTGTGGCGGCTGCCACAGCCTGTGATGAGATATGTGTACTAGCCTCAGTGGCTGAGCCCTTAGGAACGATACCAACAAGCTTTAACCTCCATACTATCTTGGGATAGTATGTGACCTCCCCTAGGGTTAGTTTGCATGAGAAATGGTCCCAGAGTTGTGATCAGCAGACTTAATGTTCTTCTGGGATACCACTGCCCTTAAAACTTTGTTACAGGCTTAGAACTTGTGGTCTGAATGTGAAGTGCCCCCCACAGGTTCCTGTATTTAAAGTCCCCAGCTGATGGTACTGTTTTGTAAGGTCGAGGAACTTCTAGGAGGTGGCACTTTAATGGAGGAAGTAGGGCCACTGGGGGCTGACCTTGAGGTGTTATAGCCCAGGGCTTATTTCCTGTCTGCCGTCTGCCTTCCATTCCTCTAAGGTGTGAGACGGTAAAGGAGTTCTGCAGGCACTCCCAGCATTCCGGAGACCCCGGCTGCCATGCTTCCCTGAATTATAGCTATCTCCCCTTGGATTAGGAACCCAAGTAAACGTTTCCTCCCTTTACGCCACCTTTTTGATGGGATCACAACAGTAAGAAAAAGTAACTAGTACAAGACTGTAAAACACCACACCGGTGCAGACAAGTTTAGAGAAGAGAAAGGTAAAGCCTCCAGACTGGATTATAGAGCAACTTTGAGGGATCTTAAAAAAAAAAAAAAAAAAAAAATCACCATTCCAGGGCTATGGAGGTGGTTCAGCAGTTAAGGCTGTTCTAGAGAACCCAGATTCGATCCTATGCACCTGTATGGTGGTTCACAAGGGGGATCCGACGCCCTCTTCTGGTCTCTGAGGGGACCAGACATGCAAATAGTATAAATATGTACATACAGGTAAAACACTCATACACACAAAAAATTAAGAAAAATTTTAAAATCAATCCCCTCCCCCAGCAGGGTGGTGGTGGCACACACCTTTAATCCCAGCACTCAGAAGGCAGAGGCAGGCAGATCTCTGAGTTGGAGGCTAGCCTGGTCTACAGGGTGAGTTCCAGGGCAGGCAAGGCTACACAGAAAAACTCTGTATCTGTGTGTCAAGACACAGGTGTGTGGGTTCATACAGGTCTGTGGAGTGAAGACTCAGAGGCATCTTAAGAATGAATATAGCCTTTCACAGCTGCAGGGGGGTCCAGCCTCGAAGGGCTGAAGCCTTTCCCTTTGCCTAGGGCATATTTATTTACTCTCTATTACAGTTTAGCTAGTTAATTTCCGTACCTTCAAAACAACTTAAAAGGAGCTCCCAGAGACCAAAAGCCAAGTGCAAATTACTTGATTTACGTTTTGCACAGGCCTTTGATCCTTGGGGGATTCTCTGATCCTTGACTCTCAAACAAGATTCACATAGGGCAATAAGAGAAACAAAAGATGTGGTTAAACAAAGGAAGGATTAGGGCTAGGTGCTACTTTCTGGAACCAGGCCAGGAGCTCAGCAGGAATACAGTACAAAACTCTATCTCAAAAACATAACAAAAAAACCAACCCTCCCTTTTAAATGAGTTTATTCACGGTATTGACAATAGGAAAAGAGTGAATGAACCACCAATACTATCCACTGTCCCTAATATGATGATGTGCTACACTGTGACCATGGACATTTCTGAAGCTTTTGACAAAGGCCACTGGGGTCTGCATGAGGAATTGATACACAGACTGTGAGAAAGACTTCCCCCTCTGAGAAGGAAGGACAGCTGCTTGGTTAGTTTCAGGAAAGCTAGCACAGGGGTTCAAGCAGACACGTGGACTGGAGAGGGCTGGGATTCAAATGAGTGTGTATCTGAAGCCTCTGGGACTGACACAGCAGGAGAGCTGATATCCAGGCTGGAAGGCAGGTATACTATGGGAGATGTTTTGACCATTGATCTTCCTGCTGGGGAAGCCGGAAAAGCCCAGACAATGTGAGCGGCATGTGACTCACAGCAGCTGGCCCTGGACATACTGCTTCCATAGACAGCTGGATGCCATAGCCTTCTGGTGCTTTTCTGTCGGTCTCAAATCATAGCAATGCTTATTCCCTCTTCTTCCTAACTTTTACAAAGAGTAGGTTCATTTTATCTCAGGCTTTGTTTTGCCGAGTCAGGCAAATACAGGTTCGGGACCTGTATAGTCTTTCTCCATGCTTCACTATATAGCACCCCTTCTCCTAGGAACACTGAATGTATGTGCTGTTTTGATGGGCCTTCAGATTGTCAGCGTTCCTGGATGTCCAGATCTGGCCGTTGATAGTTACCCTAAGAACTAAGACTGCCCTAGTACAACCAAAATGCAGAAACTCTTTTGTAGTGAAGCCTAGAGTGTAACACCAAAAGGATAGTCCGATGAATCTTCCGTTTGAATCTCCCAGAGACATGGGAGACAGGGAGTCCATGGAACAGTGATTAGCCAAAGGGAGGCAAGGAAAGAAGGACCGAGCTCGAGCTGAGCAGTGCAGATCAATGGTCCTTGAGAGCTCCTCCATCTCTCTCACCAAGAGCTAAATGCAAAAATGCCCACCTCCCTCCATGGGGCCAGATACACCTCAATGACATAGTTAGCCAAATTAGCATTGGTTAAGTCGGTTAGGATAAGCAGCTGAAAGAGAGATTCAGAGGGAAGTTTCAAAAGCTGCTGAAGAGAAGCACTGTGTTCTCTCTCTCTCTCTCTCTCTCTCTCTCTCACACACACACACACACACACACACACACACTCTCTTTAAAAAACAAGTCTTAAAAAATTCTTCCTAGGGGCTAGAGAGGTGGCATAGAGGTTAAGAGCAATGGCTGTTCTTCCAGAGGTCCTGAGTTCAATTTCCAGCAACTCACAACCATCTGTAATGAGATCTGGTGCCCTCTTCTGATGTACAGACATATATGCAGGCAGAACACTGTATATATAATAAATAAGTAAATTTTAAAAAATTCTTCCTACAAGTCACAATACCACCATTATAGCAAACAAAATTAACATTTTTAAGATATTTAGTAATATTTAATTCCACATTCCTCCAAATGTATTTTATAGCTGCTTTACCTTATTATTTAATCAATCATCATTATCATTAAATAAGTAGCATCAGTATCACATATATTCTTATTTATATACCACGCCATCATGTGCTTTTTAAACCTGGGTAACCTACTCAGGCACTGTGAGGCTAAGGATGAGCTCCACTACAAAGGTGGGTGGGTATCTCAGCCTTCTTCAGACTTGGCCAGACCTTTAGTCACAGCACTTGGGAGGGAGAGAAGTCTGTGTGTGTGTGTGTGTGTGTGTGTGTGTGTGTGTGTGTGTGTGTGTGTGTGTGTGTGTGTGTCTGTTTCTCTTTCTCGTGTGTGTGTGTGTGTGTGTGTGTGTGTGTGTGTGTGTGTGTGTGTGTATTCAGTGTAGTTCCCATGGAGGTCAGAAGAGGGCATCAGGAGATTGGGCACACTTTAATGACCTTTTTATCCTTTGCAAACCATTACTTTTTACAGTATTACATCATATACACTAAACACAAAGCTCATCCAGTCCCTGAAGATGGCAAGGATTCTATTACACTCTGAGAACTGAAGTGCCAAGGATCCCTTCTAGGTTTCAAGTTCAGCTCTCTTGTCATGGAAACTCCAGTGGGGCCTTCCCAGCTGTGGAGGTAGATTCTCACTGTACAGGTCATTCCCTAACAGGACTGCAGGAGCTCAAATACTCCTTGAGAACTTCTCTCTCCACTGGAAATAGGCTGTTTGTTCAGCACTTAGAGCTCAGGGTCATTACCATTTTGTACAGGAAATAAACGCTCTTTGTTCTTGCATACTATTTGAGTCTGGGGTCTTCCTTCAGCATTTTCTTGGACCCTTAAAACCCATGCTGAAGTAGGCTTTGGTGATGCAGTTTTGAGTAATTTCTGGTACTGTAAGTAATCCTTCACCCATATTCCTGTAAAGTAACCCCAGTAAAACTCATTGGTTTGCCAAATTGGACTTTGGTGGGATCTGTACTTTTGTATGTCCTGGGTTTCCTCTCTGGGGAGAGTAGACATGTGTGTTTTGTAATACAATCGTTTCCTGTTGTGGAATATTTAATTATGTAAAGATGTGTTAATTTGTTTATGCTGTGGAATATTGCTTTTACTATGTAAAGGTCTGCTACATTTGTTTCTGTTGCATTTGTTTAACGATGTCCTCTGGAAGAGCAGCCAGTGCTCTTTACAGTTGAACCATCTCTCTGGTCCTCCTCATTTATTTTTTTGATACAGGATGTCTTGCAGTACCTGGAGCATACCAACTGGCTAGAATGGCTGGCCAGCAAGTTCCAGGAATCCTCTGGTCTCTGCCTACCCAACACTGAAGCTATAGGTTTGGCATCACCACACCTGACTATTTATGTGGGTGATGGGGATTTGAACTCTGGTCTCCATGCTTGTGTAACAAGCACTTCACTGATTATGCCATCTGCAGACCACCAAATGTATGTGTTTGATGGACTGTACATCATAACTTTAAAAAATCAATTCCTTATTAACTTTTGTGTTACTTCTAACATGAAAATACAGGGGTTGTTATCTTTGCAAATACATCCTCAAAAAATGCACTGGCCCAGAGAGATGGGTAAAGGGTAGAGGTGCTCACCATCAAGCCTGATGATCCATGTTCTATCCCTGGCCCCACATGGTAGCAGGAGAGGATTGGATCCCATGAGCTCTTCTCTGACACCCATGTGAGCATGGTGGCAAACACATGACCACTCCACCCCAGGTAAATAGATAAATGTATTTTTTTTTTTTTTTAATTTTTCGAGACAGGGTTCCTCTGTGTAGCTTTGCGCCTTTCCTGGGACTCACTTGGTAGCCCAGGTTGGCCTCGAACTCACAGAGATCCGCCTGCCTCTGCCTCCCGAGTGCTGGGATTAAAGGCGTGTGCCACCACCGCCCGGCCCTAGATAAATGTATTTTATAACTTAAACAATATATAAAAGTGCATAGTGTTCATTCTTTAGTATAATTTTTGAAGTGACATGAGCGAAGTGCCTTCCTTTCCCAAAGGAACCATTACACAGAATGCTGTGTATCAACCTCTTGTTTTTCTTTCTGACTTACCTCACATAGGACCTAAGAGGGCTTTTCTTTAGACTTTCTGAAGCACTAGGCAAGCACCCTGCCATTAATCTACATTTCCTGTACAATTGTTTTTAGGTGTCTAAGTTACTTTTTTATTGCTATGATGAGATACTGTGCCCAAGACAACTTATAAAAGAAAGCATTCAATTGGAGACTCACTTACAGTTTCAGAGGGTGAGTCTATGACCATCATGGTGGGGAGGATGGCAGCAGGCAGGCAAATGTGGTGCTGATGCAATAACTGAAAGCTTACATCTTATCTGCAACTTGGAGGCTCAAAGAGAGGGAATGGGCCTAGCATGGGCTTTTGAAACCTCAGTGCCCACCTCCAGTGACACACTTCCGCCAACAAGGCCACACACCCTAATCTTTCCACAAACAGTGCCAACTGTGAACCAAACATGTAAGTGTATTAGCCTATGGGGCCATTCTCTTTTTTGTTTATTTTTTAGACAGAGTTTCTACATAGCCCTGGCTGTCCTGGAACTCACTATGTAGATCAGGCTAGCCTTGAACTCACAGAGATCCACCTGCCTCTGCTTTTCAAGTGCTGGGATTAAATGCATGTGCCACCATGCCTGGCCAGGCCATTCTTATTCAGACCACCACAGCAGGGTTAGGAGCTACATCTCCAACCCCACATAGAAGCTTTAAAATTTCTTACATAGGACAAGTTTGTTTCCCTTTTATTTATGTGTGTGTGTGTGTGTGTATGTGTGTGTGTGTGTGTGTGTATCTATGTATCTTTGTGTGTAGAGGGGGTGGGGCTGTCTTTATGTGTGTCTTTGTGGGTGTGTCTGTCTATGTGTATGCAGTGATGGGGGCAGTCACTTTATATTGTCCAAGTTGATTTCAAACTTGAGGAATCAAGTAATTCTCCTGTTTTGGCCTCAGAGTAGCTGGGCTTATAGGAATGTACCACCAATCTGTCTGGATTCCTTATGTTTTATAATTTATGACTTGTTTTACTATTAAAAAATGACTCGCTCTCATTGGCTACTTTCACTGCATTTTCTTCTAATAACAGTTTTTTTTTTTACAGTTAAGTATAAAAATAGTCTATAATTTATCAATTTTTTTTAAAGAAACTGATGTGGTATTCAGTGAATTTCCCCCATATGGTTAACTGTTATCCTTATAGAATGGTTTGGAATGATCTATATCTAATTTCTGAAGAAGTGGGGCTAGGCGGCACATGCCTATCCCAGTCCTTGGAAGGCTTAGGCAGGGGTATAGTCAGTTCAAAGTCAGCCTGGACTACCTGCTGAGGTTCTGCATCTACCTCCTCCCTTTAGAAAAAGTCAAATCTTCTTCCCTGGGTCCAGGGAGATGGCTCAGTCGATAAAGGGCTGGACCTGGATTTGGATCCCCAACACCCAATACAAAAGCCAGGAATGGTCGCAGCTCACTTTGTAACCCTAGCACACAGGGCTACG